>NC_044311.2:15052017-15390946 GCF_007474595.2 Lynx canadensis
CCTTTTACAAGGGTAGAAAAAAATAAATCAAGAAGGTATCTGAAATTCAAATAGGATTTAAAAATTATTTTCAGCTTACAGATTCCTTTGTCTCTGTCTCTGTCTCTCTCTCTTTCTCTCGTACACACACACACACACACACACAGAAGTCCATGCACACATACAGATCCTGTACATGTTATATGAGTCATATTATTAAGGTGGTTAACACTGTCAAATGAGCACACCACAATCTATTTATTACACAGGTATTATAGGAGTACACATCTTTTCTGCTTTAGTTGATCATATAGTGACATGAACTACATTGATATGAGAGGACAGATCAGATAGAAAATAGTGGATATCATATATTTGCAAAATAACTGCAAAATTTCATTCATCAACCTTTTGAATATTTCCCAGATGTACTAGACTCTGTCCTAGACTTTTGGAATGTAAAGATGAAAAACATGAGATATCTGCCTTATGTAAGAGATTGAGGTATAAACATAAATCACAGTTCATGAGAAAGATTAGAGATTTTTGAATAATGTGTTAGGGAAATGCTATAGACTGAATGTTTGTGTCCTCCAAAATTCATATGTGGAAATCTGAACCCCAATGGGGATTTGGTATTTGGATGTGGGGTGTTTGGAGGTGATTAGGTCATGAGGTGGAGTCCTCATGAGTTATAAAAGAGATCCTATTCCCCTGCTACTTCTCCCATGTAAGGACATAGCAAGAAGACAACTATCTATAAACCACACACCACATCTGCCAGTGCCTTGACCTTGGAGTTCTGAGTCTCTACAACTTTAAGAAATAAACTTCTGTTGTTTATAAGCCACCCAGTCTATGGAACTATGTTACAGCAGCACAAACTAAGACAGAGAACAAAAAATTAAGCAACTCTCCTGCCTGATGGGGGTTTTACTGAAAGGAATCATTTCAGTTAAAACTTGAAGTGTGGGTAGAACCAGCCTGGCTTAGAAAAGAGTGGAGTACATTCCTGGAAGAAGTCCTATAGCATGTCCACAAGGACTGATCAGATTTTATTTATAAGATGGGCAAAGTATAAGCTGATTGATTTTTATACACTGAATATTTATATTTTTGGAGCCATTCTTGGAGTCATCTTGGATTTCTCTTTCTCGCACATACCATATCCAACCTATTGGTAAATGTTATTGGGAAAAAGTCTATACTCTATGTTCAAAATACATCCCAAATCAGACCATTCCTCCCTATCTCCATGACTACTAGCCAGATCCAGGTCACCATCATCTCTTGCCTAGACTACTACAAAAACATCTTGGTTGGTTGTGTTGGTTTTCAGTTGCTGTGTGACAAATTACCACAAAGTGGGTGACTTAAAACCACACACACTTATGTGTCACTGTTTCCATGGATTAGGAGTGTGGAAATAACTGGATACTCTGCTCAGGGTCTAACAGTCTAATCAAGATGTTGGCAGGTTGCATTCTTATCTGGAATCCACCTCCAAGTTCACACAATCCATTGGCAAAATTCAGTTCCTTGCGGTTATAGAACTGAGAGCTGGTTTCTTACTGGCTCCTGGCTGGGGACTGCCCGTAGGTCCTAGAGGTCTCTCGTAGTTCCCTGACACAAGGCCCACTCCTTAGGCCATGGGCGGTTTGCTTCCTAAATATAGTCAAGAGCAGATCTCACATTCCAGTCTGCTAAGATGAAGTCTTAGGAAATGTAACATAATGAAGACAGTGGCATCAGATTTGTCGTATTTTGTTCATTAGAACCAATTATAGGTTCTGTGTACATTCAGGGGAGAGTCCCAGACAAGAACACGACTCACATTCGAGGTCAGCTTAAGGTGCGTCCACCACAGTGGTATCGCAACTTCCATACATGCCCTCCTACAGTTTATTCTCCATGTAGCAGCCAGAATGATCCTTTGAAAATGTAAAACTCATAATGTCATTCTCTTGCTTACAACTCTCTCCTGGCTTAGAATAAAGCCTATAAGATCATGCGTGTATAATCACTGGCTACCTCACTTGCTTCATTTTTTGCCGGTCTTCCCTTGTTTATTTCTCTTCAGCCAAATGGGAATCTGTTGCTCCTGAACCAAGCACACCTCGGCCTGAGCGTCTTTGCATTTGTTATCTTATCCACCTCAAACACTGCCCCAGCAGATGCTTATGACGTAAACTTTCTTTTCATTTAGGTATCTGTTCTAATGTCACTTCCTCAGAGAGCACTTCTCAGAATCCCCTAATCTAAAATAGCCCCTCTGCTATGCATCTCTACATATTTCCCCTACCTTATTTTTTTCCTAGCCCTTATCTCTCTCTATATTTTACAATGTACTTATTCACTTATTCGTGGACTGTCTCTCCCACTAGAACTCAAACTTCATGAGGACAAGGACCTTATCTATCTCATTCTCTGTTGTTTTCCCAAGCTTAAGTCATTGCTTAGTATAAAGTTGGCTCTTAATATCTTGTATGTGAGTGCATAATGAAAGGATTTAAGACACAAAACAAAACTCTTCAAAAATATCTTATTATTATTGATAATATGTTGAAGTTTTCAAGTAAGCAGTGACTAAACTGAAAACCATACCATGATATCTTTCTCATGATTTGGTTTTATCAGAATAGTGAAGAATAATCAATATCTCAAAAGAGATTTAAAGTCGCCTGGTAACTTTAAAGTAGTTGATGTTTCTTAGTTGTGAATGATTCAGACTAGCATTACTAATAGTGATAGAACCTGACATTAACAAAAGAAGGCAGTGACACAATAAGAGAAAAAAGACATGAGACATGTAGAAAACAAATAGCAAATTGGAAAGTGTAAATCCTATCTTATCATTAATGACATTAAATGTAAATGATTAAACACTCCAATTAATAGGAAGACATTGGTAGAATGGCCATTTTAAAATGATCCAAGTATAGTCTGTCTAGAAGCAACAACCTTTAGATTCAAGATACAAATAAGTTAATAGTAAAATGATAAAAAAAAGATATACCATTCAAAGTGTAACCAAAAGAAAACGAGAGTAGCTATATGAATATCAGACAAAGTAGACTTTAAGATACAATTGTTACTAAAACAATTGTTACTAAAAACAATGTCCTTTTTTGGACATTTTATAATGATAAAAGGGTCAATGCATCAAGAAGATATAATAATTAGAAACTTGAATGTACCTAATTGTCCCCAAATTCATGAAGCAAAAAACCAAAAATGTCAGCAAAAATAGAAAATTCAATAGTAATAATGGGAGACATCAAAATCCTACTTTCAATAATGGATAGAACAACTGGACAGAAGATCACAATGGAAACAGAAGATTTAAACAATACCGTGAACCGGCCTGACAGAACAGACATTTATAGAACACCCCAAAATACTAAAAACACATCTTTTCAAGGGAACATGGAATATATTCCAAAACAGACCAATATATGAAGCCATAGAAGGAGTCTCAAAACATTTGAAAGGATTGAAATCACACAAAGTATGTTTCCTGAATACAATGAAATGAAGTTAGAAAATAATAATGGAAGAAATTTTGGAAATTCCCGTTTATAAATTAGTCTGTTGGAAATCAATATGCTTATAAATAATGGATAAAAGAAAAAAATCATATGAGAAATTAGGAATAATTTTAGATAAATGAAAACAAAAACACAGAACACCATAATTTATGGTATACTTAGAGGGAAATTTATAGTTTTAAATGCTTATATTAAAAAAGAGCAAGGGCGCCTGGGTGGCTCAGTCAGTTAAGTGTCCGACTTCGGCTCAGGTCATGATCTCCCAGTTGGTGGGTTCAAGCCCTATGTTGGGCTCTGTGCTGTCAGCTTGGAGCCTGAAGTCTACTTCAGATTCAGTGTCTCCCTCTCTCTCTGCCCCTCCCCTGCTCATGCTCTGACTGTCTCTCTCTCAAAAATAAATAAACATTAAAAATAAAGTTTAAGAAAGAGTAAAGCAGGGTGCCTGGGTGGCTCAGTTCGTTGAGCGTCTGGCTCTTGATTCAGTTCAGGTCATGATCCCAGGGCTGTGGATCGATTGAGCCTCTTGTCGGGCTCCATGTTGAGCGTGGAGCCTGCTTGGGATTCTCCCTCTCTGCTCCTCTCCCCTTCTCATGCTCTCTCTCTAAAATAAACTTTAAAAAAAATTTTTTTTAAAGGAAAGCTATTAAATCAATAACCTACCCTTCTGCCTTAAGAAACTAGAAAGAGATTAACCTAAGCCCAAAACAAGCAGAAGGAAGAAAATGATAAAGATTACAACAGAAATAAATGAAACAGAGAATAGAACAATGAAGGGAATGTTAAAAATGTAAAATTTGGCTCTTCAAAAGTATCAGCAAACTTTTAAAAATTTAGCCAGGCTGACACAGAATAAAAGGGGAGGACTCAGAATACTAAAACCAAGAATGAAAGAGGTGATGTTATTACCAACCTTTCAGAAATAAAAAAGAGTATAAGGGAATACTATAAACAATTGTCAACAAATGAGATAACCTACATGGAATGAGTAAATCACTACAGTGCCAAGAAAAGTCAGTGGGAAAAGAATAGTCCAGTTCAACAAATGGTGCTAGATCAACTGGTATCCATGTGCAGAAGAATGTATTTGGCCATCTATTTCATGCCATATACAATGATTAATTGAAAAGAAATCAAAGACCTAAATATAAGAGCTAAATCTATAAAACTCTTAGAGGAAGCATAGGTGTAAATTTTCATGACCTCAGATTAGGCAACAGTTTCTTAGATATGGCACATAAAGCCTAATCCAACAAATAAAACATAAATAAATGGGACTTTATAAAAATTAAAAACTTTTATGCATCAAGAAGTGATGAGACAGCCTCCAGAGTGGTTAAAATTTTTGCAAATCACATATCTCATAGGGGTGTGGTATCCAGAATATATGAAGAACACCTATAACTCAATCATAAAAAAGACAGATAACCTAATTAAAAACCGAGTCAGGGTCAGAAATTTCTTCAAGGCACCTATGTGGCTTAGTCAGTTGAGTGTCCGACTCTTGATTTCAGCTCAGGACATGATACCAGGGTTGTGAGAATGAGCTCTGTGTCATGCTCCACAATGTGCATGGAGCCTGCTTAAGATTCTCTCTCTCTCCTTCTTCCCTTCTCTCCCGCTCATGCACACACACTCTGTCTCAGAAGGAAAGAAAGAAAGAAAGAAAGAAAGAAAGAAAGAAAGAAAGAAAGAAAGACTTTTCAAATAACATATACAAATGACCACTAAACACATAAAAAGATGTTCAACTCATTAGTCACTAGAGAAATGCAAATCTACAACACAATGAGAACTACTTAACACCCACTAGAATGACTATAATCAACAAGTTGGACGTTAACAAGTGTTGATGAGATTATAAAGAATTTGGAACACTTACAGATTGTTGGTTTGAATGAAATGGTACAGCTGTTTTTGAAAATAGTTTGGTAATTCCTCCAAAGGTTACATGCAGAGTTATTATGTCACATAGCAATCCCATTCCCAAGCACATACCCAAGAAAATTGAAAACAGATATTCACACAAAAACTGGTACAACAATGTTCAAAGCATCATTATCATAATAGCTAAGAAATGGAAACAATTCAAAAGTCCATCAACTGACAAATGGATAAAGAGATGTGATATATCCATACAATGGAGTATTATTCACCTATGAAAAGGGATAAAGTACTCTACAATGTACAATACAAACAAACCTTAAATGCGTGCTAAATGAGAGGCAACACACACAAAAGGCCACATATTATAAGATTTCATTTATATGAAATTCCCAGGACATATAAATTAATAGAGATACAAAGGAAATTTTTAGTTTCCAGAGGCTGGCAGAAGGAGGGAATGGGGAATGACTGCTAATGTGTGTGCAGTTTCTTTTAGGGGTGATGAAAAATTATTGAGTTAATGATGGATGTGTAACCTTGTAAATTTACCAAATGCCCATAACAGTACACTTTTATTTTTCTTATTTTTTAATTATTTTAGAGAGAGCAGGGAGAGGGGAAAAGCGAAGAGAGGGAGGGAGAGAGAGAGAGAGAGAGAGAGAGAGAGAGAGAGAGAGAAGGGGGAGAGACAGAATTTTAAGCAGGCTCCACCATCAGTGTGGACCCCAATGGAGGACTCATCCCATGACCATGAGATGATGACCTGAGCTGAAATCAAGAGTTGGACGCTCATTGAACTGTACACTTTGAAAAAGCTAATTTGATGGTATGGAAATTATATGTTGAGTAAAAAAAAAGAAGAATCTATGGGGCACCTGACCGGCTCAGTCTGTGGAACATGCAACTCTTGATCTCGCGGTCATGAGTTCAAGCCCATGTTGGGTTTAGAGTTTACCTAAAAAATAAACAAAAAATAAATAAAATTTAAAAGAAGAATCTATGGGGGTGCCTGGAGGGTGCCATGTCTACTCACCTCTCTGTCTCTGTCTCTATTTTCCACCCTTTGTTCCCACCTCCCACCTCTTCTTTCTCTTCTTGCTCGTTCCCTTTCTTCTTACCTGGCCACAATGTGGAAATAAAATATGTTGTAAAGCATTTCTGTAAAGATTACGTACTTTTTTGCTTTCTTTGCTTGGCTGGAAAGATAGTGATTTTGATGCTTAATATTTCTTTAAGGAAAAACAACTCTAAATTAATTACAAGGTTGATTTTGCTTTAGGGGATATAGCCAGTAATTAAAAAAAAAGATCATCCACCCATGCTATATGAGTAGTTATAAATAATTGAAGTAAGATACTTTCATGAACATTAAAAAGTGATTTGTAAATATGAGCAGACACTACTGGTAAACACTGATAATATCTAGTGTAATGATGTTCACCAAAGTTTCTTAATTATAATTTGGCTCTTCTACGTGTAGACACGCCTGAGTTAACCATTTATGCTACAAAGTAAAAGCCTCCTACTCAGATGGTTTCATTTGACTCATATAAACCTGATCACATTTTCCCTCTGGAATGTCCTTTCTGAACTAAAAAAAAAAAATACAATATGGGTTGTAAGCTCTTCTCTTGCGAAGCCATCTTCAGAATGACCAATTATTCTTTGTCGTTCATCTGGAAGAGTGAGTAAGTACAAAAAGAATACCATTAGCCACAAAGTTGTCATCTTCTTCAAATAAAAGTCTCATCTCTGGCTTGAATGTTGAAACGGAAGATTCACTGTTTTCTTGTGTGGTGGGTCAAGAGAAATGAATTTTGTTCTCAACTGTCATTTTATGGAAAGAGCGTATTCCGTTTGTTGATGAAATGTTAAGAAAACGAACTGGTTAAGTTTCACAGGACTTGGTGATTGAAATTCTAGTGCCTAGAGTAGTGGTGTCAGAGTGATGAGGCATCCAGATAATGATCTCAGAAACCTTCCCAAACAATGTGACTGCTTCATTAGAAGGGGAAGGGGGAGGGAGGAAAGACGGACTTAATTCTCCAGTCAGCTCCTAAGAGGCCATCTATCCTGTCTTGGAGAGACAGAGTGCTTCACTGTGGGGCCTGCTTTGGTGCAGGGGTACAACTATCCCTGAAAGATTAGAATTACTATTAGATATTAAGTATTGGGGCTCCAAGGAGAGCTGAAGAAGGTGGACTTCCATTGACTGGCTCTAGCAGTCACCCAGGTGGCACCTTTAAGACCCACACCCGCCCCCCCCCCCCCAAGCCTGGATTGAGAAGCTTGGTATTTGCTTATCTTCCTTAAGCTGCACAAAGGCTCTGTGTCTGGGTATGCAAAAATGAGTTCCCTCTTGTTCCTGTTTCTCATTTTTCGTTTGTCATTGGCTCACTTCCTACTTTTGTTTTGGTTTTAATTAATTAATTGGTAGTAAAATCTCCTCTTTAAACCTTGTCCCTCACCTCTACCCTCACCCACCCCACAAATATGATTGAATTTGGAAACAGTTATCAGGGAAGATTTTCATAAATTCTCCGAGGATGAGAAGGGGAGTGTTAGGGGAGGCTAGTTGAGGAGAAGAAGTGTGGTGATGAATGGAGGAGAGCCTAAGGAGCGTTCAGGATATTTGAATTACTTCCATCACAAGGATGGTGAGAAGAAGGCTGCTCATTAGGGACCACGGTGGATTACTTTTGGGGATGCTAGGTTGTGAAATTCTCATTCAATAGAATGAACTTTGTTTACAACATGAACAGCCAGCCTGGTAGCAGGAGCCAACCTTATTCTGCAGTTAAAGAAATAATTTTATTTGTTTGTAAGATTTTATTTACTTATTTTTTAAATGTTTATTTATATTTATTTTGAGAGAGAAAGAAAGAGCAGAAGAGGGGCAGAGAGAGTGTCTCAAGCAGGCTCCGTTCTGTCGCAGCGCTCAGTCTCACAACCTTGGGATCGTGATCTGAGCCTAAATCAACAGGTGGACGCTTAACCAACCGAGGCACCCAGCCCCCCCGCCCAGTGAGATTTCATTATTAAGTAATCGCTGCACCCAACACGGGGCTCGAACTTACAATCCAGAGATCAAGCCAGGCACCACAAGAAATAATTTATTTTAAACTGTTTTATTGACCTGTATACAGATTAAAATATGAACTTTTTTTTTTTTTAAGTAGGCTTTGCACCCAGCACGGAGTCCAATGCGGGGGTGAACTCACGACCCGGAGTTTAAGACCTGAGCTGAGATCAAGAGCCAGACACTTGGGGCACCTGGGTGGCTCAGTTGGTTGAGCATCTGACTCTTGATTTGGGCTCAGCTTATGATCCCAGGATCTTGGGATGGAGCTCTGTGGTGGGCTTTGCAGAGTGTGGAGCCTGCTTAAGATTCTCTCCCTCTGCCCCTCTCCCCCACTCACTCAAGCACATGCTCTCTCTCTGAAATAGAAGAAAAAAAAAGTCAGATGCTTAACCCACTGAGCCACCAAGGTAGCCCAAACTTTTTTTTAAATATGAACCATTAAAATAATTTTTTTTAAATTTTTTAAAGTAATTTCTATACCCCATGTGGGGTTAGAACTTACAACTCTGAGATCAAGAGTCACATGCTCTACGAACTGAGCCAGGCGGGTGCCCCCAAATGTAGACCTTTTTATTAAAAACACAATTATGTACAATTAAAAACACAATCTTTGAAGCACTCAATAATGAGACAAGTGTAAATCATTTTTTATTATAAGAAAGCTGAGTCAAAATTCAGGAAATATGTGTTGAGCTCCTTTTGTATGTCAGCTGTATGTTTTCTATGGTTCAACCCAACCTCTGCATTTTATTTTTCTATACATTTTAAGTAGTAATACATAGAAATATATACTGGCACCTGGTAAGTTTTGTGACACCATCTTATATATACTAGGCAGAGTATACAAATGATAGTAAATTTAAATGAACACATTTTTAATCCCTCTTGATCTTCTAATTTCATTGGGAAGTGTCAGGGGTCAGGTTCCTGGGAAACAGACTCTGAGACTCTTACATTTTCGGACAGAAGTTTCATTAGAGGGTGCCCCCGGGAACAATACCGGCGGAGAGTAAGAAAACAGAAGGAAACGCAAAAGGAGAGGTGAACCACAGTCCAATTGCAAAGAGGCCTCAGCTGATCCTGCGTTGAGCTTGGGAGCTGGAATGATTCTTCAGAGTTGCTCCAAACTGAGACAACTGGCCTGAACATTTTTGGATGCTGGTTGTCCCCGGGGCAGAGTATAACCTGGGGCAAGGTAGTTTCCTTCAGCTCAGGACAATTCCCCGAAGAGGAACTGAGTTGTGAGCCATTCGCAGCCAATATGCCTGAGCCAGAGCTGTGAGTTCCTTGATCCCAGAAGGATCGGTTGGGCACACAGCAGCCACTGTATACACATTATGTGTGATTGCATCATCATGTCAGAAAAAGAGAACGGTGACAGGATAGAAATAAACAGAGGGAGAAAAGTGAATAAAAAGGGAAGAGAAGAAAAAACAATAAATCAGTATTTGGGGAAAAAAGAAAATAAAGAATAGAAAAAAATTCAATGAAATAAAAAATAACCTTAGCGCCAGTTCCAGGTACTGACTATGATTTCGCAACACACACATTCCAGTTGAATGTAGGCATTAAAACGGCTAAGGTCACTTGGTACATCAGAAATAGTTATGGAAAGCACCTGTGAATCATGATTCAGAGGCTTGTACCATAACCTTCAGAGCACATTAAAATGACTGGAAATGCATTCTGTTCAACTACTTACCAGCAGAGGTCATTCAGTCAGAAGAACACTTTCAGAGCATGAAAAAGCAAGTTTGATGAACATTGATGCTGTTAAGTTTCGCCAGTTTGAGTCTTGGCTTATTTATGAGTTATTAACTTAAGAAAATTTTTTGTAATGTTTATTTATTTTGGAGAGAGAGACAGACAGAGCATGAGTGGGGGAAGGACAGAGAGAGAGGGGGAGACACAGAATCTGACACAGGCTCCAGGCCCTGAGCTGTCAGCACAGAGCCCGACGGGGGGCTTAAACTTGGAAATAGTGAGATCATGACCTGAGCCGAAGTCGGACGCTTAAGCAACTGAGCCACCCAGGCACCCCATGAATTAACTTTTAATCATCCCATGGGTGACTCAAAAATTATGTATATTTGGCTTTGGAGTTCATGATAAGAATTTGGTCACGAGTAATGGCTGCTCCTGGGCATATTGATTCTCCTAAACTTCAGGCTTGCTTTGTGCCAGGTGAGCAGCCTCTCTGGGCTTAAGGAAGTGGCCTCGGGGACAGAGAGGTAGCCTACAAATTAACCCTGAGTATAGCACCTGTGCAGAAATATAGACATAGATATAGAGATATATGCAGAAACCTGTCATTGTGGCCCCTGCTACACTGATGGTCCTAAATATATTTTTCTTTTTATGAAATTAAAGTTGGTTTCCATCACCGAGGATGTGCCAAGCTGTGGCCAGGAAAGAGAGAACCCAAACAAGAGGAAATCATTCTGAGATCCAACATTTGGGCATGGGCTAGGCACAGGGGAGAGACTGAGAGCTGACGGTGGCTTGACCAGGCCAATGCTGTAGGAAAAGTCCTGTGAGTGAGAGTCCGTGAGGACAGCTTCCTCGGTTCATTCATTTGGACCATAAGACTCCTGAGCTGGAGAATAATAGCAGAGTGGAAAGTTTTCAGGTGGCTATTACCTTGGTCCTGTGCCAGGTGGATTACTCACTGCTCACAAAGCTCCAGCTGGTATTTACCCCCCAACAAAAGGGGAAAGAAAAGAGAAAAGTTCTTGGTTTTAACGTCACGGTGGGCATAAAGCATGAATGATAAGACAACAGGATGGGGAAAATGAGAAAAATTTCCCCTGGTCCTGGTTTATTTTTATGATGGGATATCAATTCTTCCTACCCCTTTAGGGAACATAAGAATCTAAAGTGTTTTCATTCTTTAACTAAATTTTGTTTATTAACCTCATATCTGAGGAAATAACATTTAATCAGCTCACTTCCTGAAGGGCTTGTTTCATATCCTTGACTCAGATTACTGTTGTGTGATCACGGACAGCTTTAGTCTTTCCTCCCACAGGGAGCTGAAGAGCAATTCTGTGGCTCCCAATACACACAATAAACCCCAGAACAAGAACTATCCTGACCCTGAACATCCTCTTATGTTTTAACGAAGAAAATGCCTCCCAAATTTAATCTGTAAAAAAAAAAAAAAAAAAAAAAAATCAGCCAGGATCATATTACCAAAGAGGAAGATGTTTAGTTAACTCATTTATTTAACAAATCTTCATGTAGCTTATGTACAATGTACAGAATGCTGAGAGGGAGGTGAAAATGAGTAGGCCATGTTGGCAGTCCTTCCAGAACTTACTGGTATTTAACACACAAGGCATGAAAGCAATTGATTATAATCCAACAAGAAATGAAACAGTGGTCTGATATCCTGTGAGAAATTAATGGTGCTGATAGCCCTTCTCTCATTAAATATTAGACCTCTTCTATTTCACACCATATTATTCAGCAGTTGTTAAAATTCTACCCTCAATGGTTTCCTACGACTTTCCCAACTCCATGCTAACCTTCTCAAGGTCAGGAAGGAGATCTTGAGAGCTGTGTTTCCTGAACTTCACTGTATCCGGCAAGCTCCTCCCACCAGCTCTTATCCTCCTACAGCCCTTGCCAAACTAAACTGCTCAGCAAATTGGATTCACGACTGCAAAATGACTTTCGAAACTATCAATCACTTTTATTGCACCTGATATACAAGCTGGCGACTCCTAAAATACGGTAGACAATTCATGTACTCAAAAAGTAGGCACATTGAGTGTGTTAGGATACCATCTTCCCAACACTCATCAGCGCATGGTGCTATCCTATGTGCACAGGCCTAAGGATTAAGCACAGGCATACATCTTGTGGTTTTTCCAAGAGGCTGAAACATCTGTCTTCATATTTTACCTCTGGTCCATTCGTGGATTGCTCAGATAACATTCCTCAGGGGTACTATATTTGCTTTGCAGAGTAAGTTCTTCTGTAATGAAGAGTGTAGAATGAATGCTGATCATGGGCTCCAGAGCAAGTGGCAGGCCTCAGTGCCGTGTGACAGTTCTAGAACAGTGAGGGGTGGGAGCCTGTTGCTGATCTGGTTTAGGCTTCCTAAAGAGACACGCTCAATGCAGGCTCAGCCTGCTGTTCTGTTTGATGCCTCTGGTCCCCAGCTATCCATCCCATGGATATTGAAACGAGTTCTGTATGCCTCAATCTTTGGAATCATAGATCGTTCTCATCCCAGTGTGAGCCCCTGTAGATGTCTAGTGCCTCCCATATCTCCAAACTGTCCTCTGCTTCTTCTCCTTTGATCCTGCCTGACTGCTCTCCCTACCAAACGTCCTGCCCTTTGGAATTTTTCTTCTTCCTACTTGAAACTTTTCTTCTTCCCATTGCAACCTGAGTGGCTTTACATAACACAGTTCTGATCAAGTCACTGCCTTAATCCCTCGAAATGGCTCCCCATTGTTCTCAGAAAGCCCCCAACCCCCACTTGCCAGCCCTGAGTCATGTGTTCCCACTCTAGCCAACCTCTTCAGGTTCTGGGGTGCCCCCATGCTCTCCACCCCTAGCTTTCCAAGTGTCTGTGTGCACTCTACTTCTGGTTTTATTTTTTCTATACATTAGGTCTCACTGAGCAGTCTCTGTCTTTGGAATTCCTTCCTTGACTGCCAGACTGAAGTTACCAGTACTCACATCGATGCTCTTATACACTGCAGGTAATTTCCTCTTTCCTTGTCTGTTCTCTCTGTTAGACAGAAAGGTCCGTGGGACAGGCAGCCTTTGTCTTGTCCATGCTGTAGACTTACTGCCCAGAACACAGTGGTTTCTTAATTGGGCCAGCTTCACTGACACTTGGGAGGGAGTTTCGGTTTTAATACCCATCAGTTGCTGTCTTGAACTTTTTTTTTTTAAGATTTTATTTTTAAGTAATCTCTACACCCAATGTGGGGCTCAAACCCACAACTCCAAGATCAAGAGTTGCACACTCCACCGACTGAGCCAGTCAGGTCACCCCTTGAATTTTTTAACCATTTGTCTTTGGGTTTGTGTTTTGGAACCCTGGTCTCACTCCCTGGGATGTTCCCTGCTGTACCCAGTGACCACTGCCCCCCCCCCCCCGCCACCGCGTCCCCCATTTCCCTTCCCACACCAGGTGCAGAACAATGAGGGATTGGTTGGATTCTCGTGCCCACATGTGGAGTCAAGCACAGAGTCTGTGGTGCCTGTGAGGCTCGGCACTCTCTGTGAGCACCCAGGCGTCCAAATGAGTACAATGCTGAGCAGCAAATAAAAAACACAATGGCAGGTTGAGAAGAAGTCCACAGAGAAAAGAAAACACTTTTTCCCCTGCTTCTGGAACAAGGGATTTTGCATCTTCATTTCTCACTAGGCCCTTTAGATTATTTAGCTACTCCTGGCTCTCAACGAATATTTGTTGAATAGCTGAATCAAAGAAATTTGATGGACCAAATGCATACTTTTTTTCCCCCAAGCAATTACCCAGAGAGATTTTCCAATGGGGTGGTCATTTCCTAAAACTTTTTGGAACTTCTTTCTGAGAAAGTCACTCATTTGTTCAGCAATTATTTTTTGAGTAGTTACTATGTGCCAGGTTCTCGTGTGCAGCAGTGAACTATTTAGATAAGGTTGCAGAACATCTTTACCCTTAGAATTGCTTTGTTGTGGATTTATTTTCTAAGGAAGCAAAAGTCTCCAGGGACAACATCTGCTGAGTACAGTGGACCATAAAACTACATAGTAACCACTTGGGAGCTCTTGGGACTAAAATCAACTTTATAACTATGCAACCATAAATTAGAAACATTGGGTTTCTTATGTGAGTAAACCGATTCTGAAGATAATTCCCAAATATAAATTTCAAAACCATTTTGAATTACTTTTAATAAATGAGGAGTATCCCAAGGTGACTACTTCCTTTTTATTAAAATGTTTTATTTATTTCTTTTAATATTTATTGGTTTTGAGAGAGCTAGAGAGAGCAAGTGGGGGAGGGACAGAGAGAGCGGGAGACAGAGAATCCCAAGCAGGCTCGTGAGCGCCCAGAGATCATGACCTGAGATCAAGAGTCACGAGATGCTTAACCAACTGAGCCATTCAGGCACTCTAAATGAGTATTTTTTTCAAATGCTTTTTATGCATCTACTAAAATGGTTATACAATTTTTCTCTTTTATTCTATTAATGTCATAAATTTACATCGACTGATGTTTAAATGTCAACTCAACCTAGCAGTCTTGGGATAATCCCGCTTGGTCATGATATATTATCCTTTTTACATATTGCTGGATTTGACTTGCTAATTTTTTTTAAAGTTTATTTATTTATTTTGAGAGAGAGAGAGAGAGAGAGAGTGAGAACAAGCGGGGAGGGGCAGAGATAGAGTGGGGGACAGGGGATCCAAAGAGGTCTCCGCACTGACAACAGTGAGCCAATGTGGGGCTTGAACTCAGGAACTGTGAGAGCATGACCTGAGCGGAAGTGGGACGCTCAACCTCAACCAACTGAGCCACTGGGGCACCACCCCCCCTCCGCCCTGCCCCAATCCTGCCCCAGTGACTATCTTGAAGCAGCAATTACGATTTACACATAAAAGCTCTGGGTAAATAAATAAATAAATAAATAAAATAAATAAATGTAGAAGCTCTGGAATTAATACATTTTTTTCCAAGAAAGTATTGTTTTTGGTAATTTCTATTTTTTTTATTTTCTTAAACATCCTTTTTCATCTAGTTTCGCATGCAAGAGGAATTTGCAGGTGATCTGAATGTGGTTATTAGTAATAACCTGCTTCTATGATGACATTGTTCTTACGATCTTTACCATGAATTGTTCGCTGCTTTGTTACAACTTCTAAATTATGGTTTTGTTCATCATCTTTGGAACCCAGTGATAACCTACTTATTTTATAATACCTTTCCTATGTAGGCTGGCCCTTATTAGCAGTGTTATCTTAACCTCCTTGTGCCTTGGTTTCCTCATAGAATTGTAGTGGGGACTAAATAAATTAACATACACAAAGACCTTAGAATACTACCTAGCATATGGTAAATGCCACATTAAGATTTTTATTACAATAATTATTATTATCTGGCCTTATGCATCTAGGCCAGGAACAGGCAAACTTTTTCTCTAAAGGGGCAGACAGTAGATATTTAGGGCTTTGTGGGTCAGATGATCTCTGTCACAACTGCTCAAGGCTGTTGTAATGCCAAACTCAGTGGTAAACCATACATAAATGGATGGGCATGACTGTCTTCCAATAAAACTTTAATTATAATAACAAGTGGCTGGTCAGATCCGGTGTGTGGGTAATTCATTTGCTACCCCTCGTCTGGGCCTTTTTGATGGGTTTGAGTGTGAATGGCTGGTGAAGGCTTAGCCACGAGTCAGGAGTGGAGCCATGGTGACTTGACGCATCTGAAGCCCAGGTCACAGTAGTCGCAGGCTTCTATAGATAGGATGGCCCAAAGCGAGGGCTGGGTGGCATGTCCTTGGAAGTGCATCTGGGGCTGGTGGCCATCGTGGAGTAGGGAGGCTACAACCGGAAAACTCCATGGATTTCACTCACCAGAATCAGTTTTGTCCTGGCAAATGGAGTCCATGAGCATTTTAGAGACCCTTGTTCAGGGCTGCGTATGCAAAGGTTTACTGTACTCTCACAGCAGGCCTATCGTATGCTCTATGTATCTACACGGATGCGACATGTCATCCAGTGAATGTTCAGAAGCCATCTGGAATTTAATCTTTTTAAAGACTAGAGAATAGGTTTCTTTGAGGGGCCACTTTGCAGACCCCAGATTTCTATAACATCCTTTGCCCTTAAAGTAATCAGTGAGCCTAAATATTATGAGAAAGTGGAACCCCTGACCTGCTTGGCAATCACTTCCCCCGGAGTGAGTGACCTCAAAGGAGCCGGGGAGTGAAGTCTTGTGTTGTTGTTGTTTTTCCATATCAGATCAGCATGCAATATGCTTGCCTAAATAACAGATATTATCTAGAGAGATAGGTAGATATGGAGAGGATATTTGTTTTCTTTATGAACTTGATGTCTTAATGTGCCTGGTAGGCAGCATGCACTCTTTTGCAATATTCTTCCAGTTTTGCATGGGCACTCTCCTTAAGGCAACAAAAGGTACCTGCCAGAGCATATTCTACATTTACGTTGTGCTTTCCAGGGGCACAGCTTTTCCTACAAGCTGGAGGGTGACCCAGACTTCAATTGGGCTCTTATTTGATACAACAAAAGAAATTTTGATTTGTTGATTGGTTGGTTCAAGAAATATTTACTCAGCTCGTAATCATATGTACCACACACCATACTGGTTCTTGGAGGTTTCCGGGGGTGACTTTCTGCTCTCATGGAATTTACTGTTTGGTGATACAAGTCAGGGAACAGGTAAGGGCAGCATGTTATTAGAATGAGCCAGAAGTGCTAGAAGGGAAATGAAAGTTTGTCATCATATTTCTCAAATTTACTGGTTGGAAGAATCATCCAGGACCCTCGGGAAAATTAGGGAATACTTGGTTCCGTCCAGGACCTGCTGAATTGTAATCTCTAGGGAAATCTGCATATTTCACAAGTACTCCGGATGATACTTAGGAACAAGCAAAGTTGGGAAACCCTGGTCTAATAGAATTTAAAACAAGGACAAAAACTCTAGCTTCCAACCAGGCAGTAATCTTAGAAGCTTTCATTCTAAAGAAGGATTATTAGGCAGGTCTTTGAAGATTTGTTGTCATAATTGGCAGAAAACTTCCATGTCAAACTTGTGTTTGCTGCTGATGATGACCTATGGACTTAAATGCCACCTTTATGAAACCCTCATTAGGTTGCTAGGCAATGAGGACTCTCTCTATGGACTGGGTTTAGTTTCCTGGACATGAGACTTTCTGAAACTTCTTTGTTTTCTTTCTCTCTGTTAAAAAAAATGTATATATATATATATATATATATATATATATATATCCAGAAATGATGCCATTGAGAATATTTACTCTAAAAACTTAACATTCTTCTCCTTTTGGACCCTCACAGCATACTCTATAGACCTCATGGAAGGCTTTAGTTTAACCCATTGAATTTTTGCCTTGGTCTCAATGAAAGAAGTGATCCCTCTTAATATGTTATGAATATTCTTGTACTGTAATTACAGTGTTTAGTTTTAGTTACTACTATTTACTTACTACAAATTACTGTTTGGCTTTTTTTTTAATTTTATTTTTTTAAATTTATATCTGAATTAGTTACCGTATAGTGCAACAATGATTTCAGGAGTAGATTCCTTAATGCCCCTTACCCATTTAGCCCATCCCCCCTCCCACCCCCTTCCAGTAACCCTCTGTTTGTTCTCCCTATTTATGAGTCTCTTATGTTTTGTCCCCCTCCCTGTTTTTATATTATTTTTGTTTCCCTTCCCTTATGTTCATCTGTTTTGTCTCTTAAAGTCTTCATATTAGTGAAATCATATTTGTCTTTCTCTGACTGGCTAATTTTACTTAGCATAATACCCTCCAGTTCCATCCATGTAGTTGCAAATGGCAACATTTCATTCTTTTTGATTGCCAAGTAATACTCCAGTGTGTGTGTGTGTGTGTGTGTGTGTGTGTGTACATATATATATGTATGTGTGTGTGTGTGTGTGTGTGTGTACATACACTACATACACACACACCACATTTTCTTTATCCATTCATCCATCGATGGACATTTGGGCTCTTTCCATACTTTGGCTATTGTTGATAGTGCTGCTATAAACATGGGGGTGCATGTGTCCCTTCAAAACAGCACACCTGTATCCCTTGGATAAATACCTAGAAGTGCAATTGCTGGGTCATAGGGTAGTTCTATTTTTAGTTTTTTTGAGGAATCTCCATACTGTTTTCCAGAGTGGCTGCACCAGCTTGCATTCCCATTGGCTTTTTTAAAGTAGTATTTAACTTTCCAGTATTCTTATTATAAGCCACTGCAAAAATTTCTCGTGTAGACTATTTTGCCTGAAAAATGTTTACAGGGTTTTTTTCTTAGTATAAAAGTAATTTATTCATTGTAGAAACCTAAAAAGAATAAAATTTAAAAATCACCTGTATTCCTACTGCCCAGTAATAATAACTATCGGCATTTTAGTCTATTTCCTTTTAATCATTTTGTTAATTTTTAATATGTTACTTTCAATTGATCATTCATTGATAAGTAGTTATAATTAGGGTTATACTTATGTCAAGTTTGTATCCAGATCTCCTAACAAAACTTTATACAATGAGCATATTTCCCTTAAAATTTAGAATGTCTTCATGAGTATATTGCATTCCATCACGTAGATATGCAAGCATTTATTTAAAAATGTTTTCATTGTTCAATTTTAGGTGGTTTTTAATTTTTCACTTTCATACATATAACCTAACATTTCATAACATTGGATGAACCTCTTTGTACACAATTAAATATATGTCTATATCTATGATCCATCTTTCAAGACATTCCTAGTCATGATATTACTGGGTTGAAGGACGTGTTGTTTTTTGAGATTGTTAATACATGCTGCCAAATTGCTTTTCAGGAAGATTGTACCAATTTAGGCCCAGAGGGTGTCTTTAGAGTGAGAAGCTAGAAAGTACCCTTGACTAGATGGATCCACTGGGACCCATAAGCACTAGGAAATGGCTGTGATTTATGGATACACCAGTTAGACTCCTTGTGCTCTGTGATCCTAGACTTGTATTCCTAACTCTGACAACATAGTTTCACAAATGAATATCATAAGTAGGATGTGGAAAGAACCTTATCAACCTACCTCTGCTATTGTACCAAAGTCTCGTCGAATATATGTTCCTGATGATGAATAGTCATGCCATCTTTATATACAAAGGGCAGCTTATCAGTGAAACCATGGTCTGGTCTCTACTCATATTATAAGCATTATTGTAAATTGGCATTGAAAGAGGACATATGGGGGCCCTTGGGTGGCTCAGTTGGTTGAGTGTGCGACTCCTGATTTTGGCTCAGGTCATGATCCTGGAGTTATGGGTTCAAGCCCTGTATCGGGCTCTGCACTGAGCATGGAACCGGCTTGAAATTCTCTCTCTCTCCCTTTGCCCCTCTCCCCCTGCTTATGCTCTCTCTCTCTTAAATAAATAAATAAATAAATAAATAAATAAATAGGAGATATTCGCTAGTGAGTCATTGGTAAATGATAATGCTAGTATTATCATTTATAGGGGATATATACTCAGCCCTCCAGTGGAAACATTTCCAAATTCTTGGTGCTTTTTCCCATTAACTGTCTTTAGGAAAGGAGGAAATGCTGGTGCTTGTAGCTTCATACTTTGTAAAATATCTTTTTCTTCTTTCCCTTCCCATTCTCAGCTTTCAACTGTAATGCCTCAATGGATCTCAGCTATGAAAAACAAGTAAAAGGAAAGCTTACTACTTTTCAGTCCTCATTGACCCCAAGTTACAGGACACACTTATTTAAGTGGAGTTGTCATGTGGGTTAGTGTGCCCAGTGACATGTGATGAAATGGCTATTTTCCACCAAATGAATCAGTTGGTGTAAGAAAGGAACCACGATTTATTTGATTAGGACCGTAATTTATAAGACTACAGCTTATGTTGCTTGTGTGTGTGTGTGAGAGAGAGAGAGAGAGATAGAAAGAGAGAGAGAGAGAGGAAGAAAGTAGATCTACTCTTTCACATACTGGCACAGGTTACCATATGCTGGTTTCTGGCTTCAAGCAGTAAAGATTGCAGAAGTCCCCAGGATGTCTAGATAGCATTTGGAACCACCCCAAGGGCTTAAATTTCCATTTGATTTGATTTCCTTCCACTGTCTAATGGCACTTCATTAACAGTCTGAATTTAGCAAAACTACAGAACAGTAAGAGATATCCAGACTGGTCCTGGTTGGGAAATGAACCCCTAATCATAGAGAGCTGTTTTTAGGAGAGATTGTTACGGAGAGGGACAGCATGAAAGTGGACCAGGAGAAACTGTAAGACAGGCAGAAGCTCAAAGCTGCTTCTAGCATAGGAGGCGAGATCATCCGTACTGAAGAAGTTCTAAAACGTAGGATCTCCAGGGCTCCCTATAGTTAAAAAAAAGATACAACACTCATTCTGTCCAAGTGTTTTATTACCTATCACCTTATTTGGCTTTTGCTACATCTTTGAAATAAACAGAACAAGTATTCTAGATGTGCAATCCTTTATTTGAAACCCTTAGGGCCAGGCATTTTAGATTTGAGAAGTTTTCAGAATTCAGACAAATGACATAATGCCAATTGTGTATGCTATGAAACACCCTTAAACAGGGTCTGGGACATCGTCCCGTTATCAGACACATTATGTAGGCAATGAGACAAATGGATATTCACAATAAGGAGAGAAAGACTATAAACACTACATTGCAGTTTGGGTTAGGTTTTTGCAGCCAAATGAGTTACAAAAATCATTTAGTTTCTCAGAGATTTATGGAGTTTGCAAGTGGGGGTAAAGGATTGTGGCCTCAATTATCCCCATTTGACAGATGAGGGAACAGAAGTCCAGAGACGTTAAGTGATATGTGCAATGTTAGGCAGAAATTAAGTCTCCTTTTTCCTGTCAGTTCTAGATTATCATAAAATGGGATGATCATGAATATTCCAAGTTGATCTAAACCAACCCAAGTACTTATATTAATATTAATGCATGGTATGGGATGGCTGGCTGGCTCAGTCATTGAGGTGTGCAACTTTTGATCTCGGGGTTGTGGGTTTGAGCCCACGTTGGGTGTAGAGGTTATTTAAAAATAAAATCTTAAAAAAAAAATCCATTAGTGCATGGTAACCTTTTACAAAATTTGATTCCATCCATGGCAACAACTGTTTTCTTCCATCTCTGCCTCCTTATATGTTTTTTAAACCTTTCTCAAGATGGGACCTTGGGATTTTATTATTTATTCGTTTGTTTTATTTTATATTTTTATTTTAGAGAGAGACAGCCTGAGCGGGGGAGAGGAAGAGGGAGAGAATCAGCACAGAGCCCAACAGGGGGATTGATGTCACTACCCTGGGATCATGACCTGAGTCAAAATCAAGAATCAGATGCTCACCACCTGAGCCACCCAGGCACCCTGGGACCTTGAGATTTTAGATTTCCCCTTTGGCTCAGATCAGTCCTTTTCCAAAATTCGTTGTGGTTTCAGTCATGGACCTGGTCGAAGGGATTGCTTTCATGAAAGGGGTATGTGTTTATGGAAATTTAACCATATGTAAAGAGTGGTGCTAAGAAGAAAAAAAAAATGAGCAAGAATCTTCCAGTGCTTCCGTAGCCCAAGTACTAGGAGGAATGGTCCTTGGAAAGCAACCAAAACATAAGCCACACCCAAGTGTACTTAGGTGTTACCAAAATGGACTCTGACTTTTAAAGAACACTAAGTCCAAGTGTGTAACAATCTTTAAAAGAAGTTTGCTGGCCCATCTCAAGTGCCAATGGATACTATTCTGTACTTACTTGCCACCTGCTACTCAATGGTAGATTATAGTATTTCACCTAATGTCTGAGCAAACTAGGTGGTGACCAATGACTTCGAACTGACTTGGAAAAAATCAGCATTGTTAAAGAAACAAGGAGCTGAGTGTTAGTCAGTATAGAATTCAGTTCTTAACTTGCTATGTTATTTGATCATGATAGGGCTTACAGACTTCAACATAATTGTACTTGTACAATAATCGTAGTTCCTTCTGAGTATACATGTGCATAAAACAATCAGAAGTGGGCATACAAATAGTTTGGTATATGTTTCCAAGAGGAAATAGATATATTGATGTAAATATATAATTGGGTTTTTTTCTTACACAAAGCATCGTAGCATACCCACTTACTTTGCATTTTTTTTTGGTAACTTAATACTAATAATATATCTTGAAGCCCATTCCTTATTGGCACACTTATATAACTCATTATTTTGGTGCTAAATCGTATTTCATCATTTGGAGTACCAAAATATATTTAACCAATTCCCCGTCATTGACATATTATTGCCAAGTTTTTTCTATCAATAATGTATCAATGAACATACCTGAACATATACTTTACCTACCATTTTTATTAGTGAAAGCAGATTAAAATGCTTTTAACCTTTTTCCTGTGGCACCAACTTAAACTTTGTTCTTTAGGACTTTTTTAATGTTTATTTATTTTTGAGAAAGAGACAGCATGTGAACAGGGGAGGGGTAGAGAGAGAGGGAGACACAGAATCTGAAGCAGGCTCCAGGCTCTGAGCTGTCCACATAGAGCTTGACTTGGGGCTCGAACTCACAAACCGTGAAATCATGACCTGAGCCAGAGTTGCATGCTTGACTGACTGAGCCACCCAGGTGCCCTACAATAATGACTGAGTTCTTTTTATTTTTTTAATGTTTATTTTTGAGAGAAAGAGAGAGAGAGACGGAGTGCAAACAGGGTAGGTATAGAGAGAGAGGGAGACACAGAATCTGAAGCAGGCTCCAGGCTCTGAGCTGTCAGCACAGAGCCTGATGCAGGGCTTAAACCCACAAACCATGAGATCATGACCTCAGACGAAGCTGGATGCATAACCAACTGAGCCACCCAGGCACCCCAGGATCTTTTTAATGACTATTTCTTTTAGTGCAGTTTTAGGTTCACTGCAAAACTGAGGGAAGGTACAGAGATTTTACCTATACCCTGTGCCCCCGTACAAGCATAGCCTCCTCTATGATCAGCAGTGCCCACCGGAGGGATACATTTGTTACATACAACCGATGAACATACACCGACACATCATAATCATCCAAAGTTCATAGATCGCATTTCAATTCACTCTTGGTGGTGGCCGTTCTTTGGGTTTAGACAAATGTATAATGACATGTAGCCATCATTACGGTATCAGGCGGTATTCTCATTGTCCTATACGTTCGGTGTTGTGCTAGATGGCCTCATTTCATTTTCATCATTGCAAACCCATGAGGATAATACCACGATTATCTCCAATTTACAGTCTCAAAAAGGAGGCTGGCCATATGAAGTCACTTGCCTAAAAACACAGAGAATGAGAACAAAGGGAACCCGTCCAGGGAATCTGCCTGGGTGAGAAGGGATGCTTCAGCACTTGGTTACCCTGCTTCTTCGGATCAATCACCTTGATCTTTTCTAAAAATGTTTATTATCGAAGTAGAGTTGACACACGATGTTTTATTAGTTTCAAGTGCACACCATAGTGAATTGACAATTATATGCTCACAATGCTCACCACGATTCAGTGAAGTTACCATCTGCCACCTGCCAAAAAGAAAACCATCGGTCCAAAATGGTGTCACTTGGGCCAGGCCAAGTCACCAAACAGGGGCTTACTACCTAATCCGGTTGAAGTTTCAATAGCCCCCAGAAATGTAGTTTTAACCAGTCAGTCAGGAATTTTCTGATCCGTGTCAACGAGGTAATCTGTCACTTGGACCCTCTCCATCCCCTACAGGAAGATGAAGTAATCTTCACGATAAGACCCCTTTGCGTTCCCCATAAGGGAAGGTGATCTTGCCTAAAACAATCCATTCTTTTCTTTTGCCTCTAGCGTTCTTGATCCACACTGCTTTCTATTAAAATCTTCCATTTGGTACAGCTCCTCAGAGCCTCCCTCCACATGCTGGATGGGACGCTGCCAGATTCATGAATCCTTTAATAAGGCCATTTAGATCTTCAGGTTTACTCAGCTGAATTTTGTTTTTTTAACAGATCGTAAAATGTTATTACAATATTATTGACTGTGCTGTACCCTTCACCCTTATGCCTTACTTATTTTATGACTGCAACTTTCTACCTCTTGATCCCCTCACCTATTTCTCCCATCCCCTCTGGCAACCACCAGTTGGTTCTTTGTATTTATGAGTCTGTTTCTGATGTTTTCTTCCAGTGCCCTTGATCCTGCTGTTACCTCTGCTTGTAATGCTCTCTTTCCTCCCCCTCTCCCCAATGTGATCAAGTTTTACCATTATCATTCATAACTCAGTTTAAGTCTACTATCGTTAACTTTTCCAAACACCTGCACATATGTCCTTTCCCCACAACTGGTAGTCCTCATTCCTCTCCTGCCTCAAAAAGCATCCCATTCTGGGGGCGCCTGCCTGGGTGGCTCCGTTGGTTGAGCCTCTGACTCTTGATGTCTCCTCAGGTCATGATATCCAGGTTCCAGGGTTTGAGCCATGCATTGGGCTCCATGCCGGCAGTGAGGAGCCCGCTTGGGATTCTCTCTCTCCATCTCTCTCTGCCCCTCTCCCACTTGGGCACGTTCTCTCTCTCAAAACAGACTTAAAAAAAAGTTGATCCCATTGTTTCCCATTGAGATTCCCGTGACTGCATTAGAGCTGCACACACTGCATTGTTCGCATTTGTCTACATATTGATGTCTTTCATCTTGAACTCCATGAAACCAGGGATTAGGTCTTTCAGTTTTCGTTGCTGTTGTTTAGAGAGGGAGAAAGTGGGGGATGGGGCAGAGAGAGAAGGAGAGAGAATCTTAAGCAGGTTCCAAAGCTCAGTGTGGAGCCTGACGAGGGGCTAGATCTCACAACCCTGAGATCAATCATGACCTGAGCTGAAATCAAGGGTCAGACATTCAACTGTCTGAGCCACCCAGGCAACCCCTTGGTTTTGGCTTTTAAATTTATCAGAAGAGCCACAATTTTTTTCAATCATCTTCCTTTTGTCTTTCTCCCATTGCAGCTGCCCCGGCGATCTTGTAAACACTATTCCAAAGAATTTAGTTTTCCTTATAAGATCAGCTGCTTGGGAACATTTAGATCTCAGCTATGACCAAGAAGAGGCAATGAAGTGATACATAACTGTCAAAGGATCTTCTGTTAAAGGTTAAGGATGGTTCCAGGCTTTTCAAAATGACAAAGAAGCTGCTATTTGTCTTTACAAAATATGCTCTGACTTTTAGAGAGCCGTTGGGAGGAGATTATTCGCTCCTCAAGGTGAAGCTCTTGCCAAGAGTTTGCATCCAGGACCCTACTACTATTACCTACTGTTTCAGGAACCCAGGAAGTGTCCTGGGCTACAGCTGAATGTCATTAATTTTAGGTGCTACGAATTCATTGTTAGTGATGAATTTAGGTTCACATTCACTTTTGTTTAGCAGTTGTGTCCCTGTGCTACATTTTGGATGAATATTTAAAAGACTTCAGATAATAATTTGCCTTTCAGCACCTTGGAGCATTTCATAGTCATTTACATTTGATGAACGTAATTTTAACACATTACCTTCTTTACTCACTACAGCCATCACCTCAGGATGAACCCTGGCCAAACCAGAATTAAGTGGGAAGTTGAGAGTAATAAATTCTATAATTCAGACTTTTACTACAATTATTGTTTTAGCAGTTGGGACCAAGTGAGAAATGGAAAACAGAAGTCACTCAAAAAACAATTGTGGATTAAATAAACCAGGGGCTTATTTTTTCCTTTTGCAAGATGGGTGAGGAGAAACTCAATTTTTCTAGCATGGTCTCCCGAGTATATATGTTCAAGCCTTCTTGAAGTTGACTACTTAGCTCTTTCAACTCTTGCACCAAGGGTCTTGGTTCCTACTTTGTTCCTGTTACTACTTTGACCGCAACCTCAGCTGTCACCCAGGATGCTCTTGGGTCTTAACGGATGCCCCCCTTCCCCTCCACCTCCACTTCATTCAATTAACAGAGAGTTTACAAAGGCCAAGCACTCTTCTAGGCGCACTAGGAATTTAACAGCAAACAGACAAAAAAAGAATCACTGCTTTCATTGCTTGCATGGAGCATACATGGAACACACATTACTATGTTAATGTATGTGTATAGACAAAGCATAATAAAACATAAAATATACAAAGTGTTATAAGAGGGTAAGTGCTGTACAGAAAAACAAGGCAGAGAAGGGGGGTGGAGGGTATTCTGCACACACTAATTACAGGTTTATGGCTACATTGTGAGAGAGTCCAGAACTAATTCTTCAATATGAATCCATTCACCTTAGAGAGTGATGGGTACAAGTGATTGATGCCTTCAACAATTTTAGGAGGTGCTTTTTAAATTTCTCCATATTCCTTGTTTCATTCTTGTTGCACCTTTTCTTCCCCTTTTCTTATTGTTGTTCAACTATCTTTAATGAGGCATTGGAATGGTGCAACTGAAAGAGCAGGTCTGGGGCGCCTGGGTGGCGCAGTCGGTTAAGCGTCCGACTTCAGCCAGGTCACGATCTCGCGGTCCGGGAGTTCGAGCCCCGCGTCAGGCTCTGGGCTGATGGCTCAGAGCCTGGAGCCTGTTTCCGATTCTGTGTCTCCCTCTCTCTCTGCCCCTCCCCCGTTCATGCTCTGTCTCTCTCTGTCCCAAAAATAAATAAACGTTAGAAAAAAAAAATTAAAAAAAAAAAAGAAAGAGCAGGTCTACTGACCAGGACCTAAAGCTAGTTATCTTTATGAGCCTCTGCTTCCTCACCTGTAAAATGGGGATAATAAAACATATTTTGTAGTGTTGTGAGGATTAGAGATGAACCATGTTTACAAAACATCGCAGTCTCTAATTGCTGGCCTCTTTAAACGGTAGCTATTATTAATAGAAACACATATGCTCTTATACAAGTAAGTGAATAATGTGTGCTAGCCTTGAAGTAACTCTGGGAAATTGAGAACAAAAGGGGACTAGGACCCAAACAAGGACGAGGCATGCAGCATCCTTAACTTTCTGACAAAGGGCTTTACTGCTAGAGACGGATACGACGACGTGTGCTCCAGACCCGGTGTAACATACAGTTTCCCTCCAAAGCATTGATGTCGCTCCTCTCAGCTAACATTTTGTTATCTTTTAAAAACATTCACGATAAGCTTGTGAACAGTGATGCTCATAAGAAGCATGCTAAGTGTCAGGCACGTTTGCGGATAGAAATACACTTAACCCACCCGCGACCCTGTGCGGCCGATCCCATCATCATTCCCAGTGAGGGTGTAGATATTTGAGAGCCGACCTCGAGGTGTGGATATTTGAGGGTGGACTCAAGAGTGTGGGAGCCGCTGTGGTGCCTGGTCAAGGCGGCAAGCACGCGAGGATACTGTTTTCAGAGTTGGGGTTCACACCTACAGAACTGAGAGATTAAAAAAAAAAAACAAAACAACTTGGAGGAGTCGTGAAGACCCGTTAGCTCCTTTGGGGTTCCCGTGAGCGTCCTGGAAAAGGGAGCCGTCCTCCTACCCTCCTGCGACTCTGTAAGGGACCTGGTTAGGAGGTACGGGCCACGGTAACCCTCCACTGCACTTCGAAACCTCAGGCGAATCTCGCACCTGCAGAACGAGTTAGACAATCTGTTTGGGTCAGTTACGATTTTACAAAGAGGGGCGGAGCCTCCTGAGGAGGCGGGGCGGCGGTGGCGGTGTCGGTGCACGCGGAACGCCGCGAGCCGCCGATTGGCTGGGACGGACGCCCGTCCCGCTTCCCTCCCGCCCCGTCTCCGGGTGGCCTCGCGGCGGGGCCCGCAGGCGCGCAGAGCGGGCTGGCGGTGCCAGACTGGCAGGGGGCGTGACGAGGGAGGCGGGGAGGGGGCGTGTCGGGGCGGGCCCCGGGCGCCGCGCGCGTCACGGCCTGCGGCCCCGCCCCCGGGCCCTACGCGGCTCACTCCTCCTCCCCCGCCTCGTCCTCCCGCTCGCTCAGTTCTCGCTCCACGTTCCACGCCGCGGCCTCGCTCCCCCGGCGA
The DNA here is from genome assembly GCF_007474595.2 of Lynx canadensis. Lineage (NCBI taxonomy): Eukaryota > Metazoa > Chordata > Mammalia > Carnivora > Felidae > Lynx > Lynx canadensis. Next base: position 15,080,238 of record NC_044311.2, read on the forward strand.
GAGCCAGCCCTGCGGCCGCCGCGCGCACCCGCCGCCCCGCGTCTCCCGCGCACGGCTCTCCCCACGCGCGCGCCTCGCTCACGGACGCACGTTCGTTTCCCTTCGCGCGCCCGGGTCTCGGCGGCGGCGGCGGCGGCGGCGGCGGCGGCGGCGGCGGGCGGACCGCGCGGGGCAGCTCCGTAGCGGCCGCCGCGGGCTGGCCGGCGGGCCATGGAGGCGGATGGGGCCGGCGAGCAGATGAGACCGCTACTCACCCGGGTAATGAGCGGGGTGAGGGCGCCGCGGGCGGCAGGGCTGCTCGGCGGGGGTGGGGGAAGCGCGGAACGAGGCAGACAAAGGCGGGGGCGCGGCGGCCGTCGCGGTCCGGCCACCTCGTCCCGGGCCCGGCGCCCCTCCGCCGCCCCGCAGCCGGCGCGCCTCGCCATCCCCTTTGTGTGGCCGCCCAGGGCGCGGGGGCGAGGGGGCGGCGGCGGCGCCCAGGAGGCCCGAGTGGGGGCAGCCGGCAGCGCGCCGCGGGCATCCTCGCCACCCCCATCCTCGGCGCCCTGCGGGGCCGTCCGTCAGCCCTTGACCCCGACCATCTCTTCCTTTCTCTCCGCAGCGCTCGCCTCCCTTATTCCCGGGCGTGCTCCCCGGCCGGGGGTCTCGGTTCCGGTTGCCTTGGCGCTGGAGTTCAGATTAGCCCCTCGAAAATCCATCTTTCTTGTCCCCTCTAAGCGCGGCTCCACCTGTTTCTAGCCCCAGGCAGTGGTGAAGAGTTGGGGTGGATCTTTTCCTTTCCTGCGCGTCTCCCCACCCGGTCCGCGCGGTGTGCTTTTGTTCGGTGAGTTCTCCGGCCGCGTGGACGAGCTGCCTTCGCAGCCAAGGCTGCTTTTCGCTGCTGACTCTGCCTGGTCCGCCTCCTCTTTGGGCGAGAACCAGGGGAGTAGCCTCCTGCCGCAGGCCAAATAGAAAGAGGAAAAGTGTCCTGAGCTCTGCGAGCTGCTCCTTTTTCAATCAGCCTAGCAAAATCCCGTATCCCGGTGGCTTTCGCTTCAGGGTTAGAGGGGACTGGGGGTGGGCTTGCAGAAGGCCAGCGTTCCCATTTAGGATGCTGGACGGGCGGCCCATGCTCGACAAACTGACTTCCTGCTCTCATGTAGAATACATGTGTCCCCACACTTGTGATTCTCCTCTCTCTTCGTAGTTCCTGACTCAAACGGCATGGAAGTGTTGTAAATTTTCCGCTTCCAATTCTTACTCTGTGACCAGCACAGGAGGGAAGGATGCAGTGAAAATTTTCCAGTCTTTCACAACTAACAGGAAAATTGCTTTTTGTGTGTTTTTATTCGCGTTTTTAACCAGCCGCCCCCCCCCCCCCCAATCTTTTTTTAAAGATTATTGTAAGGCCCTGGAGAGTAGTCGTTGATTATTACTTCAGTATGTTCACTTACAAATTCTCAAATCATGGAGGAAAAGGGAGTCTCCAGACAGTGAAGTCATTTAGCAGTGGTTTTGGGGAGGATCAAGTCACAGTGGTGGTAATGGAATACTGGAAACTCGTTCTAAGGAATCTTCCGTAATTCTTTGTGTGACATTTGAATAAACTGCATTTTGGAGGTCTTTCTTTCTTTCTTTCTTTTAGCACTTTCTCTACTAATGTGTATCAAATACAGTGTTGTCTGTTCTTAGATTTGTTTGCAAATTTTCAGCTTAGAGCAGTTCAAGAACATTCTAGTTTTCATAAAACTGGATAGAAATTATGATGTCTTCTCAGATATTGGCTGCTTAGCTATCAAAAGAAGCATGCTAGGGGCATCTGGGTAGCTCAGTCTGTTAAGCCTCCGACTTCAGTTCAGGTCATGACCCCATGGTTCCTGTGTTTGAGCCCCGAATCAGGCTCTGTGCTGACAGCTCAGAGCCTTTAGCCTGTTTCAGATTCTGTGTCTCCCTCTGTCTCTGCCCCTGCCCAGCTCGCACTGTGTCTCTCTCTGTCTAAAATCAATAAACGTTAAAAAAAAAAAAAGGCATGATAATGCTATTGCCTTCCAAATCATTCATTCATTCCTCATTGTACTAACACTTAGAACCTATTGTGTAATATCCAACAAGACAGAACCAACTCTGCACTAATGAAACTTACATCCAAATGAATGACAAAGAAATTATCAAGCACTTAATAATGGCATGGCAGGGGAGCACTTTGGAAGGGTATACTTTCTAAATCTTTGGGAAAATAAGACTTGGCCACAGTAAACATACAAGTCAGTAATAGAAATCAAATGTAATAAACTATCACACAGTCTAAAAATAGAATGAGAGAACCGTAGAACTGTGGTTTATGGAGTACGAACACTGTAACTTGAAAACTGGGAAGAGAGAACTATTTGTATCAATAAAGTTATATTTTCTCATCAGTTTTCCTCTGGTAAATAAAGTCAGAAGAATGGAAGAGTATGATACTCATCAGTCATTACTTCTCCAACTGGCAACTACTTAGCATAGCCAAAAAAGTAGAATAAAATTAATATTCATCAAATGCTATCTTGGGTATGTGATTATGCAAAATTTTTGAATAAATTGGTGGCAGTATATGTGACTCTGAACCAAGTTCATCTGTTCCATAATTTCGGCTCTCAGGTTTCTTCTGCTTCTAAAATTTTGTAATTTTCATTGATCATGGTTTTGGGATAGGAGGAAAGTCATTTACCTTATAAAAATGCAACTTTTGTTTGCTTTATTACAAAAACGTATTGCAGGCTTCTCTTTGGAATTGACTTGAACCATCAGTCGTATTTTCTCATATAGGTTACTCTGTTACAACAGACAGCACTGGTTAGAAGGTTCCCAAGTTTTGACAATTGTTCGTTCTTTTAGGCAGTACATTATTTAATACAGTTCTGTTACCATTGAAATTTTCAGGCTGCTCCGTGAATTTTGTTGGTACATAATTTCATTCATTTCATGGGTATTGTGATATCTCCTAGGTGCCAGGCACTGGGGTATGGGCACACAAGGTAGACAGAGTCCTAACCTCATTGAGTTTACTTTGGCGTGTGTTAGTGAACACAGTGATAGCCATTTGCATTCCTGCTAATTCCATTTGTGAGTGCCAGTTAAAACATTTTCCTGAGTCCATTAGAGACACTTTTAAAAAAGTAGTCATTAGAATAAATAAAAGATACTAACAAACCAGGATGAATTCAGTGGTGATTGGCAAGTAGAAGGTTTTTTCGGTAGGTCTGTAAGTAAGCATACCCTTTGGGATCTGTGGTTAGGTATTGATAGCTCTAGAGATCATATGTACCCCACGCATATTATCAGAATTTTCGTTACCTTTCGGCCTGTAGTTGGTTTGTTTCTCTGCACCACAATCTATGGAGTTGTAATAAAGGGAGAGATAGGAAATCTCATCCATTCAAATTAAGCTGTAGGACAATTGAGTTGGATTGAAGAATTGCTTTATTTGGTAATTGAGACCGAAAAGTACACAGGTTTTCTTCTAAGGGAGCTTAGGGTATGAAAATTAGAATATTTTGTTACACTAGACTCCTGTTACTTGAGTAGGTTAAAATCGAAAGCCAAAGTAACCTGTTGTTAGAGGAACCTGGTTTATTTTAGTGGTATGTGGGTATGAACCAATATATTCTAAAGCCTTAGTAGTTAAACTTGTCAACATCCTGTAATGGGTTGTTTTTCTTCCTCTTTCCTTCCCCTTCTTTCTTACTATATTTCATCACAAATATGATGTTAAAGTGGATAGAATCTGCAGTTCACAAAATGGGCCATTTACATAAAGGAACATACAGGTGAGTCTAAGGGTTAGTGTTACACATCAGGCAGTGTGGTTTTTGATTCATATTGTAGCTTTCTCTTATTGATTTTGGAGTCTCCTATAGTTACCAGTTTTATGGATACAGTATTTCAAATTTTGCAATAAGCACGTATTAGTAATAAAGATCTGTGTATGTATGTGTAAGGGTGCAGCAACTCACTCCCCGCCCCTTTTTAAACCTCCTTTTGAAACAAGAGAACTTGGTTCCTGTACAAAGCAGGTAGCTATTCCAGTATTCTAGCTTGTAGTGAAGTTTGCCTCTGGTTTTGTTTAGCAAGCAACTTCATGTATTTTGTTGAGTGATACTCATTGAATTACATAACTTGGGGAGACTTTGATGATTATTTGTAACTATGATGATAAACCGTGAAGGGGTCTATGGTTGGCATGGTGCTAAGATAGTGTTTGGTAGTGTTGCTGTTAAGTCTTCCTGAGGGCAGAGGACTTAGCCTGGAGTAGTGCTAGGTTTCGAAATTAGTGACTCTTTGCCTCCCTGGGCTAGACATTTTTAAATGACTGATGGAGGATGAGAGTGGCCAAAACTTTTTGTCAATGCTTTGTTTATGAAGATAATGTGATTATGATGTAAATGTGCATTTTTATCTGGAGCTGATTTGCCAGTGCAGAAAGGCTCTAGATGGGCTATTCCAAGCAGATTTTCATATTTACTCCAAAGAGGATATTTTTAAATATTTTAATTTTTATTAAGCCATAGTTTGGATTTTAGTAAGTTTAAGCAGGGTTTTTTTTTTTTTTTTTTTTTGGAATAATATCCAAGTGAAGGGTAAAGTGTACCCTGCCTTTCATAATGAAGTAGGAAAAATACTTTAATATTTTACCTATTTCTTTTTCTTTTGTAGGGAATATGTATATTAGTGTCATTTGGTTTTCATTTTGTTCACATGTCAGTGTAGAATTGTCTTCTCTTTCTATATTCCTGGACTATACTGCTTCTTTTTTGTCAGATTGCCCGGTTTGGAGAAGCTGTTGAATTCTGTATCATCTCTGACTAGGAACTTGGGAATTGGATGTACCTTTGGAAATGGATTCACATGTGTAAGGTGGCTATACTTTATTTTATATCATAGACAAGAGTGTGGAATGGTTTCTCAGAAGAGCATGAGAAGGGTAAACATGATACGTATAATCTCTTTCTCAGAATTTGCCGTAGCATATAATTAACACTCGGTGCTTGTATGTTTGGTGCATGTTCTTGTATATATAGGGTGTTTTCAGCCTGATACCATTCTTTATTCTGGAAAAATACTGAAGATACTCACACAGATTCTTACCTTGGGGATTGATGTACTCAACAAAGATAGGAATAAAGCAAATTCATATATAATAGACTGTATTCCCATTGAGTTCCATGGAAGTATTGGAGATGTTTTCATTAAAAAAAAAAAAAAAGTTCTGTCAAGCAACAAATTTTGGGGAGCACCTGGGTGGCTCAGTCGGTTGACCGTCCGACTCTTGATTTCTGCTCAGGTCATCATCCCAAGGTGGTGGGATTCAGCCCTGTGTTGGGCTCTGCACTGAGCTTGGAGCCTACCTGAGATTCTTTCTGTCTCTCTCCCTCTGCCCCTCTCCCCCGCTCACATACGTGTGCTCTCTCTCTTTCTCTTTCTCTCTCTCTGTAAAATAAAAAAATACCATTTTTGATAAGAATTTAAATTAGAAATTTCCATTCTATTATAGTTTGGCTGCTGGGATACCATCATGATCTAGAAAACATCTTTCCTTTTTAAAAATTGTAGTACTTTTTAACGTTTGCCATGGGTGGATGGGGTTTTGGGGGGAAGGAAGTTGTCTGGGAAGAGAGGGAAGAAGGGTATTACTGAACTCTTTGTTTGAATTACAACAGATGCCCCTTGTAAGCAGATTCAAACTTCAGCACAAGGCTCCATGAGAGGAGCCTGGTCTGAGCTTCAGCCCCCACTGGCCCTCTCCTTGGAATGCCCTTCTGCCCTTTTGCCCTCCTGTAGGGTACCAGTCCCAAATCAGATGTGGTAGTCCTGCGTTTGTCAGTTTTCGATTTAATACTTCTCTCTCTCTCCTAATCATTTCACCTGCTAGACTGTAATCATGCTTGGGGATTTTTTGTTCTACATTTAAAACTCCTGGAATTTTTTCCTCCCCTGGGCACTCACATTGTCACATTCAGATCTGCAGCAGAATTATATTTCTGGTAGATACTGCTGTCTAATGTGAAATGCATTTCATTCTGAAAATCCTTGATCTTGAGATCATATTGTACAAAATGAATTAAAGACCAACTTTCTTAATCCTGTAAGAATCTAATGTATTTGTTTAAAATGGGAGCCACCTGTGTAAAAATAAGACTACAACACCTTGTAACCGTTTCCACAGTTATTTAATAGGATTTACTTTGTGTGATATCATTAATTGTTAAACATGATCCCTTTTGAGGGTGCTTTATTTGCTTTACATGAAGGTACACTTCGTGGTGAATTCTGTGCTGTTTTTTCATTAGCTCTGGGTTCTGTCCTAGCATTTGAAATATCAGTGAGGCCACAGATAATATAGCACTTCTATTCAAAATTACTTTTAAAATAGATAAGACCATGGGGACTGTGGTCCATGAATTCCCAGACACTGGAAAATTTTATGCTTGTATGCATTCTTTGTAGGCGAGGATCAGGTAGCTTTACATCGAGATCTCAAAGGGGTTTATAATCCAAAAAATAGCTAAGGAATACGTAGTCTAAAAATTGGCTTAGCCGGTTTCTTTAACATTCATAGTAGTCTTACATTTTGTTTAAATAGATGACAGTAATTATATGTGCCCCAGTATTTGCTAAAGTTTGTTTTGTGGAATACTTCATCTATAGCAGGTTTGGCCAAAGAACTACTCTGTAGCCAGATAAGTTTGGGAAATGTCACACAGTATACATTTTGGAGATCCATAATGCATAATGGTATATTAAAGGCTCTGTGAAATCCTCTAATAAATACATTAAACTTTGGGGAGAGAATGCAGCCATGTGAAGTGGAAATTTCTGATGGTTATTACAAAATATGAACAGTAGGTCACTCATCTGTTTTATTACAGGTCTAAGAAAACAAGTCCTGTGAGAGGGATAATTCACTTGGTTACAGTGGCAGGAGAGATTTGAAAAAAAAAAAAATGTATCACTTAAGAAGATGTTTTGGAAGCAACCTGATAGGGTCTGGTTGAATACATTATGGGATATCCACAGAGTGGGGTACTACGGCTCTTAAAAAAAGGTGGGGGGGAAGATGTCTTTCTACTGATGTGGCAGATCTCTAGGGTAAATTGATGGAAAGAAGCGACGTGAGGGACAGAGGGCACTATACAGCGCCTTTTCTTTAAGGGGGATAATAAGAACGTATAGTTGTATTTACTAGGATTTTTATAAATACACTGGAAAGGTAAATAAAAAAAAAACTGACAAGAAATGGTTGCCATAGAGAGTATGAGGGAACAGGACCCGAGGCAGGGGTAGGGACAAAACCAGTGTGCCCCTTTCTGTGTAATTTTGGATTTTGAACCTCGCAAACATAGTAGCTATTCGGTAAAAGAGGGGATGGTTTCTTATGTCACTTTATGTCGTGGGTGGGTTAACATATTTCGTGAGAGACATATGGCTTGATGTAGTCTAGTATGTTACGGACTGCTTAACTTTAACTTAGAAAGGGAGTCGTGAACACACGACTCGGTAAATCACATGCTACATGCCTCCTGGTGTTACCGAATGTCCGAGTCCTTTGGCACCTTTGGGGTTGCATGTTGCCGATGTCCTGATTGTCCTCTCACTTTCACCTCATTTCCGTCCAGGGACTTAGACTGTGGAAGAGCCAGTAGGAGCCAGTGGGAAGACACTGAGGATGCTGTTGCACATGAGATGCCTTAGGCATAGGAAGAGAGCTGTTTGGTTGTATATTTGTTCAAACCTAGAATTTGCCTTTGCAGTTTTATACTTACCTTCAGTCGAGGATCATAAATGTTAAAAAAAAAAAAAAATCACCCAGACTAATTACAATGAATTGTTGAGATTACAGTGGTGCAGTGGCAGGGGGCACCATTCAGGCTGTTTTCCTGGTTTTGCTCCAGAAGGCACCATTTACGCTGAGAGTGGTACAGCTGCTTCCCCACAGAGCTGTGTGACCTGGAAGTGCTGTGGGAGGACAACTCTGTGACTGTGCCTTCCTCACGTGGGAAGTGCTGATCCTCAGGCTGCATTGATTAATTCACTAATTAACTAATTTTAATTAGTTAAAAAAGCTAGTTAAACATAAGACTAAAATGATTTCTGGTTAGCTAGGTTTTTCATTTTTTTAAAACTTTTTTAAAGTTTATTTATTTTGAGGGAGAGAGAGAGAGAGAGAGGATGAGCAAGAGAGGGGCAAAGAGAGAGGGAGAGAGAGAGAGAATCCTAAGCAGGGTCGGTGCTGTCAGCACAGAGCCCGATGCCGGGTTCAGTCCCAGGAACCCTGAGATCATGACCTGAGCCAAAACCAAGAGTCAGATGCTTAACCGACTGAGCCACCCTGGGGACTCTTCTGTTGAGCCAGGTTTTAGAAGTCGGTAACTTGGAAAAGAGAATCTTTTCTTTTCTTCTCTTGAAAGTATTTTTCTATTTGAGCGTAAACCTCCGTGGTATTCCTAGACTTCCCAGCACCTGAGATGGAATAATGAAACCTCTTCCAGTGGGCACGCTGGATAAGGAGGAGGAATGCTGTGATTCTCACGTTGGGAATCGCTAATCGAGGACTTGGGGGTTTTGTCCTTTGCTCTGGGGGCAAGGGAAGAACAGGTAACTGACTCTTTAGAGAAAGCCTGCTTTGAGCCGTGCATCTTATTAGGCATCTTTTAATCACTTATTATCCCTCTTACAGATGGGAACTCCTGGGCAGAGAGATTTTCTGAAATTTCCCAGTCCATACAATTAGTAGGAGGCTAAGCTGAGATTTGAACTCATGGTCGATGCGAAATCGCTCGTGTTCCGTATCTCATTATTCTAGAGTAATCCGTGATCCCTGTTTGTCAATGCCATTTAACATTAATCACATTAGATCATTTTACATGGATGATACTTTGAAAGCCTTAGATAATTGAGCCGAGTTTTATAGTTAACAGCTTTTATTACTGTAACTTTTGTGAATTTGTTGCTAATATTATAGAAATTAAGTATTTAAAAGAAATTTGCCTCTTTGCCTCCAGATTCAGGAAATCTGAATTTTTCTGGATCATTGTTGAATGAATCCTCCTTTAGGTCTCTTCCCACAATTAGGTCTGTTCTGTGGTTTAACGTGTAGAAAATGTTCAGTGACTGTTCAGTGAATGAATATAAGGATAATGTCATGAACTCCTAAGATTTGAAGCTGAATATGCTCCTAGTGAGTTGTTCAATCAGTCAGTTAAGAAATTATATAGCTTCTGTCTGGTGGTGTTACCATGAAGCAAAAGACTCTTACTTTGCCAGTAGAAGAAAATGTTTTTTGCCTTTGTTCTGTTGTGGTGGATGGGGGTGGGGGGGTGGAGATATTGAATAAATACAGTTTGGAGTGATCCCAGAGTAAGAGTACTTAATATTTTTTTACCCTGAGATACAATTTCAGGCAAGTGAGTGTTAAGCACGTTAAAATGAAAATTTTATGGCTCAGTATATTTTCACAAGTTCTAAATACATTTAAATGGATTGTTGGAAAAGAGTGCATTGGTATTTTACTTGTATAGTAACACTTGTGTAATATTTGCTTTATGAAAATCTGTGACATTTCATGTATACAATTACAAAAGGACCAGTAGCAAGAAAAGGGATCTTCAAGCCCGAATACAGTGTCAGCTGCTATATATATTGGTTCGAAATTGTGCTGTTTCTCTAAATTCTTTAGAATTATTACTTACATAAAAGAATTTTTGTTCTGTTCATTTGCTTTAAATTTTATGATTTTGTGGTTTGTGGGCTTTCTTCCTTCCTGGATCCCACCTTCCTGACTTCCCAGTCCACGCCTTCCTTCCTGGACCCCGCCTTCCTGACTTCCCAGTCCACCTTCCTGACTTCCCAGTCTGTGCATCCGTGTTTGCACAGGTGCCATAACTGGCCAGTGCCCTGGCTCAATAGAGTCCTTTCAGTAATATTCTGTACTTAGTTTTGTTTTGTTTATAATTGTTCCCAGATGACCTTCTAACACGTTGAGGAGGAGTTTCTTTATCTGTTTATGCACGTACCATTAGCAGTATCCTCAGGATAAGGTTCTGCTGTGAGCCTGTTTAAATCTGGGCAGTTGGCCTCCCTTTTGTTAGGAATAAGGGATTCATTCAGACCAAAATTGGCCTTTATGTGGTCTTACATTTTAGCTTATTGAACTGTTTTTATTCAGTAATAGGAAATTCACGAAATAACCACAAGTCCCAAGCCTTATTTTTAAGACAAGGTAAAATTTGGATGTAGCCTAACCTTAGACCCTGGTGTGACAAGTACACGCTTGGGTTTGAGACACACGTCGGGTTCCCATACATCGTCATCTGCCACCAGGTGGCCTTGGGCAACTAACATCTTTGAATCTCATTTTTCTCATCTATAAAATTGAAATTATAATACTTACAGGGCTTCTTCAGGATCAGGGAAAAGCATATAGTGTGCATAAAATGCTGAATGTGCCTGTGGAAACTTGTAATTAGTAACCATCGTATATTTTTATGAAATGTCTCATGTAACAGAATTCTAAAAGAATTAGTCTCCATATTGATTGAAGAAATAGAAAACAAAGTCTTAACTATCCTTAACTTCTGGCATTGAGATCTTCTAGATAGCTCTGTGGGAAGGAATTATGTATTGGGAAAAACTCAGTCCTCTTCCTGTATTTTTCCTTTTCTCTCACATGACTGCCACACTTACAACACTTCTGACGACAGATGTGTGTGTGTGTGTAGGGGGGGGGGTTCCTCCTACCAGTCAATGCTGTGGCCCTAGCTGGGTGTTACAATTTAACTCCATTCTGGCACTGTCTACCGGGAGATAGCATCAGACCCCACAAGTTAAGCACTCTGACTCACAGCTGCCCCTTCTGATGTCAGTTGCCAGTCCAGGTTGTCACCTGTCCTTCTGACCGATCAGCTGTACAGTGGAGGTTCCCATGACCCCTTCTTGGATTCCATTGACTTGCTAGAGCAGCTTACAGAACTCAGGAAAAGTTTGTTCACTTTTGCCAGATTATTCTGAAAGGGTATATGGTAGAGGACCCAGATGAACATCCAGATGGAGGAGATGCATAGAGCGAGGGGTGCGGCAAGGGCTGGTGGAGCTTCTGTCCATTAAGAGTGCCACTGCCACTCTCCCGGCACCTCCACCCACGTGTTTGGCCACCCAGAAACTCTCCAGACCCTGTACTTCGGGAGTTTTATGGAGGCTTCATCGCGTTGGCATGACAATCATTAACTCCATTTCCAGCTTCTCTTCCCCCTCTGGAGAGTGGGTTGGGGCTGAATTCCAAGCCTCTCATCATGGCTTGGGCTTTCTGGTGACCAGCCCCCATCCAGGAGCCACCAAGAGTTACCTCGTTAGAACAAAAGACCCTACTGTCATGCAGGAAATTCCAAGGGATTTAAGACTTCTGTGTCAGGAACCAGAGACAGAGACCAAATGTTAGAACGAAAGATGCCTCTGGTGCCCTTATCACTTACAAGATTATGAGGGATTTAGGAGCTCTGTGCCAGGAACCAGGGACAGAGACTAGTATATATTTTGTTCTGCTACCTCACAGGTTAGGTGGTAGTTTATTGCCTTAAGCACCAAACTTAAGATATTTTGACAAAACGTTTAGACGTTTAAAGCATAATACGATTTTTTGATTTAAATAATTTTAACCATTTGACAGAACATTTGAAATGTGATATGTGTGTCTCCTTTAAAAAATGAGTACTGATCACTAGTATTAGGCTGTTGTGGTCTGTTAAAATCTTATTTTAATTATTTTCTTTTGTCATTGAATTTCTTAACGTGTTTTAAAGATAACAGAGGAAGTCACAGAGTCATTTAAGTGTGGGTGGGGAGGAGAAGGGTTTTGTGTTGTGTCACTCTGTGATATACAAATCTTGCCTCTTCAGATGGTCTTCTGATTCTTGACTTGTTATAGATAGTTGAGGTTACTAGATTGCTTAATTCTGTTTTCAGGAGATCTTGTTGTATCTTATTAGTGTTAGATTTTCAGAATTTAGTCTGTAGGGTATGCAGTATAGAAGAATTTAGCACTGCTTGGCAGAGTAGGTATGATAGTTCCTAATTGTTATTCTGCTAAGGCTCAGTGACAAGAAATTTTATGAGTTTATAGTTTCATCTTAAATTTAATTGTCATTTATATTTTTTCTGTAATCTGAAATAACAAGAATTATTTAAGTACAAGTGTACTTAATTGGATAAAGTGAGGCTTCTGAATTTTGCATATATGTGTACACATGTACATATATAGGTACACATACACTCTCATATGCATGAGTATGTGTTAATCTGAACCATTGGATCACTAAACAATTTAGAGATATTTAGGAATTTTCAGATTACCCGTAGCATTGAATTTTAATGGGTTATATTAGTCAAGATACCATTCTACCACAAAAATGTGATTTCTCGAAAGGTCCTTATTGTAGGAATTTTAAGGTAATGCAGTTTGTTTTAAGGAGGTCATGTAAGGGGGCACGTGGTGGCTCAGTTGGTTAAACATCTGACTTCAGGTTCATGGGGTTGGGCTCTGTGCTGATACCTCGGAGCCTGGAGCCTGCTTTGGGTTCTGTGTCTCCTTCTCTCTGCCCCTTCCCTGCTGGTGCTCTGTCTCTGTCTCTGTCTCTGAAAAGTAAATATAAATATTAAAAAAAAAAAAAAGAAAAAAAAGGAGGTCATAGACCATTGTCATTTGCATTTTTTGTTTTGTTTTGTTTTGAGGTTGATGTTTTCTTACCTCCATTTTTCAAGCTACTTCAAATCTTTTTTAAAAACAGTTTTAGGGTGCCTGGATGGCTCAGTCGGTTAAGTGTCCATCTCTTGATTTTGGCTCAGGTCATGATCTCATAGTCATAAGATCAAACCCCACGTGGGGCTCTGTGCTGAATGTGGAGCTTGCTTGGGATTCTCTCTCCCTCTCTGCCCCTCCTCAGCTCACGTGCTCGCTTTCTTTCAAGAAAAAAAAAAGTTTTGATAGAGGTAAGATATAGATAAATAATTTTATTGATTAAAAGTCAAAACAGTATTTTGCTGTAATAACATAGTTGTTATAGCAACGTGTGGGCTCACCCAGAATTAGAATCATATTGGAAGTGTGTTAGAGAGAGGTGGGAGATAAGGTCATAAAGGGAGTGAGGGAAAGAATTTTCAGGTTAAATTTCATCATTTTAGATCACAATTGAAAAATACAAATTGCATGTTTTACATAATTGCATTTAATACTCAGTTTTTAGATGTTAATTAATTTTGCTATCATGTCCTAATTGCATAGAGTTAGGCAATAAATGGGTTTGAAAGGTTAAGTGGTGAATATTGAGTGTATTAGCCACGAGGGATGGTTTTATACTTATGGTGCCAGTGCCTCCTCACTTCCCGTTGTGAACTTCAAACAGTTAGGGGCAGTTTGAGATTTCTAATTTGGTGGCACTGAATCTCAGATCATTGGGGGTTGCTGCATTTTCCTGCCTCTACAATAGGTAGAGGTATCTGAAGGGAGAAGTAAATCATGTTCATTGAGAAAAATTTTTGTAGAGAGACAAAATGATACCATTTCAGCCTTATTTTTCAAACTGCCTCATGAGAATGCCAATACATCAAAACAAATGAACATTGATAGGCTAATTTTGGTGGGACCTGTTGATTAGTGTTTGTTTAGTGTTTAATGCCTTGAATCTGGAGTAAACAGCTTTTGCTTTAGTTTGTTGTCTGAAATAAATGAACTTGACCGTTGTATTTTAGATCATAGGACTAGGGTCTTTCATCAAAACTTTTCACTCATGGTGTAGATGGTGAATTAAAATGTTAATTTTTACCCTTTTTTACTTTGTCCTCCATTATTCAAAATAGTTATGAAGCTAAAACCCTGAGTAGTCTCTGCTTGTCCAGCTTCTAAAGTAGGTATGATTAAATAAAATTTAGGAAGGATATTTAATGTCAGAATATTCATTCTCTGTATCTTCTCACTGTTTTCCAAGCTGTTATGATTTATTACTGGTTTGTAAAAATAATGTATTCTATTATCACAAGCATTAAAAAAAAAAAAGTAGAAAATACCAGACAGTACAGTTGGAAAAATAATTATTTTGTGAAACTTTTGTTACATATACATACATGGATGTGAACAGATAATGTGTGCACTATATTTCCAGGGGTTACTGTTAAGAAAAAAAATTGGAAATCTGTTTTTATAAGATTAACATTTCATTACATTCTTTTGAGGTTTATATATGCATATGTACGTACACATGTATTGTTTTTTCATTTAAAATTTTAACAAATCCAAATAAATGTCCAGACTAAACACTTATTTGATGTCTAAGTTAAAGCTACATCAAAAGGTTTTATACTGAAGAATTTAGCTTCTGGTTCCATGTACAATAAATGAGGCATAATGAGAAAGAAGTGCCTGTATGTATGTACGTATGTATGTGTATGTATGTATACATACACACACACACACACACATACAAATAAAGAAATAAGTAAAATATACAAATGTTTATGATATGTAAATAGAAAGACTTTTGTTTAGTCAGTTTGACCTACATGTACCTGAGATGTTATATTATTGTTAATGACATGATCATTTAGAAAGGACTTGTATGGAAACTCCATGGAGAAAATCTTACCTTTAATACCTTAGCAACTGAATCAGTTCCTTAGTGCTACGCATTAACTGCTTTAGGATTTTATAAGAAGCAAGATGAGAAGCATGCACTGCTTAATGACATTAAACTGTAATTTTTAGATTTTATGTGTATGTAAATACACATACTTTGAGAAGGCTTGGAGGAAAACAGGTATTATTTGTGTACAGGATAATCCTTATAGACTTAGGTTTTTTTGGAGAGGGATCTGAAGGAGAGTCCATTTGTTTCAATAGGAACCAAATTCATTGATGTAGGGAGGCATGAGTCTGATTCTATTTGATAAGCTGTAATTTATTTTTTAAAGAAATCTCTATGCCCAACATGGGTCTTAAACTCAACCCTGAGATCAAGAGTTGCATGTGCAGCCAGGTGCCCCTATAATAAAGATTTAAAGACATGTAATAAAGATATTTTAATAAAGATATCTCTAAAAGAGTTAAATTATTGTGCAAGGACTAGACAAAATGGTCATTTTTTCACTGGATCACCATGTTGGCACCTTAGCAGTGATTTACTTATTGACCTGTGTGTTGAGTTTATTTTTTTAAAGTTTATTTTTTTTGAGAGAGAGAAAGAGAGAGAGCACACGAGCGTGCACAGGCGAGGGGCAGAGGGAGAGGGAGAGAGAGTTCCAAGCAGGCTCCACACTGTCAGCAAGCCCAGCTCAGGGCTTGAACTCATGAACTGTGAGATCATGACTTGAGCTGAAACCAAGAGCTGGACACTTAACCAACTGAGTCATGTAGGCACACCCTGTGTGTTGAGTTTTAACTGGAAAGGTGGCTGTAGTGAAAATTTTCATATAAATTTTCATATAGTTGAAGTTTAGGCTCTTGATGAAGTTAAGTGTGTTTAGGCATGACTATCTTATGAGAGGTCCTCTAAAGCTGTTCTAGGACTGAGTTCCTTTACGAGGTATTCAAGCCTTGCCAATGTTTGAGCTTTTGACGACTGTTAGAGAAGTCTTCAGTGGACCCAATGTAGGAATTTATGTTAGTTTCTATTTTACAGTGTCATTAATGTGATATATTCCCATAATTCTTATTCTGTGAACCTTGAGGCTCTTAATCTACCTTTCATTTTTGGTTTGTTTTCTGTTTTTGTCTATTGCCTGCACTCTCCTATCCAGTTTATTTTTTTTTAAATTTTTTTTTCAACATTTATTTATTTTTGGGACAGAGAGAGACAGAGCATGAACGGGGGAGGGGCAGAGAGAGAGGGAGACACAGAATCGGAAACAGGCTCCAGGCTCTGAGCCATCAGCCCAGAGCCTGACGCGGGGCTCGAACTCACGGACCGCGAGATCGTGACCTGGCTGAAGTCGGACGCTTAACCGACTGCGCCACCCAGGCGCCCCTCTCCTACCCAGTTTAGAATCCATGACCCATATCTTCTGCCTCCGTTTTGTTGTTTGAGGACATTTATCATCATGTCTCTTGGTTTTTAATATTTTGGTAAATTCCTAATCCTCAGTCAGTTTACCTGTGCTGGAGATACTCAGAACAGCTGGAAAAATTAAATTACACAGCTTTATAGATGGGTACTCCTATACATTCCTGCTTCTTTCCTCTGGTTCCTCATGAAACATAGAAGATACTCCCATGTCTAATTATCTCCTGTTCTGTACAGTGGGCACATCAAACATTCTTGCTCTCTCCAGAATGTATCCTCTTGCCCCCTCAATCTTAGTAAATAGTGCTGCTTTCTTCACAGAGACAGTAGAGGAAACCAGAAGGAGCTTCATCCACTGTTTTCTTGTTGGACAGCTCAGCTAGACCTTGTGGTGTCTTACATAGGACTTAGAAAACCTTTTCTTCTGTGTTTCTTATCAATGAATGGCAAATTTGACTCAAATTTGAAAATGGGAGCATTGTCATGACTTTTCTTTCCGTCTGCCCAAACCCCAAATCCAGTGGATTCCGCATCCTATCTCTAGTCTCCTTTCTCCAAACTTCCTTTGATCATTGTAGTTCAGGCCTCTGTCTTCTTTTGCCTGTAATAATGTAGTATCTTTCCAGTTGGCTTCCAGTGTTAAAGAAAACGTACTGTTTTGTTAAGGAAAAAGTTTCGACACTTGCTACAAGAAGGTAAAGCAGACTGTATTTAAGGGAGACTATCCTGATACGGGTGTAGTGGCCATACAGTGGAGAAGAGAGATTGGACCCAACCCTGAGTCTAATGAGGACAAGAGGCATTTAAATCCAAGAAGCAGGGATGGGGATCAGTGGGTGGAAAGTTACTAAGAGGAAACAGCAGAGGTAAGGGGGTCCTTATTAGACCGACTCGGCAGAGTCTGGGAGGGAGGACAGGGTGGTCAGGTATCCAAGGTGGTCAGACGCCAAGGATGAGGGATTTTCATTCAACTCATTTGTCAGGATTCTAACTCAAACTGGATTCCACAAGGACAGAGAGGGAACCCAAGGTCTGCTCAGAGAAGCCTGATTCAAGTTTGGTCAAAGGAGAGAGTCTTTGTCACCAGTTTCTACATTGTCACCTTGCTAGGGGATCTTGGTACCAGTGATTATAGTTCCCTTTTTAAAGCCTCTTGCTCTAAGGATGAATCTAAAACTTATCTGTGCCCTGGAAGGTCTGGCCCGTTTCCCTTTCTCTACCTTTTTTCTGCCTTGTCTGCTCTTTCCTCTTTCTTGTATTTCAACCATTGTCAAATTCGTTTAGTTATTTGAACACACTGGACTTTCTCATCTCTGGGTCTGGGTATATTAAATCCCTACTCCTAGCATAGTTCCCGACACATAGTAGGTACTCAGTTAATATCTGTTAGATGATTAAGTGAATAAAGGAATAAATGAAAGTATCTTGTAGTATAAGGATAGATATTAAAATCTCTGAAAAAAATACATAGATATCCAAATGATTGAGGTAGTGAAAAGATACACTTAAAATCACATATCCAAATGGAGAATTTCTTAATAATGGACAGGCATTTTGGATAGTTACAATAGTGCTTTCAGTAAGATGCAAATTTGTATAAAATGAATGGAAAATCATTTGCATTGAAGAAACCCTTGATCTAAAGGATGGCGCTCCCATTTCCTTAGATTTAGGTTTGAATACTATCTGCTGGCTACATTATTGACTGCCTCTTCTGTCTCCTAGAATTCATGACTTAAGTCGCCATTTAAGTGAGTTTGAAACCATTAACACCTGGAAAGACTAGTGACAGTAAGTGCCTTACCTATGCTGAAACCAGTTTTTTTTTTAAACCTTTCAAAATATCCATGTTTTTAAATGAAAGCAAAAAAAAAAAAAAAAAAAAAGATAAAAAAGCCCTATGTGACTTGCATCAAACCTGTCTAGAAAGGAGTATTTCGTTTTTACCAGTAAGGATCTGTTGTACACATACAAAGTTAATAATTCTATGTGAAGAAAATTATATTTTCAAGGAGCTTAAAATTAGGTGGGAAATAGTGGTGAATACGTAAAGAATAAATTCAATTTCACTTAAATATAAAATGTAAAATTAACATAGGATGACCAGGGAAGACGGTCTCATGATAGGATGGTTCTAATACCTAATATTTAATTGTTTTGTGTCAGGAACTTTTCTGAGCTCATTACCTTCATTATCTTGTTACATTGTTATAATTTATCAGTTGTAATACATACTACAGATAGAGGACACTGAGATTCAGTGAGATTAAGTAATTTGTCCAGTTTTGCCTAGCGAGTAGTAGAGCTGGGATTTGAGTTGAGGTAATCTGAGTCTAGAATCTATATTCATTAATGTAATTAATGTTTTACCTGTAGCCAGAGTAAACTTGTTGACGGGTTGCATTACGTATATATAGGCACTGTTTTCCGTAGTATTTAGTGTTAATTTTATATCTAATGTAATTTATGGAGATAATTTGCTGGATTAGGTCATTAATTAGAAGCTGTTTCTCAAATATATGTAAGTCATTTTCATTAATGAAATTTTATGCAGTGTTTCATTATTTAAACATGATTTTGCTTTCTGAGTCCTACTTTATTTCTTCCTTAGCCACATATTCTAATGTTGCTGTTATTTTCCAGATGCTCTGCCCACTGCAACATGTACTTTTTGTCTTCCAAAGATACTGTGTTTCTTGTTTGTTGTGGTTTCTTCTTTCTCTTTGTACTTGTCAGTTTATCTTTTAAAAAATTAGTATCTGGGCACCTGGGTGACTCGGTTAAGCTTCCAGCTTTTGGTTTTGGCTCAGGCTGTGATCTTACAGTTCATGAGTTTGAGTCCCGTGTGGGGCTTTGCACTGACAGCACGGAGCCTGCTTGGGATTTCTCTCTCCCTCTCCCTCTGCCCCTCCCTGGATTGCACTCTCTCTGTCTCAAAAAATAAATAAACATTAAAAAAATTAAAAATTACTATCAAGTTAGTGAATTTTGGGAGGGAGAAGAGGTAAACCCAAACCCAGTCTTTGATCTGTCATGCTCCTTGATGACCCAAGTCATTTTTCTTTACTTCCTTGCCTTTTGTAAGCATAAAGTGAGTTACTATTGGAAGAAACCTTTATTTATTTATTTATTTTTTCAGATAAAATGTGTCTTCTGGGGTGCCTGGGTGGCTCAGTCAGTTAAGCATCCGACTTTGGCTCAGGTCATGATCTCACAGTTCATGAGTTTGAGCCCTGCGTCAGACTCTGTGCTGACAGCTCGGAGCCTGGAGCCTGCTTTGGATTCTCTGTCTCCCTCTCTCTCTGCCCCTCACCTGCACCCTCTCTCTGTCTCTCTCTCTCAAAGATAAATAAATGTTAAAAAATGTGTCTTCTGTTAGAGAACAAATATGGAAAATATTGGAAGAACGTGAAATAAAATGACCATTTGTTTGAATTCAATTGAGTTAGTTGCTGAAGATACTTAAAGTTAGATGATGTGCTTTTCAACTTGAAGATAATTGCCTGATGAATTAATTTCATTCAAATTTGGGCCATTTGGAAGATAAATATTATCTTGAATCCATAAAAGAACTAGTATCAGAGGAAATAGCAACAACCATTTGTTGTAATGGTTAGAATTTGCTAGTTTATCTGCACAACAATTAAATTTGGCAACTTTTAATCTTAGATTTTTAAACTACTACTGTTTTATAATGGTTTTGAATATTCCAGGCAGGATTCTTTTGGTTGCCTGGGATCAGAAATCTATTTAAACTTGATACAGTTAAAGAGATCTTTATTGCAAGTATGTAGAGTTTTTGCTGGGATCCAGGAAAAGCTGATCGCAAGCTTCAGAAAGGGAAGATGGCTTCAGAGCACAACCTCTCTAATCTTCCTCTTCCTCATCTCTGACACGTGGCTTCTTTATGAAGTGCCCCTTGAAGTCACTTGTGTCTTTTGTCCTCATCTGCTTCAATTTCCCCAGTTTTTTGTTGTCAAACTGACAGTCTCTAGTCTGGATCCTTCTAAGCAAGGTTGAGTCTATGACTTTTAATTTACCAGATTAACCAGATAACTCCCTTGTGGTGAAATGCATACAGGGACAAGTTGTGATGATTTTTCTAGTGGATTCATTCAGTCGATTGGAGGAATTAACGTAGAGATGCTCTGTATTTCAAAAACCACTTTGAAAGGGGAAGGTTTATAGGTGAATAAGTAAGGCCCGAGGACTTGTTTTACAATGTCTTAAAGGTACACATATGTAAAAAGATTTCCATCCTGCCTTTATTTCTCTAAGAGCTACTATTATTAAAACTACAGTAGGGATAGTGTATACAGTAAAATTAATCCATATGACATCCTTGGGATTCCTGTACACTGAGAACAAGTACCTTTCAGTAAAACCCTTCAAGCTCAAGATGCATTTCTGTCTGTAGAGTTCATTGCTAAATGCAACTTTCATATAAGGATGAAGGCTTCACTTTATGTTCGCCTCGGTGGGCATCCATGCTGACTTCTGAGGAAGAAGCTGGTAGATTTTGTTTGTTTTACTGATCTTAAAATACTAGAGATAAGTAGTAGCGCTCAGGTGTTTCTAGAGCAGCGGTTCCTCAGTGGGTCTGCGTGTTGGGGTGTGTTTCGTCCCTTAGGACCTCAGGCATTCCCGGAGACATTTTTGCTTATCGCAACTGGGGAGAGGGGGTTTGTGTGCTACTGGCACCTAGTAGGGAGAAGACGACAGATATGCAACTGAACAGCCTGCAGTGCACGGGACCTCCCCCTACAACAAAGAAGCATCCAGCCCCAAATGTCAGTGGTGCCCAAGTTGAGAAGCTCTCTTGTCCGGAGTCAAGGATCATAGAGCCAAAAAAAGGTTACAAGGTTCAAAAGAGACACGATTTTGGAGTTAAGCACTGGTTTTGAATGCCTTAGGGGAAGTGAGAGAGGAGATCATTTCTACCAAAAGCCTGTGTGTAAATATATCTGAGTTTACTACATTAATCTGCATTTTGACTTTGGTAATTGTACTATATTTAAACCAGTTTTAGTTACATTTTAATTCTTACCAATGATACTACTTTTTAATTTCATAGGCATGTTTTCCTGATGGTAGTCCAAGATGAGACCTACAAGAATGAAAGATTCTTTGTAATTGACATTTAGGAGTACTATAAATGAGTATTTTCTTAGTGCAAATATGAATTGAACTACATCTCCTTCATCCCTAGCATTTACATGTGAAGTATTAACTGAGAAAAAGATGCTTTCCCAAGAACAGTTGCTACTTTTTATAATGATGTATTTTTTTCTTGAAAGTTTTTTTTTTTTTTTTTTAAGATTTATTTATTTGAGTAATCTCAGCACCCAACATGGGGCTTGAACTCATGACCCGGAGATCAAGAGTCACATGCTCCACCGACTGAGCCAGCCAGGTACCCCAGAAAGTTTTTTGATAAAACAATTTTTACTTTATAGTGAAATATATTTGTGAACTAGATTCTTCAGTTCTTTAATTCTCATGAAATTGTAGATAAATCTCAAAATATTTTGAAAAACAAAATTCCTGAAAGGCTATAGGTATTTGAAATACTTAAAAAAAAAAAAATGACTGTGTGTGGGTGGGGGAGGTGCTGGGTGGCTCAGTTGGTTAAGCATCTGACTTCGGCTTAGGTCATGATCTCACAGTTCGTGAGTTTGAGCCCTGCGTTGGACTCCGTGCTGACAGCTCAGAGCCTGGAGCCTGCTTCGGATTCTGTGTCTCCCTCTCTTTCTGCCCCTTCCCAGCTCGCACTCTGTGTCTCTTTCTCTCAAAAATAAGTAAACATTAAAAAAAAAAAATGACCGTAGGGTTGCCTGAGTGGCTCAGTCAGTTAAGCGTCCAACTCTTGATTTTGGCTCAGGCCATGATCTCACAGTTCGTGAGATCAAGCCCTGCCTCGGGCTGTATACTGACAGTGTGAAGCCTGGTTGGGATTTTCTCTCTCCCCCACCTCTCTCTGTCTCTCCTCCACTCATGTGCGCTCTCTGTAAAACTAAAGAAATTAAAAAAAAAAAAAAAAAGACTGTAAGTCTGCTTCACTATAACACATTGATTATTCAGTATGCATTGTAAAATGCCCATATAAAAATATAGCTGTCATTTCCTAAATATTCTAATATATAAATGGAACAATTTATTCAGTAGCTCTGTACCGTCTGATCTGAATGACGTTAATAATGTTCAGGCTTCTTAAAGCAGCTCCTACAGAAGTTTTTTCAAACCCTGAATTTCCTGCCTGAAACGTGAACTCTCCATTATCATTGGACATCCTGCATGTCTGACGATCGCCACCAGATGGTGATCTTATACGTTGATAAAGCCGGATCCTTGGTGAAAACTGAATTGGTTGCCCAAATTAAGCCATGTGAACTCAGCAGTGGTATTTAGCAATGGTGAAGGGTGTGGACTCGCTATGCTTCCCTCTGAAACATGTTTTAAAATGAGGCATGTTTTCATTTGTTTTGGAGGGTTTTTTCTTTTCTTTTCCATTTATCTATGGGAAACCAAAGTAAAATAATATCCCCATAACTTTATTATAATACTGATGCTAATTTATTGTGTTAAAGTTTTTGCTTTTGATCGTAGTTATTTTATGGCTGTTACCAAATTTCTGATAGATTTAAAGTAGTATTTCAAAGTAATTAGGTGAGTGTTTTTGTGATTCAGTACATTTTACTTACAATTCCCTAAATGAGGCATAGAAGCAACTAAAGTTATATGTAGAACAAATAAAACTATATGTAGTTCAACTTCGGGGAAGGTGTGTGGCCTGGTGGAAAGAGCATAGGCTTTGAAGTCAGATGGCCCTGGATCGGAAAATGATCAGCTGTGTTACCTTGCAGAGTTCTTGTGAGGATTGAAAATAAGGCTTGTAAGTGGCTCTCTGAAAAGTGCATCTCCCTGGAGGCAAATGGATGTGATTTAAAATTTTAGCTTCTTCCAGTGTACCCGGTGGGACCTTGGGAAAATGACTTAACTTTTTAGAGCCTAAGTTTCTTCTTTTATGTATTTGGGATAGTAATACCTCCTCCTAGAAATGTTTAGGGTAGTAAATGAAAGAGTGCATGTAAGGCATAGAGAAAGTTTAAATAAAGAATATCTTTTACTTTTGTCCTCTCATACCATACAAGCTAGTAATGACCCCAGTGTAGGTCTATGTGTAGTAAGAAATACAACTAAATTCCTGTCCATTGCTGTTAAGGGAGATTGTTCTTCCCATGTCTCTTTTTTTTAAGAGTTTAGGAAAATATGAGAATGTAGCAATTTAAGTTAAAGAATTTAAAACATGTTTTTCTTTTAATTAAGAAAAAATGCGGCTCCCCCCCCCCCCTTTTTCCTGGGCAGATAAAGAAACTTCACTGGGTCCTTTGCTTTATGTCAGCAGCATCCTTTACATCGTTAGCCATCACGCCTGTATTGTGTTCCTCTGTGGTCGTCCTTGCCCCGTCTGTAGTTTCACTTGCCATGAGGGAGGTCTAGAAGCAGATGATCCTCCTTCTGACTGTTGTCACAAGGCCAGTGCAGCCTAACACACATCATAGTGCCTCTGTCATGCACCTCACTTCATCTCCTCATGGGGGCATTTTATTATCTCACATCATCCCAAGAAGAAGGGTGAGTACCGTGAGATACTTTGAGGGAGACAGACTGCATTCACATAACTTATTATAGTATGTAGTTCTGATTGTTCTATTTTATCATTGTTGTTAATGTCCTGTGTATGTAAGTTATACATAGCTATATGCACAGGAAGGACATATACAGGGTTTGGTACCATCCGTGGTTTCAGGCATCCCCTGGGGGTGTTGGAACGAATCCCCCGCTGGTCAGGGGACTGCTGTACTGGAAAAGTGACTTCACATTTGTAAAGGGAACTTAAATGCAGATTTCATGTTTTTAAAATCATTTAAAAAAAAAAAAATAAAATCATTTTAATTCCTGTACAATTCTACACCACACTTAACGTTTCTAGATTTTTTTCCCCTTTGGCTGATTAAAATTCACAATTAGAATTCTGTTTTTGTATTATTTTTTCCTGAATTTAAGATGATAAAAAAATCAGTAATGTGATTATGTAATTTTTTGACCAGGATGCTGAGAAAATGCTAGTTTCTTCCCACTGTGCCTACAAATTTATTCTTTTTTTGTAAGTTTCTATTTAAATTCTAGTATAGTTAACATACAGTGCAGTATTAGTTTCAGGTGTACGATACAGTGATTCAGCACTTCCATACAAGACCCTGTGCTCACCACAAGTGCTGTCCTTAATCCCCATCCCCTATTTTACCCATTCTCCCACCCACCTCCCACCCGGTAACCCATCACAAATGAGCAAAGGAATAAAAAAGAGAGGCAAACCAAGAAACAGACTCTTAACTACAAATTCATTAAAAAAAAAAAAAAAAAAAAAAATGGCAGGGCGCCTGGGTGGCTCAGTTGGTTAAGCGTCTGACTTCGGCTCAGGTCATGATCTCGCGGTTCGTGAGTTTGAGCCCCGCATGGGGCTCTGTGCTGACAGCTCAGAGCCTGGAGCCTGTTTCAGATTCTGTGTCTCCCTCTCTCTCTCTGACCCTCCCCCGTTCATGCTCTCTCTGTCTCAAAAATAAATAAACGTTAAAAAAAATTAAAAAAAAAATGGGAATGTGTTGAGGAAAATCTTGAACTGTCTTCTGACCTTGTGAAATATGCTTTCATAATGTTACTTGCCTTCGTATCAAAGTTGTATTTATTAAAACATGAATTGGTCATAGTTTTGAAGAATTGACTAAACTGATAATTTTTCATTTTTAGTGACTTTTTAATGTTTATCTTTGGTATTAAATTTTATACTATATACTTATACTATATACCGTATACTTAACATCTTTAGAGATCCATCATCTTTGTTGAAACAGACCAATGTATTATCCCCTATACTTTGTCTATGTTCATAGAAACAGTTACTCACAAATATGTTTTACCCTCTGTAAAACATGAAAATGTGATCGTATTAAACATAATAATTCTGCAGTTTGCTTTTTTCTTAACATATTAATTGATATTTATTGAGTACAACCTCCTAGTTCTGTCTCATTCTTTCTATTCTACTACTGTGTAATGGTAATTAACTATTTCTCTTTGTTTACTTTCAGGTTGTGTTTTGTTTTTGCTAGTTTGAACAGTAAGCATGCTTGACCTTATCTAATATTTTGGTGCTTTTATTTCTGTGGGGTAGATACTCAGAAGTTATATTGCTGCACAAGGAATATTCTTAAAGATTAAAATAAAATGGATTCTCATTAGCTTATTCTCCAAAAATATAAGTTGAGAAATTTATATTCCCACTGAGAATTATGAGAATGTCTGTGTCTCTTTACCTTCATCAGCTGTAGATGCTAATTACAATTTTTTTTTTTTTTTTTTTTTTTTTTTTTCTAATCTGCTGAGTAAAATTTGCTTAACCTCTAGTGAGAGTGTCCATCTTATCATATGGTTATTGGTCATTTGTATTTTCTCTTAAGGGAATTACTTGGTTCATATTCTTTGTCCATTTTCGTATTCCTTTTACTTCTTTTTTACATCAAGAAGTTTCTGGTATTAGAGATATTTAATGCCATGTCTGTCATGTCTACATATATTTCCTTGTGTTCTACCTTGTCTCTTTGTGATGTTCTTTGCTTTAGAGAAATGTTTGATTTTTTTTTTTTAATGTTTGTTTAGTTTTGAGAGAGAGAGAGAGACAGAGCTTGAGCAGGGGAGGGGCAGAGAGAGAGAGGGAGATACAGAATCCGAAGCAGGATCCAGGCTCTGAGCTGTCAGCACAGAGCCCGACACAGGGCTTGAACTCATGGACCGTGAGATCATGACCTGAGCTGAAGTCGAACACTTAACTGACTGAGCCACCCAGACACCCCTGATTTTTTTTTTTAATAGACTGAAATAAATCTGTGTCAGTCTTTTTCTTTATGGCTTCTAGATTTCTCATCTTGCCTAAGAATATATCCTAACTCCAATAATATAAAATACTGTTTTAAATTTCAGATATTACCCTTCTAATTATCTTAAAAAATTTTTTTTTCATGTTTATTTATTTTTGAGAGAGACAGAGACAGAATGTGAGTGGGTTAGGGGCAGAGATAAAGAGGGAGACACAGAATCCAAAGCAGGCTCCAGGCTCTGAGCTGTCAGCACAGAGCCTGATTCAGGGCTTGAATTCACAACCTGTGAGATCATGACCTGAGCTGAAGTCGGACACTCAACCGACTGAGCCACCCAGGCACCCCTACCCTTCTAATTATCTTTAATCCACCTAGAATTAATTTTTACCTCTGGTTTGCTGTAGACAGCTGTATTTCAACAAAATGGAAAACCAAAGAAGTCTTTGCATTTAATAAATGCATTCCTTTCTGTTTCGTGACTCTCTTTTGTCTTACAAAATATTTAATATATCTATTATTTCTGTGCTGATACCATAGTCTTCATTATCATAGTTTTATAGTATACTGGAATGTTAGGCAAAGTGCTCCCCCTCCCCCAACTTTTTTCATGATTTTATTGGGAATCGATTATCTTAGAGATAGTGGAATCTTATGACTTGTATAAAGAGTGAAGTCTTCAGTATTTTGCATTTTAAGGATTGCTTTTGGTATCTAGTCAATAATTTTATCATTTTTAGGCAGATTCTTTTTATTCTTATTATATTGAAGTCACATTGAAAGAGATCTACTTTAATACTTGTGAGTTTCTTGAATGTCAGAGGTTTGGTGACATTTTCTAATGGTCCGATCATAAATCTTGATTCTGGAACTAGATAGTAATGTTTAAGTGATCCTTATACTCTAAATGTTTTTTAACATGGATTTCAAAATTTTAGAATTCACCAGAGGACACAGCTTAGAAGGCTTATTATAAATATTGCACAGAATGTAAATGTTAATCAGTCTTGATATAAAAATAAAAATCTAATTCAAAACAGAGATATTGAAGAGATTGTACGTGAAAAAGGTATGTGTGTGCGTGTGTGTGTATGTGTGTATGTCAGGGGAGTGGTGTGTGAAAAATCCTTGTTTTTCTTTTTGTAAAATTAGCAGATACTGCCTAAAACGAGATATTATTTAAAGTTATGATGGCGACTCTCGTTATGAGAGAACAGTTACAAGATGGAAACAGAAAGTACCTCTGTCTGGTGAGTGGCTGTGGTATGCGAGGAATACTTCTTTGGGGAGTCTTGTGTTAAGACTTGATTTCTTCCACCACATACAGGTTAATTTAATAATTTACTTCAATATGTAGTTGCTGTGTACTCATACCGAAAAATCTTTAGGATGTATTTTTAAATTGTTATGTACATAACAGTGACTTGTAACGTGGCTACCTTTTTTTGTAGGCATGTATATACTTCTGTTTGCATTACAGAAATGGAGACAAGGTTGAAAATGGAGCAGAGAGAACAAGGGAATAAAGGAGACTGTTTTGATTTACATAAGTGTATGGCTAAATGAAAGAAGCCTGATACAGAATAACAAATACAGTGGGATCTCACTTATTGCAGACTTATAGAAGTGGAGAGTAGAATGGATGATTGCCAGGACGAAATGAGGGGGGTGATGGTCAAAGGTTACAAAGTTTCAGTTACACAAGATGATTAAGTTCTGGATATGTGTTATACACTACACAGTAACAGCATACAGCTAACAATATACTTACATTTTTTTAACAGACTAAGACAAGTGTTCTTACCACACATAAACACATAATAATAATAACAATAATAATAATAATAGTAGTAGTAGTAGTAGTAGTAGTGGTAGTAGTAATAAATTGGGGAGGTGACAGGCAAGTCTTTGGCCTTGGTGGTGGTGGTGGTTTTATGGGTGTGTGTTTATTCCCAAACTCATCAAGTTGTATGTATTTCATATGTACAGATTTCTACATGTCGACCATATCTCAGTAGATCACCTTAAAAAATAAGGATTGCTATTACATAAAACTGAAAAATCTTTAAAGAAATAGCCAGGTTAAAATTCCTGAGCTTATATATTGAGTTAATAGCTTTTTATCGAGAGTAGTGGAATAAAACTTTACCTTTCTATTTAATCCGTAAACTTGATTTTTAACATTTAATTTGAATATTGGCTTTAGTAGTGCCCAGGATACCATCACAACAGGGAGCATGTTGGAGAAATGAATCTTTTGTATTTTGATGAAGAGTTAATTTTGTTTTGCAATTTTGGAAATTAAAAATCTATGTATGTGATTCCTTCTTGTCTCCCTGCGAGCTCTTAACCTTCCTTTTCTCTTCCCCTGCCCATCCTCCTCCCCCTTCTTCTACCTAAATCCCTGTGCTCAGGGTTTTATAATCCAGTTGGGGGAGACCTATGCCTGACCAGGGTTTTAAGCTCTTAAATACTAGTGGGGAGGGCCAATATTTTCTATAGGAGGTAAATTTCAAGAGGCTATTGTAGGAATTGGTATTGAACCTGATTGTTTGCAGATGCTTTTTATTCTGGGTGTGATGTATTGAGAATTTTTGAAATCAGTTTTTCTGATTTCTATTTGCTTTTTTAAAATTTATGTTTATTTGCCAAGTGTAAATCACAGAAAGGTTGAATATTTTTAAAATATGATAGGGGCCCCTGGGTGGCTCAGTCGGTTGAGCGTCCGACTTCAGCTCGGGTCATGATCTCACAGTCTGTGAGTTCGAGCCCCGCATCGGGCTCTGTGCTGACAGCTCAGAGCCCGGGGCCTGTTTCAGATTCTGTGTCTCCCTCTCTCTCTAACCCTCCCCCGTTCATGCTCTGTCTCTCTCTGTCTCAAAAATAAATAAACATTAAAAAAAAATTAAAAAAAATATGATAAATTATATGCTTTAGTGTAACTTGATGCCATTGGGGGCTTCTAATTCTTAATCTGGGATAGGTCTTCAGTGAATTTAAGATTACATTTTGGGAAATAGATATTTCTATAGAAAATGCCATTTATTTGCTTTGTTAAAGTAAAGACTTTGATGGTACCGGGGAGCAAATGTGTCTATCCAAAAAGAATGTGTTTAATTTAATTGAGATTATATTTTATATGAATTTGGTAGACATTTTTTCATTCATGTTCAGTTAGAATTTTGTTTTAATCATTTCTGGTTGGAAATTTTTTTCCTTACATTTCTTTTTTTTTTTTTTTTAAATGTTTTTATTTATTTTTGAGACAGAGAGAGAGCATGAGTGGGGAAGGGGCAGAGAGAGAGGGAGACACAGAATCTGAAACAGGCTCCAGGCTCTGAGCTGTCAGCACAGAGCCTGACGCGGGGCCCGAACTCACAGAGTGTGAGATCATGACCTGAGCTGAAGTCGGACACTTAACCAACTGAGCCACCCAGGCGCCCCTTCCTTACATTTCTTTATGCATAGTTGGAGTAGAGGAAAAGCATGGGCCGAGAAAGACTAGTTTTGAATCCTAAACCTACTGCTTACCAGATCTGTGACTTTGCAGAAGTAATTTAACATCTCTGAGCTTTAGTTAGAGTTGGGAGGATTTAATGAAATATCTGAAGGTTAAATGTGCTATAGAAAAATAGGATATATGCAATCGTGTTTAGCATAGTTTTGGCACATAATAGGTGCTCAATAAGTATTTTTATTATTTTCTAGAAACCCAGAATAACAGAATGATACTTTTTAGTCTTCGTTCTTTAAAATGTTTGTTGGGGGCGCCTGGGTGACTCAACTGGGTAAGTGTCTGACTTCAGCTCAGGTCATGATCTCACAGTTCGTGAGTTTGAGTCCTAGGGCTGTTGCTGTCAGTACAGAGCCTGCTTCAGATCCTCTGTTCCCCTCTCTCTGTCCCTCCCTGGCTTCTGTTCTCTTTCTCTCTCTCAAAAATAAAAAAATATTAAAAAAAAACTTTTTACAATTCTTAAAAAAATAAATAAAATGTTACAAAAACAACATCATAGAGAAACTAAAAAGAATATAATCCACTCACAACACTTTATTTACTTATTCATTATTTACTTATCTATTTTTAAGTCAACGCTGTGCTCCGTGTGGGGCTTCAACTCATGACCCCAAGACCAAGAGTCACATGCTGCACAGACCGAGCCAGCCAGGTGCCCCCTCACCCACAAGTCTTTAATTCTATATTTTAAACATAAAGCCTTTTCCAGTACTTTAGCAGTGCTGTCCATGGACCCCTGCCAGTCCCTGAGATCAGGGGATCTGTAAGGTCAAAACTATTTTTATAGTAGTGCTAAGACATTATTTGCTTTTTCCACTGTTTTGGAATTTGTATTGATGGTGGAGACACAATGATGAGTGAAATGATGGGTCTCTTAGCCCAACACAAGGCAGAGGTACCAAACAGCACTGGGAGGTATTCTCTGTTTAAAAAGGGAAATGAATTTTTCACTTAAGGATGTCCTGATGAAGCAGTAAAAACTATTTTAGTAAATCTGAACCTTTGAGTGCACATTGCTTTAATACTCTGAATGAGAAAATAGGAAGTATGCATGAAAACACTTTCTGCTACATACTGAAGTACCAGTAATTGTCTGGAGTAAAAAACACTGGTGTGATTGCTTGAAATGTGAGTTCAAACTAGCTGCCTTTTTACTTGAAAGAAAAACTGCAGACTAAACTGTGGTTTATTCAGACTTCACATTTGGCAGATATTTCTTTAAAAAGCTCAGTTTTCCTGCCACTTCAGGAAAAGCAGCTGGTAATATTTGTTACCAGTGATAATAAATCTAGCTTTCATGATAAAAAAGGAAATTTGGAAAACGTGTCTGCCAGCCTGACCTTGTCAGTTTCTTAGTGGTTGAATGTCTCTGATAAGATTACTGATATTAACAAGTGTAATTTTTTAAAAATTGCATAATGAAATGTGAAGTTTGGAAAGTTTCTAGTACCCAGTGAAAACGTATTTTGCAAATGGGTGAGCCATTCAAAGTGCATGATAGACCAGTGGATTTCAGTATACAATGTGTAACAACACTCATTTGTTTTATTTGTTTTAATATATTTCTTTATTTTTAAGAGAGACAGAGTGTGAGAGGGGGAGGTGCAGAGAGAGAGGGAGACACAGAATCTGAAACAGGCTCCAGGCTCTGAGCTGTCAGCACAGAGCCTGCTGCGGGGCTCGAACTCAAAAACTGTGAGATCATGACCTGAGCCGAAGTTGGTCGCTTAACTGATTGAGCCACCCAGGTGCCCCATCATTTGAAACTGTTTTAGATTCCACCTTGCAAACTGACATTTAAGCAATGACTACTTTTGGGATGCCTGGCTGGCTCAGTAGAGCCATGTGACTCAATTTCAGGGTCCTGATCTCTACCTTGGGTGTAAAGCTTACTTATAAATAAACAAACAAACAAATAAATAAGGAAAAAAAGACTAGTTCTTAAGTTTGGTGATAGGTATCAAAGAGGAATATCCACCTTACTTGAAAAGAATATTAAAACACTCTTCCCCTTTCCAACAGTATTATGTGAACCGGGAATTTTTTTTTTTAGTTGTGTATTTTGAGAGAGAGCTCGCGTGCATGCACACACATACACGGGCGTGCACACACAGACACACACACACACACACACACACACACACACGAGCGAGTAGGGGAGGAGCAGAGAGGAGAGAGAGAATCCCAGGCTGACCCCGTGCTGTCCATGCAGAGCGTGACACGAGGATCGATCATGGATCGAGGATCGAGGATCGATCTCATGAACTGCGAGATCGTGCTTGAGCAGAAATGAAGAGTTGGACGCTTAAGTGACTGAGCCACCCAGGCTCCCCAACCCGGGATTTTTTATATAATTCAATCAAATAAATCGTATCCTTGATTAGAGAAGTGGATGTGAAAATCTAGTTGTCTTCTAATAAGTCAGATATTAGAGATGACCAAAAATGTAAAAGCCTTTTTTCTCACTAAATATTTTATTTTTGGAAATGATTATGTTTCAATAATGTTATTTACATTAACATGCAATGATTTTATTGTTTTAAGTTGAATTTAAATATTTTAAAGCTTTCTCAGTTTTACTTCCACTATGATAAATACAGGTGTTAAACTTGTGTAAACAAAGGCCCTTTGAGGTCTTCTGTCATTTTTAGAGTGTAAGATTTTGAGTCTGAAAGTTGGAGCAGTGCTTCTCATTTCCTTTTTTCTCATTTAGCTGTTATCCATATGAATACTTCATTTTGGTTAGAATAATTATAAACCATAATATGATTTCCTCGTCTTGCTATTAATATAGTTACACCAAGTTGGCATAAATGTGGTAATGATAAGACAAGACTTTTTTTTCGATGAAAACATCTTTGGGTCTTAACTGAAATTAAGTGAAAGGGCTAGATTTAACCAGCAATGTTGTTGGCAGTTTTTCCTTCCCTCCCTCCAGTCATCCCCATATAGCTTTAGAGTATGTTGTCTTTTGAACTAACCTTGCAGAAAGGTTTCCGTTGAAAACTGATTGCTTTGTTTCTCTTTTGGTGTTTTCAGTTACAACTAAATGTGTGTATTATACTCGGAGTCTCTTCTGTGACCCTGTATAAGTTATTAGCTTGGAAGATTAGGTAACGTAGAAGACTGTGATTGGCTGTACCATGAGAGCAACTTAGAAGAGTTCATCTGTGCAAAGCACAGTGACCTAAATCAGATATGTACTCACTGTCCCTGGAATCTTCAAGGGACTTAACAGCATTACGTTGTCAAAGACAAGGCATTTATACGTTACCATGGAAAGATTTCGTCTGGAGAAGAAGTTACCTGTATGTATCTAGTTATGATCTTGTGTTTTATTTACAAACAGATTTGGCTTTTTCAGTTTAGTAGTGAAGCTTGAAGAAATGTCAGGCTTATTAGCACTGGCTTAGAATAGTATCATCCTCTGTGTCCTTGGCTGTGGAAGTCATCTGCTGAAAAGAGTAACTCCTTGTGAAAAGTTAGCAATGATTGTAGCATCTTTATTATTCTATGAAATTTGGTTTTTGATCAGTTAATATTACTTGAATAAGGCTTTTAAAAATTCTTTTTGGCCAGGCTGTTGGGAAAGAGATTAATTTGTGGTAGGCATCTTCTGATGCTGTTTTAATAACAGATTTTGTAAATCTCAAGTGTCAAAAAAGGATGTGACTAGATTTATGAATATATTGTTAATCTTTGCCTTTCTTTTTTCCTCAATATTATGCCTTTGACATGTTAAAGTTTGACTTTTGATCATTTGGCCAAGAAAATACACATCACAGATTTTGCTTTTGCAGGTAGGAAAATGACTTAGGCGAAGAATTAGTGAAATGTGTTATGTAGTTATAAAATCTGTTTCAAATAAAACCTCATTTGTTTGATTATGCTGCGAATTCCTGCTTGTGAATTGAATTTAGGTTTTATCATGTGTCGATGATGGGCTTTTTTGTTTTTAAATCAATTTACTAAATTTCAAAATATTGAGTACCTTTGTATGTTTGAGCTTTAATTGTGTTCGTAAGGAGTTTTTGAGTGAATCCAGTATAAATTTTTAGCCGAGTGTCTTGTCCTTTGAAACATACTTGACATTCAGGTATTTATTAGAGAACTTAACTAAGAGTCCTGCTCAATGTTAGGATATAGTGGTGAGGAAAACAGACACGATTTCCCGCACCTTGGAACTTATTTTTCGACTGGAAGATAGTAGAAAGAAGTTAAATGAGTAGTTGCATAAACATGTAAAGAAAGCCAAAGAAGTAGTTACACAAATATGTGATTATAAGTTTTGAGAAACAGTGTAAAGAAAAAGTACTGTGTGTCCTCAACATATGTTTTAGTGACCTTGGTCTGTTGTCTAGTGGATAAAGAACCCATCTAATTGGGACTAGAGACCTGGCGTTTAATTTTAGTTCTTTGACCAGCTCAGTGTGATCTTAAGTCACTTAAGCTTTGTGCGTGTGTGTGTGCGCGTGCATGTGTGTGTGTGTAAAATGTACATATAAAATCAGAAAATTGAACCAAAAAAGTAAAACCTGTCGATACCTATGAGGTCTCATTTATTCATTAGGAACGGAAAAGACAATTCATTTACCTCTGGATTTCTCATCACTGGGAGCCACGCAGCTATAAAGTAATTGTTGAGCTGGACATTTGACTGTATTAGCTTTTCATTCTCTGATTTATCCCTGGTACCTGGCATAATGCTTGGCACACAGTATACACTCACTAAATATTTGTTGAATGAATGGATGAGTTCCTTAATTGCTAGTCTTTAAATGAATGAGATTTCTTTCATCATCTGTTGGATTTATGGGGATCCAGGGGTATTATCCAGGGGAAGAAGAGGCAAACAGACCATATTGCTGAGGGATTTCCTGCCTGTCTCCTGTTGGGTTTTCACTAGAAAAATGCAATGGAACTCTAAAAATACCTAGGTAATGAGAACCCCATGCTGACTGAAATGGGGAATCATGATAGGAAACCTACTGGGCCTTCTTTTGCTGAAAAACATCTATTGGATCTTTGTGTGTGCATGGTTTCTTCCCTTTGGTGCAGAATGCCTGTGCCTTTCTATGCATTTATACCACCAATGAAGTCTACATCATTTCTTTAAAAACCTGTTTTGGAAATGGATTTTGTTACTATGCTTATTTCTGTCAATAACTATATACATATTTGATAACCCTAAAATAAGCGATTTCTATATGTTTTTTTGGTGTGATGTACTGAATTAGAACTTGGAATGAATGCATCTCCTCGTAGAAATAAAGTAACAAATATTTGTGATTTATAATTTCAAGTAGAACCCTGATGAGGCTTTCCATTTGCCCATGACTCTTGTGCCTTGTAATGAAGCGTGTGACAGTAGAGTGTCTCCAGTGATCCTCTTTACTGTTGGAGGCCATTAATTGCCAGTTTTTATTGCCCCATACCTCTTTCAGTTTTCTTACTCTTACATTCTTCCATTTCTTTTTTTTTTTTAATTTTTTTTTTTTAACGTTTATTTATTTTTGAGACAGAGAGAGACAGAGCATGAACAGGGGAGGGGCAGAGAGAGAGGAAAATACAGAATCGGAAGCAGGCTCCAGGCTCTGAGCTGTCAGCACAGAGCCCGACGCGGGGCTCGAACTCACAGACTGTGAGATCATGACCTGAGCCGAAGTCGGACACTTAACCGACCGAGCCACCCAGGCGCCCCTACATTCTTCCATTTCTTCACTTTTTTCTTTTGAAATTTTTCTTTTAAAACTCGTTGTCTTTAGTTTTAACGGTGGTATTTGAAATAAATTTCTGAAGGCTTTTTGTTACAGTGTTTGAATCTGCCCAGTTCCTCCTGTGTCTGGGGACAAAGCATTTTTCTCAAGGCTTCAAAATTTTCTTTTTTTTTTTTTTTTCCTGTGGGGATTGCATGATTGCCTGAGTTTAAAATTTTTAGTTACAGGTGCCTGGGTGGTTCAGTCAGTTAAGTGTGTTAAGTGTCTGACTCTTGATTTTGGCTGAGGTCATGATCTCGGGGTTCGTGAGATTGATGCCTGCTTTGGGCTCTGTTCTGACCGCGCAGAGCCTACTTGGGATTCTCTGTCTCCCTCTCTCTGCCCCTCCCCTGCTTGCATGTGCACGCTCTCTCTCTCTCTCTCTCTCTCTCAAATTAATAAACACTAAAAAAATAAAAATAATATTTGCAATTTTAAATTTGCAATAATTTCCCATATACCTTTTATTTCTTTTCTGCTTTTTTTTTTTTTAGAGTAATGAATGAATTAAAAAATACTAAATGAGTTCTTTAGAAACTGTGAATATCATTCTTTGGCTTTTTATTTTATGAAATGGTGGTCATTGATTATTGATCTCCCTTTAACTGGATTAGGAAAGATTATTTGCCTTACTCTTAAGCTTTTTGGCCATAAATTTAAAAATTTCTAATTAAGTTCACCTCTTGGTGGTAGTTGGGGATATGGTTGGGAATTGGAATTATTTGGAGGAAATTTGTATTTTGGGGGACAACATTGTTATTTATATATACTTTGGTAAATTACCTTGCACATTTTGGGGGTAATCTTCTAACATACAAATCAACTTTTAGAACTCTACTAATAGATTTGGGGTTCTGTGTATTACAATGAAAGTGTATAATAATTTTACAGTATTGTGAATTGGAATGTACTTTTCATTTTCTGAAGGATCAAAACCATGTACATGAAGCTGGCAGTGGTCCCAGGCAGGCCTACTAAAATGATTAAGGGCACGAAGCAGTCTTTAGTGAAGAGCAGTTTAAATATGTAGGACTTCAGTCTGAATCATAACCCAAGGACTTGGTATTCAAACTTCGGTGTGCATCAGAATCACATAAGGAGGTCATTATACATAGACACACTCGTTCTTCATCTCAGCCTCCTGAATCAGCATGTCTAATGTAGAGCAACGGCAGGTGAATTTTAACAAGTTCTTTAGGTATGTCTGAATTTACAATATGTTAAAAAAAATCTCTTAAAAAATTTTGTTTAATGTTTATTTGTTTTTGAGGGAGGGAGAGAGAGTAAGTGGGAGAGGAGCAGAGAGAGAGGGAAACATGGAATCGGAAGCAGGCTCCAGGCTCCGAGCTGTCAGCACAGAGCCCGACGTGGGGCTTGAACTCACAAACTGTGAGATCATGACCTGAGCCGAAGTCGGACGCTTAACCCACTGAGCCACCCAGGTGCCGCCGCGCCCCCCCCCCCCCGCCCTCGCCCCCCACTGCAATCCCTTAAAGTAA
Organism: Lynx canadensis; assembly: GCF_007474595.2. Lineage (NCBI taxonomy): Eukaryota > Metazoa > Chordata > Mammalia > Carnivora > Felidae > Lynx > Lynx canadensis. The sequence continues at coordinate 15,117,003 of NC_044311.2, forward strand.
TAGTTTTATATTGTTATGAAAGTTAGTTGCAGCATCTTGGCATTTTCTCCTAGATACTTATGTAGGCATTTCCTGTGAATAATTCTATATGACCATAATACTGTTCAGGATACATTTTAAGCCTTCACTTTTAATTAGGAAACTAATAGATATTTGTTTGTAACTCATAAGGCTTATCTAATCTAGGGAAGCATTTTTTGTAGAAACACAGAATAGTTTCCTCATTTAGTTCAGTAAAAATGGGAGCCTTTTGGGTGCTTGGCATTTTCATGTAGTATCTCCTCCCACTGTGCACCAAGATAGATAAGACTTTCAGAACATGGCGTACTTAAGCCTCTGTATTCACACAGTTAAAATAAATCAAAGCAATGTAAACAATAATGAATTCAGAAGTCTGTCTCTACTGCCATGGGTAATAAGTTTTTCTTTTTCTTGTATGTCCTTCCCAGTGTTTTGTTATGCAAAATCAGATGTTCCTATTCTGGGGGTTTTCTTACACAGAAAGTGGCAGACCATATATATTGTTCTCTACCTTGGTGTATTTCATTTTATAATAGATCTTAGATATTTTTTCATGCCCATACATAGACTGTCCTCGTTTTTTTTTTTCTTCCCCCCAGTAGCTTGGTATTCCATTGGTGTGTAGCCATACCTCTATTAAGGGACTCTTGGGTTGTGTCCAGTCTTTTCCCGTTATAAGCTGCAATAAATAAATAACCTTGTGCATGTGTCCTTTCATACATAGAGAATTTAAATTTTCATTATGATCTTTTATGGCTAATTCTTAAATCTATTGTCTTCTTTATTATGGAACACTGGTACTCTGAATAGTTACCTTATTTTATAAATAGAAATGGGATAGAAATTCGACATTAAGGCAAAATAATTTTTTTAAGATTAGAGTGAGTCAGTCTTACATTGACATACTTTGGGTGCTTTTTTAATTCTTCTGTGTATTTGAATTTTCTCAATGCCTTAGCATTATTTCTTTTTAGGAAGACTTCATAGGCATCGGCCTATATCACTTATCTGATGTTAAGAACATTTTGATGTCAGGGGTTGCTCTTTGCTGTTACTGGTTTTAGTTTTCCACTATATTCTTGGAGTTAAAAAATGAGGAAGAGTTTTTTTCTAGATGCTAATGTAAAAATAAGTGATATTTTAACAGATAGAAATTTGAATTCATTGTCTTTTTAAATGACTAAAATTAAACATGTTTGTAACAAAAAAAATCTACACACGACATGTGTGTGTAATTGCTTTCCTAATCATTAGTGTGAGACAGTGTTAGCAGTTTCAAAGTTAGCCTTCCGAAGATTTATTACGTACGTGCATTTTTTTGTATATATGTTAACGCAAATGTAGTTTATACGGTATATTAACATACTTTATGTTATATATTTGAAGCATTATCCTAAAATGATAGGATTTAAAATGCAGTCTATTTAATTCAGAAATGTATTACCCCCTTGAAGCATTGATGGCTTTGTTCTTAGCGATTTTCAGTATTTAGCCTTATGCAGCCTGAATACTTTGTTGTATTACTCGTAATATGTCAAGATAACCAATTTGTGTGGCTTCCTTAATGTAAATGCATTATAGCAGGTTGCCTTTTTGATTCATGTTGCACAGCTGTCGAAAAGCTATGAGAAATTTTTAAGAGAAGGGAGAAATGAAGACGAACCCTCCCCCCAACCCTGTCTTTACAGAACTAGTATTGTAAATTTTTAGACTTTAAAAGTTTGAACTTTAGTTTGTTCTGCAAGTTACACATGAAAACATTCTTGTTGAAAGCCCAGTCACAATAAAATGATCTTCTTACCTGGCTTTAAGTTAAGTGACTTAGTTAAGGCTTCACAGACACTATGGAACGGGAGCAAAGCTGGGTGGGTCAGGAGGGGATATGCTGATGGCACCCTTTTTTCAACATGCCACTTTTTGGACATATTGGGAGGATTTTTGTATGATAGATGTTTAGGTGTCCAACTTAAGCTATTTTTGAGTGTTAGCTGATCGTGTTGGTAATACATCTAAACATGTAAGTGTATCTGTGTAGAAAGAAAAGAGGCTTTTTTTGGTTAGGGGTAAGAGAAAAATGTTTTGCTTCCTAGCTTTCTATCTTGGCAATTGTTCCTGCTAATGAAAGTTTGGAATGGGAGCAGTTAATCCCTTTAAGAATACACAGTATGCTACCTCTTGGATAATTGTCCTTTAGGAGACTGCTTGTGTTTTGTACCTGGGCATGAAATCACTGGAGGAGAGCTACAAATTTTAGAGTGTGACATGCTTAATGGGTGGTAATTACTAACTACTCTTTCTTGTACTGTGTGTGTGTGTGTGTGTGTGTGTGTGTGTGTGTGTATTCCTATACTTTCTACTCTAGCCTTTCCTCATTACTAAGGGTGTATGATTGTTGTGAGGCAGTTTGAAGAACCGTAAATCGTGTTTGTTTTTGGTCTTCTTTGTTAGTCCATTATATGAAAATATCTTGGAGTCTACACAGCCTGCTTCCCACTCCTTTAGATATGGAACCTTAGTAAGTCGTTTAGCTTCTCTGAGTTTTCTGTATTAAATTGAACACCAGTCCTTCAAAGTCCTATACAACAACCTCTTGATAGCCAAATCTATCTGATTATATATTTGGATATCTAACCTTCAGAAAGTAAGTTTGGATATCAAGATCTGCATTGCCTTTGGGGCACCTGGGTGGCTCAGTCGGTTGAGCGTCCGACTTCAGCCAGGTCACGATCTCGCGGTCCGTGAGTTCGAGCCCCGCGTCAGGCTCTGGGCTGACGGCTCGGAGCCTGGAGCCTGCTTCCGATTCTGTGTCTCCCTCTCTCTCTGCCCCTCCCCCTTTCATGCTCTGTCTCTGTCTTAAAAATAAATAAATGTTAAAAAAAATTAAAAAAAAAAAAAAAAGATCTGCATTGCCTTAATGTACTGTTTCTGGGTTTCGGGGAAGTTTTGGGAAGCATATAATTGAGGGTTTGGGTAGCAGGGGATTTGTTTAAAAACTTAATCAAATTGTTTCAATTTCTGAATTTTCAGATAAGAGAACTTAGACACAGAGTTTAGATAATAAGGAACAGTTGTGTATGAATCTAGTGTATACATTGAAAAAAGGTATACACAAAAGTGTGATATTGTAGATCAGAAGTAGGAGGAGATTTCAGAAGATCATTTTAACCAACCTCCTATTTGATTCTTTCTTAAAGTAGTCTTTCAGTTTATGCTTGGACATTGACAGTGGTTAGAAGCTAACTGTGTCAACGGTTCTTTCTGGTTTATTCTGAGTGTTAGAGGAGATCCTGGACTATAAGATCACCCATAAAAATGGGAATGGCTGAAAATGTGTCTTGCAAAACTTGAAAAGTACTATAATTGGATGGATAAAAAAGTATTCTTGAAAAGTAATACTCAGTGGACCATTAATGTTGTAATTAATGTTGCTATTATTATTATTATTATTTAATTCTCTTCTATAACTCCAGTGGTCTCTGTTGCCTGCAAAAGTACCAATCATAGCATAAGGACCTTCAAAGAGAATGAATTAGATTCATTTTCTTTCTTGAAAGCTCTTTACTCCTGCTTTTGGAAGGTTTGTAATTCTTCGATTCCATCTGAGTCAGAACAGTGTCCATTTCCTGTTGCCCATCCTTTTGCCTGCTTTGAACAGCTGGATCCAGGGTATCCCACCTGTGTCTTCATCAAGCCCCCAGCCCCTTCCAGGTCATTTCTGGGTCTTTAGCCTCTTCCCTGACCATCCTTTTCCTTGCGTTCATCTTTTGCTTTGATTCTTTGGCAAAAGCATCATAGGCTGGGCCCTCTCCGGTGTGATTGGTTTGCTGAACGACGTTTCGTATCCTGAGTTCCTCAGTGGGCCGCGTATGCAGCACAGATTCTGTGGGCTGCCCCATGTTCCTCTCGAAGTTCAGCCGGGCTTGTTCAATATCGGCCAGCTCTTCCTCAGATCCTTGGCATATCTTTGCAAACTCTTGAAAGTCTTCCTTCAGCGTGTCTCCCTGGTCCCAGGCTTGGTTGGACATAGCAGAGTCCTTGTCCACTGTTGCCTCCTTGTACACTGTTCTCTAGTATTAAAATGGAATAGACTTTGCTGAGGAACTGCAAGTGGTGGCGTCCTCCTTGCCCGCCCAGTCTGGGTGCCCCTGTGGTAGTCGTGTTAGACAAGGTGCAAGGCCTCCGAGCGTTGGGAAACGTTGGCCAGGCCGAATATTTCCTTGCACAGCTGCAGTTGACCCATGCCGGGCCAGGGTCCAGGGAGGGTACAGGGCCAGGGTCCAGGGAGGGTACAGCTCAAATTGAAGACTTCTTGAGGGAAGGGCATTTGCTCATCTGTCTCTGTCTGTGGCACAGAATCTCGAGCGTCATAACGTTTCTTTCAAAGTTAAGTTAGAAGCTTCAGAAGGGAAGTTAAAGCTAAAATTGTATTCTCTTAAAAACAGTCTCTGCAATATTTTACAATATAGATGTTTCTTTTTGTTGAACTGAGGAAGGGAACAAATATGAAGGTAGACTCAGACAACTCAAAGTTAGGATCTCCTTAAAGGTTAAATTTTGTCACAGCTTTTTCTTTGCAGAGAAATGAAAAGTTCTTCTAATTTTGACTGGCTCTTGATTAATTTGCAAGTGGAAGTGGTGCTACATATTTAATCTATAGACTCATTTTTGATCATTTTATGTGGAACCATAATACAACCCAGTATAGCTGCATTCAGTGTTCACTTTTAACCAGAGGACCTAAGAGCAAAGAACAATAAAGAAAACATTCCATATTGATATCTAAGGGTCACCCCTCAGCCCCAGTTTTCTCTCATTTCTGATCTGGATGGTCTTTCTGTTGAAGTGAATATACATACCAGTTACTTAGTAAACTGCCATAGAAGGAAGGACCAGTGAAAAATTGTCACCTCAATTCTTACCAAGAAATGTTGAAATAATCTTCTGTGGATTGGAGGGGGAGAAAAGCCTAGAGGAATAATTTAAAAAGAATGCAGTTAGCTATAATAAGAATTGAATTATTTGCGAGGTTCTTTGCGAGGAAGGTAATCTGTTATCTGTTTTTTAACTATTTCAAATAATGCCCCTATTAGTAGAAGGTCCTTGGTGTATATTGATGTCGTGAGTAAATGAGAATAATTTCATTTTAGGGTCCTGATGAAGAAGCCGTTGTGGATCTTGGCAAAACCAGCTCAACTGTGAACACCAAGTTTGAAAAAGAAGAACTAGAAAGTAAGTTTGTTTAAAATACCCTGTGTATAGCAGGATAAATTACTAATGAAAGTTTGTTACTGTTCTTTAAACTTTACCTGCTATTTGTGGAACTTTTCGTTTTTGTGAGGTAGAGCATACAATTTGGGAGAATGTTTTAACGCTTTTCTAAATATAGTTTAAGGGATAATACAGCAAACACCCATGTAACCATACTCATATCTGTTAATAGAACGTTCCTTGATTATCTTTGTTGAAAGTATTGAGATAACGTAGATTTCAGAATCTATGGTTTTCAGACTTCATTGGTGGTTACCATTACTTGCCTTGGGAAATTGAAATACCACAGTTGCAAAATCAGTTGATTCTTTTTTTTTTTTTTTTTCATTTCTAGCAAGCTACGTAATATGTGTTTTTAGCAAACTAGAGTGCCAGACTAATAAGCTACAGTTATCACTAGTTGTCATCTAGACGTTCATATTCTATGTCTGTTACATCAGCCTTTTGAAGTGCTGTAATAACCTCAGCATAGAATTATGGAGCAAATGAATTATTTGCTAGTCTGTCTTCCAGGAACAAGTCTTGGCAAATGGTTTCTTTTTTTTTTTTTTTTCCTTTTGAAATAATTTTGGATTTACAGAAGAGTTGCAAAGATAGTACAGAGTGTTCCTGTATACCCTTCACTCAGCTTTTTTAAATTTTAGCATGACCATCATAAGTTAATGAAAATGAAGAAAGATATTGGTATATTTCTGTTAACTAGAGTACAAATTTTATTCGGATTTCACCAGTTTTTGTACTGATGTGCATTTTCTGTTCCAGGATCCAGTTGAACAGTTCAGGATCTGGTAGTACATGTAGTTGTCCCATCTCCTTGGTCTTCTCTAGGACGGTTTCTTGGTCTCTCCTTGTTTTTCATGACCTCAGCATATTTGAAGGGTAGTGATTAGAGAATGTCTCTAAGTTTGGGTTTGTCTAATGTTATATGAACAGACTGAGATGATAGATATTTGGGGAACAAACCACAGAAGTGACGTGCTCTTTTCAAGGTATCATGTCAGAGGACGCATATCAACGTGACCTACTGGTGACGTTAACCTTGAATACTTGGTTAGGGTGGTGTTTGTGGCAAATGTTTTGATAGATTTATTTTGGGGTCTTTTTGGGAACTACGTTTTTAAGTTACAGCTTTTTGTGAAAGCTGGTACCATATGGGGGCCTTAATCTGTTGCTCTTAAAAAGGACATGGAAAGAGGCAAATAAGTCTTCTCCATATTATGAGATGAAAGAAAGCCCTGTTTATTAAAATTGACTTTATTTTTTATTTTTTAATGTTTATTAATTTTTGAAAGAGAGAGAGAGAGAGACAGAGCATGAGCAGGGGAGGGGCAGAGAAGGAAACACAGAATTTGAAGCAGGCTCCAGGCTCTGAGCTGTCAGCATAGAGCCCTACGTGGGGCTCAAACCCATGAGTTGTGAGATCATGACCTAAGCCGAAGTCGGACACTCAATCAAGTGAGCCACCCAGACGCCCCTAAAATTGACTTTGAAAGTCTAGGCTTACTAGGGCTTCTAGAAGGAACCTCTGCTATCTATAAGTTTAGGGTTAGATTTTGTGAATTCCAGGGACTAGGGCAGTTGAAATGTTTAGCAATAATTTTATCAATTAAAATGTGTGGTGAATCCATCGTTTAGCATTTAATGTCACCCCTCAAATATGTGTGACCCAGAACGTGAAGAGCAGACTTAGCTATATGTTTGTTCTTTTGCTTCCCTTGTTTATCCCAGAGCCTTTAGCTTTACGCACCTTGTATGTATCTAAATTTCAGTATCAAGTTTGAGGGAGAGATTAAGTTTATCTCAGAGTTTGTCTGAATAGGTCTTTGACAGAATAAAGTTAAAGGTTAAAGAAAAAGGAAAGAAAAAGTTATAACAGAGGACACCAAGGGTGATAATAAGAGCCAAATAAATGATAAGGCTTGAGCTCCCAATCTTCGGATTCTGGCATATTCCCGTTTATCTATTCTTTCTAAATTGGAAACTCCTATAATTTATTTTCACTTTGGTGTACTGGAGCTATGTGCCAGAACCCATTAATACTAATTTGAGTACAACTTTGTAATTCCCAGGGCACAGTGATGAGAATGTGACTCTTTAATTGACATTTTTCCGTAGTGTTCAAAAGAAAATAGTTTCACTAAAATTAGATAGTAATCATGAGTTTTGTTATAATTTTTTTTTTACTTACTGAAGTACAATTTATTTAACGTAAATTTTATCATCTTACAGTGTATAAATTAGTGGTGACTGGGTGGTTCAGGTGGTTAAGTGTCCAACTCTTTTTTTTTTTTTTTTTATGTTTATTTATTTTTGAAGGAGAAAGAGACAGAGTGTATGTGGGGTGGGGGTGGGGGCAGAGAGATAGAGGGAGACACAGAATGTGAAGCAGGCTCCAGGCTCTGAGCTGTCAGCACAGAGCCCAGCTTGGGGCTTGAACCCACAAACCACGAGATCATGACCCGAGCCAAAGTCAGACGCTCAACTGACTGAACCACCCAGGTGCCCCTGCATCCAGCTCATGATTTCAGCTCAGGTCATGATCTCATGGTCGGGGTCTGGTCTGAGTGTGGAGCCTTCTTGGGATTCTCTGTCTCCATCTCTCTCTGTACCCTTCCCCTGCTTGTGCTCACTCCCTCTCTCTCTCTCTTTCAAAATAAATACATAAACATTAAAAAAATAAAGTGTGTAATTAATTTCTTAGAGTATGTTCACTGTATTGCGTAGCCATCATCACACTAATTCCAGAACATTTTCATCATTGCTTCCCCCCCCACCCCCACCCCAGTGCTATATAAATGATTTTTAATTTTGGGATTCTCTGGTAACATTAAAAAAAATTGGTAGTTAATTTCTACAATTTTTTTTTTTTTTTAAATCTAGGGCCTACCATATATTAGGCAGAGTACTAGGTCCTGGAAGATGTTTAAGCAGATAATTTTAATTCATTGTATTTCTATAGGTCTAGTTCTCTTTTACTTTGAATGTGATTATTTAGTTTACTGATAGTAATATATTGGTAACTGAAACAAATCAAGAGTGTCACCTTTTTCAAACTTAGCTGGGTATGTGTGTTTTGGGCAATTCACATTTTTTGCTGCTCTGGATATTTGTAAATGACTGCAGAATTGCTAGGAGTATTGACTTTGGGGTTACAAATAAATTTTAGCAAGTTGGCAAACTGGAAAATAAAGAATTCACAAATAATGAGGATTGGCTGTATATTCAAATCTCATGTAAAGATGAAGATCTTGAGTTTCTTGAAGTATTTATTTTCTGGCCATTTTAATGAAATTTGTTAGGAAAAGAGTGTCCTTGACTATTCATATTTTAGTGTGTTAATTTTTAAATGTACATAATGGCAAATAGCAGCTGTGTGTCAGAAGGCTTTTGCATGGTTGCAAGTTAGTTAAATTTGTAGCCCACCACCCCTTTCACTTCACACAGCTTAGATAGGAACTTTACTTAAACTATTTAAGAAATCAATTTCATGCCTCAGTATTTGATACAGTGCTGCTAGCTGTCCTAGTTCCCTGATTAAGTTTTATTTAGTGGGCAAAAGCAGAGACTGCCTTTTATAACTGTTTTGTTGGTTACAATACAAACTCAGAATAATGCAGCATCAGCAGTGGCCTTTTATATTCCAGAAGCATATGATAACCTTATTGTATTGCCCCCCCCATCTGACAATTCATGCCATTTAATTGGAATATTTGGACCATTTACATTTAATGTAGCTTTCAGGAATTTGGACCTTACTGATTTGGGATTTTCAAAACTTTAATAAATATTTATAAATGTCCGTTTGTGAATATTGATTATAAAGTATTATCATTAAGACATATCTCTTAAGAATCTCTATCACCTAGGGTTGACATTAAATGTAGATGGAATAAATTTATGTCTGCATAGTATGATTTCTTTCTCAAAATACGTTTTTAGCCTTGCAAACTAATGCTTACACAAGTAACCTGTTTATCTAGTATGTTTATCAGTCAGTGGTGTTAACCCATGATGTAACATTCTGTTTAGTGCTCTGTAAAATAAAATAACAGGAAATAACAGTGTTAATTACATGAACTTACATATAATTCTTTTTTATCAAAGCAAAATTTGGTATACTATTGTGTATATTACCTTTGTCCCTTTTGGAAAACCAGTAATGTTTCTGAACTTTTGGCTAGGTCATCGAGCTGTTTATATTGGTGTTCACGTCCCGTTTAGTAAAGAGAGTCGTCGGCGTCACAGGCACCGGGGACACAAACATCACCACCGGAGGAGAAAAGATAAAGAATCAGATAAAGAAGATGGACGGGAGTCTCCTTCCTATGGTAAGAGAAGACAGTAGTTCTCTGTTAACACTTTAAAATTCTCTCCTGGAAAGCTTTGTCAAAAAAGTGGAATATTTTCTTTCTTAAATTTTATGTCTGCTGTAATTTAGACATACATATTTTATAAGTCTTGAAGAATACTAATTGAAGTAATATTTTTTCTACAAGAAAGATACTTAGTTTATAGGCTAAGGTCTACTTAGGAGAAGTGAAAAAAGGAAGGGCCTTTGTTTTCTTCATTGTATTCCAGCTTTGGAATCATAATAGTTGAGTCTTGACATGTACACTTCAGTTTGATGGGGTTTTATTTCTTTTCTCTATTACCTATCTCATCATTTATATATGCAGGGAACAAATATCTGGAATCTTCAGGCTCCTGGACAAGATTAACTTTTTTTTTCATTTTTAAATACATTTTTTGGCTAGAAAATTTTATCCACTAAGTTGAACTACTCGGTTATCTGTGCAAATAAGAGTGCTCTGAGTTGATAGTATTGTCTATGAAAGGACAAGATTTTTGTTTGAAAGTAGACAAATATAGAAGTGCCAATAGACAGGAAATCAGGAAAAAAAAAAGGCATAGTGTAGAGGAAAGAGAATGTTATAATAAATATTAATGGTACTGATTTAAGTGGCCCTGAGAAATGCGTATGGTGAGAGCCAGAAAAAACAGCTGTGCAGCCTGAGGAGGACTCTTAAGATATTGCAGGTAGTGGACATCGAAGGCATCATTATTTTTTTAGGACATCATGGGCCTGCATGGCCATCTCTACACGGGTCCTATGAGCATTCTAGAAAAGTTACGTGAGCAGTACCCTGTAGGCACTTGTGTGCTATGCCAAAGGACCATTTTTGTGAAGAAGAGGGAATGATGCCTATGTGTAATACAGTTACAGCATGTATGTTATGCCTTGCCAATTCTGTGCTAAGCATTCCACCAAGCTCTTGACATACACCCTTTGATTTAATCCTCTCTGCACTTTTAATCTAATTTTATTTATTTTTCGTTTTTATTTTAATTCCAGTTAGTTAACATGCAGTGTTATTCTAGTTCCAGGTGTGTGATATAATGATTCAGTTCCACACATTACCCAGTGTTTATCATGACAAATACACTCCTTAATCCTCATCATATCTAACTCATCCCCCTAATCCTTTCCCTTCTGGTGACCATCAGTTTGTTCTCTGTAACTAAGAGTCAGTTTCTTGGTTTGTCTCTCTGTCTCTCTTTTTCCCTTTGCTTGTTTTGTTTCTTAAATTCCACCTATGAGTGAAATCATATGGTATTTGTCTTTGATTGACTTATTTCACTTAGCATTATACTCTGACTCCATCCATGTCATTGCAAATGGCAAAATTTCATTCTTTTTTATGGCCCAATAATGTTCCATTGTATATATATACCACATCTTTTTTAATCCTCTCTGCACTTTTTAAAAGACAGATATTGTTTTCAGTGTGTAGATGGAGACACTTCAGCTTAGAGAGACTAAGTGTGATGGGAATCTCTTAAAAAGCTGTACTAAAAGATAGTACATATATAAAACAGTAATTTGCAGACATTGGACAACAGGCAGTATGGGACTCTGACCTCTGAGAGAGGGGAAGCAAGATGAGCCTTGTGCTTGTCTGAGCATATTACCTAGAGACAGTTTTTCCAGGCCACGGCACAGGAAGGGAATCTGGAACAGAACCTTCCTTGAAGGCTCTCAGAATTGAGATGGAGTTTGGAATTTGGGAAGGCCAAAGAAGCTAGTCAGGTGTGGAGTGCCAGAGAATAGAGAGCTATACACAGAGACGGTTCCAAAGGTTGAAGAAGGATCCTTTGAATCTTTGGTGGAGTACTAATTTAAGCCAAAGGAAACTACTTGAGGCCTGAGAAGTAACCATCAGAAGGCAGTAGGCTAACTAGTTCTTGGATTTCACGTAAGACTGGGAATAGGGTGTGTTCCCATCAGTCAGAGTGGAAAGACCTTGACATACAGGGCATTGTGTAGAGTTCTCAGAAGGGTATTGCCATAATAGCAGGTCTTAATTAGTTTTGCACTAAAAACTGCAGTAGATCTCCAAAAATTTTTAAAGCAGGTCTTGAAAGAATTAAATTAAATTAAAGGTTTTTGCCAGAACAAAGTATAATACTACTAAAAGAAATACTGTAAAATCTAGCACTTAAACATGTAAAGTTCACACTATCTGATATCTACAAATTACTTGAAATATGAAAAATAGGAAGATATGAGCCATAACCAAGAGAAATAAATCAGTAGAAACAGATCCAGAAATGACAGAATTGATAGAATTAGAAAACAGCATGTTAAAGCAACTACACTGTTTACTTTGAATGTTCAACAAGATACCGGAAGATGTAACTGTGATGAACAGAGAATTTGGAAATGTAAGAAAGCCCAAATGGAACTTCTAGAGATGAAAAATAAGGTATCTTAAATTAAAAATACCCTAGGTAAGATTAACAGAGGATTTGACTCAACAGAAAAAAAGGATCAGTGATTTTGAAGACAATAGTGATAGAAACTACCCCAAAGTGAAACAGAAAAGCCTAGAGTGAGTAGAGCATCAATAATTTGTAGACCAATATCAGTTAGTCTAATATATGTATAATTGGAGTGCCAGAAAGGAGGGTGGCAGAAAAGAAATTTGAAGAAATACTAGTTGAAAAATTTCTAAATTTAGTGAAAATGCTGAACACACAGGTTCAAGGAGTTCAACAAAACTTAAGAAGAAATATGAAGAGAACCCCACAAAGGCACATAAAAATTAAATCGCTGAAACCGGGGTGTAACAATCTTAAATGAATATGCGTGTAGTAAAAGCTTCAAAATACATGAAGCAAAACTGATAAAATTGAAAAGATAGACAAATGTATTGTTGTTGGATACATTTATAAGGTTGTAGATTTCAACTCTCTTTTGTCAGTAATGGATAGAACAAGTTAAAAAATCAATAAGGATATAGAATACCTAAATAACATTATCAGATGGATTGATATTCACATTCATTGAGCCCTCCACCCAAGAAAAGCAGAATATTCTAGTCCATAAACAAGTCTTAATACATTTAAAAGATTGAAAGTGTATTCTCTGACCACAGTAGAATTAAACTACAATAACATCAAGAAAAATCCCCAGATGTTTGGAAATTAAACAAGATGCTTCTCAATAACCCATGTGTTAAAAGCAGTCACGGCAGAAATTAGGAAATATTTTGAACTCATAAAAATAAAACACAGTACTGGCAATAATTGAGATAAAATCTTGTGAAGTGAGAACATGCTTCTGATGTGCAGGTTCCTTTAGCATGGTACTGTGCAAAGTTAGACTGCCCATATATATTGAGAATTGTTAGATGCAGCCAAAGCAATGCATAGAGGAATATTTATAGCACTTAACCCTTATATTAGAAAAGGAAGATCTGAAATGAGTGACTTACATTTCTAACTTAAGAAACTAAGAGAAAACATAGAGCATAGTAAACCAAAGTAAGGAAAACAAAGGGAAAATATAAACCAAAGCAGAAATGAATAAAATAAAACTCAGAAAAACAATAGCAGAAATCAGACTGAAATCTGATTCTTTGAAAAAACCATTAAAATTGATAAACTTGTAGCTAGAGTGATTAGGAGGAAAAAAAAAAGATATAAATTACCAGTAGCAGAATATTTCTGTACATACACTACAGATACTAAAAGACTAATGAGGGAATATTATGAATGATGTTATGCCAACAAAATTGATAATGTAGATGAGATGGGGAAATTCATTAAGAATAAAAGCTACTAAAAATTGATAACCTAAATTACCCTATATGTATAAAGAAATTAAATTTGTAGTCTAAAACAGTTCAGCAGTGGAAATTTACTCCCACAGAGCTCATGGATGAATTCCATCAAACATGTAAGGAAGAAATTACACAGACTTCCAGACAATTGAAGATGAAGGAACACTTCCTAATTCATTTTTATGAACCCAGCATTACCTTGATACAAAAATTAGATACAGATATTATAAGAAAATGAAATTACAAACTAAATATTTCCCATGAATGTAGTTTCAGAAATTCTTAACAAACTAAAAACATATTTTATACAGCAGTATCTAAAGAGGATACTATGACTGTGTTAGGGGGAATAATGCCTACCAAGATGTCCCAATTCCTAATGCCTGGAACTTGTGAATGTTAATCTTACAGCAAATTTGAATTTACAGATGTGATTAAGTTAAGGATTTTGAGATAGGGAAGTTATAGTGGATAATACAGGTTGGCCGGTTACAATTACAGGGGTTCTTAGTAAGAGGCAGTCCAAAGATCAAAGAAGTAGTGGATGTGACCACAGAAGCAAGTGCTGTAGTAAGGGGGAAGTGTTCAGACCCAAAGAATGTAGGCAGCTTCCAGAAGCGAGAAAAGGTAAGGAAATGGATTTTCCCCTAGAGCCTGCAGAAGGAACCAGCCCCATGATGTTAGTACTGTAAGACTCCAGAATTATATATAAGAGAATAAATTTGTGTTTATGCCACCAGGCTTGTGGTAATTTGTTACAACAGCAATAGGAAATTAGTGTGATAACCTGTGGAAAAGCAGAGTTGGTATAAAGTTTAACTATCAATATAAATAATCATATTTATACTATAAAGGAGAAAAGCCATATAATTATCTCAGTAGGTGCAGAAAAAGCCTTTGACAAAATTCCATCCTCATTTATGATAAAACTCTCAGCAAACAAGGAATAAGAGAAAACTTCCTCAGACCGATACAGAGCATCTATTAAAGAAACTTCTTTTTTTTTTTTTTTTTTTTAATTTTTTTTTTTTTCAACGTTTATTTATTTTTGGGACAGAGAGAGACAGAGCATGAACGGGGGAGGGGCAGAGAGAGAGGGAGACACAGAATCGGAAGCAGGCTCCAGGCTCTGAGCCATCAGCCCAGAGCCTGACGCGGGGCTCGAACTCACGGAGCGCGAGATCGTGACCTGGCTGAAGTCGGACGCTTAACCGACTGCGCCACCCAGGCGCCCCTAAAGAAACTTCTTTAATGTCACATTTAGTGCTGAAGAGATGTAGTGCTTTCTCCTTCTGATTTGGAGAGAGAGAGGCAAGGTTGTTCTGTGCTGCTTCTACAGAACATAGTACTGGAGGACCTAGCCTGTGTAATAAGGCAAGAAAGAAATTAAAGGCCTACAGCTTGCAAAGGAAGAAGTAAAGCTGTTTTTATTTACACATACAGGATCATGTATCTAGTAAATCCTGAGCAGTCTATGAAACTACAGAACTATGTGAGTTTAGGAAGGTTGTACTCTACAAAATCAATTATCTTTCCATATATTTCTCTAGTAGCAAAGAACATCCAGAAATTGCCACTTACAGTAGCACCAGAAATACTGCTTGGGGATAAATCTGATGAGGGAATTGCAAGACCTAAAAATGTTGAAAATTTCAAAACATCAGTAACTTCAGTCACAGTATGTTTTAGTTTGTCCTGCATAGGTCCAAGGGTAGTCCTTTTATATGAAGATCCATGTGATATACATACTGGAAAATTTTCTAATACAGTTTTTATTGCTTTTTCCCCATTCTTTGTATTTTCTTCATTCTGGGGTTCTTCCTGTTTGATTGTCTTTTTCTTTTTCTTTTTCTTTCTCTTTTTCTTTTTCTTTTTCAAGTTTATTTGTTTTGAGAGAGAGAGTGTGAGCAGGGAGGGAGAGAGAGAGAGAGAGAGGAAGAGAGAATCCCAAGCAGGCCCTGGCTCCAGTGTAGAATGTGATGTAGGGCTCAGACCCATGAACCTGAGGTGAAACCAAGAGCGTAACCCACTGCACTACCCAGGTGCCCCCTGGTCGATTTTCTTACTCTGTTCTCTACATCTCTGAACCTTCTGTTTCCCATCGTTTTATTTGTCATCGATGCAGTCTGTCTAATTTCTTCAGATCTGTCTTTTCCTATGTGAATTCCTTCTACTCTTTAACCTGTTCATTGCATGTGTAAGTGCCTGGAGGTTTTGTTTACTTTGGTGTAAATTTTGAGTTTGACTTCCTGTCTCTTATTCAGCAGGATTCGGTTTTGTTTTCAATTGGTGCTTTTGGTTGTTTGGTGGCCACAGGGCTTTCAACTGTCCTGGACTAGGATTTATACTGATTTCTCTTGAGAGCCTGTACCGTGTAGTTTAAATTCAGATGCCACAAGTGCGGTATCTTTCTTAACAGTGACTTGTCCTGCCTCCCTAACCTCAGCTGACAAGAGTTTTACTTCTCTACGATAGCAGGAAAGGCCACTTTCTGTAGACCCCTAGCTTTGCTTTTTCTCATCATTTTTTGGACCTTGGAGATTTTCCTTTTTCACTCTTGAATTTAGCTACATATTAGAAATTTCTACAAATTCTGTTTTCTCCAGCATGTTCTTGTATTTTGAGTGATAAAAAAGTCCTGTCTTTGAGCACAGTGTTCCATGGTTTTGGAAGTTGCTTTTTTTTATTTGTTTTTACATCAGTTATAAGATTAGTTTCACTTGTTTATCTTTTTTTAAAGATTTTATTTTTAAGTAATCTCTAAACCCAACGTGCAACTCGAACTTACAGCCCTGAGATTCAGGGGTCAAATGCTCTACCAGCTGAGCCAGCCAGGCATCCCTCATTTGTTTATTTTTACCATACAGTTTCTCTTTTTTTGTCTGTGGAGGTGACCTCTGTGTGAGACTCTTATTTCCAGATTGTTGGTCCTCGTTTCCTTCAAAATTTATAGTATTTTAATAACAGAGTATATTTATTTATTTATTTATTTATTTATCACAAAAACATGTCACTTTCAAACTGAGTTTATCTTTGAATGAATTGTGGCAATTTTTCAGCGTATTTAAATTCTTTTGTTAAGACACACCATCCCAAAGAGTTCAGTTCATTCTTGGCACTGAAGATGATGATGAAGAGCACATTCCGCATGACCTCTTTACGGAAATGGATGAACTGTGTTACAGAGATGGAGAAGAGTACGAATGGAAAGAAACCGCCAGGTAGTAATACTGAGTCTCAGTATTTAGTTGGCTTTTCTTGATTTCTTCTTGTAATGTAAATATAATGAATTTATGAGCTACCTGGTGCTTTGAAATACCGAGCAGAGAATTTCCTCGTGTCTAGAAGTTACATCTTCAGAGTGTATCTCTTAATTCTCAAAATTCGTTTTCCTAAGGAATACTTTAATACAGCACAGAAGGCAATTATGTGAATTGTACTTTCTAATGTCTTTGACTAGAGAAATACATTTGGAAAAGTCATGATCCTGCTGCATATTTTCAGTTTCAAAGAGAATTAGAAGTGGAAACTATGGAAATTCCACAGCGGGTCACTGTTGCGATAGAGTAGGAGGAGGAGCTGTAAGGTAACCTGGGAGGATAGATACTGTGGACTATTAGTTTGATTTGCAAAGATGTGTCTGTAGCCAAATTTTGTGGTTGGTGGTGGTGATCTTTGTTTATCTTTAAAAGAACAGGTTTATGTGTTTCATATTAAAAGAAGCAAATAATAAGGATTTCATTACTTATAATCCTCATTATTTATAAAATATTTTTTATGTATTACACATTTCAGATGGCTGAAATTTGAAGAGGATGTTGAAGATGGCGGTGACCGGTGGAGTAAACCTTATGTGGCAACTCTCTCTTTGCATAGTCTTTTTGAACTCAGAAGTTGCATCTTAAATGGAACAGTCATGCTGGATATGAGAGCAAGCACTCTAGATGAAATAGCAGGTTATAGTAGTCTGCCTTTTTTAATATTTAATTTGCACTGCAATTAGGGGTATTTAAGTTAGGGAAATGTGGTGGAATTTTAGACCCTTGATTTAATAGCTCTGTGTTGAGTTTCCATCCTGTGTGGGACCACATGAGGAGTACACATATAAAGAACGCCTTTTGTCTTTAACGGAGTTCAGGAGATTGAGTTAGACAGTCCCAACTACAGTACCAGCAAGAAAGTACTAGTGCCATAGGTGGGATATGCGGTCTGTTTCGGGAAATGTAGAGAAAAGAGCTTTTGTTTCTTCAAGTTTTGGACGAAGGTATCTGGGGAGGATCCACGAGTACATTAAATGTATTACCTATTTTTAGACTGAACACATGGGAACAAGGAACAGGTGGTACAAGGAAAAAGAAAGTAATCTAAGGAGGAGGAAGAAAAGGAAGAAAGGTCTAGAAAGTATAGAGAGGTATGAATTTCATATCAAAGTCAGTTCCCTGTGAATGTACAGATTTCTTGAGTAGGAGACATTTACTTTGGCTTTGCAGTGATCGCATAATACAATGTAATATTTTCATTATTTACAATGTAATGTTTTATAATCCAGGGTCCACTTGTATGCCAGTCTCTAGTCATTGTGTTAATGTTACAGTTTACCTGCTAGGTAGGTTGATTCCAGTTTTCTGTTAGAGGACTCTTACAGGTTTCAAAACTTGACTCTTTATCTCAAATTAGTGGCACTGTTTAAAAAAAAAAAGATATAGATATATATTTATTTATTTATAGGTTAAAAGTAGTTACAAATACAGTTATAAAAATAGTCCAGCCCCTACAATAATGTATCATATGGCATTACATCAATTCCCCCCACCCCCTTCACACCCTGATGTACTCGTCTTCCTAGAATTTATTACTTCATGATATTTTACCTTTTCATTTGCTCACTGGTATTTCTACCTCTGGAGGAGTGAGAGCAGAAACTTGATCTGCTTAGTTAAATGCTATATTTCCAACACATAATAGGCAAATAGTTAATTACTGAATGAAGGAGTCCAGATATCCATCTATAGTTTTGATGAAAAATATGAAGTGAAGCAATAAAATACTTCATGTTTTAGGAAGCCAGTATTATTGAATATTCACTTTAATAGAATTTATTGTGTCCATAGCAGGAAAGCACTTGCAACTACAGGGAAGCTATTAGTGTGGCCCCTTTATAAAGGGCCCCTTTATAAATAAATAACAGGACTTATTAAAATAAGGGTCTCCTTGTAACTTGTTTATTTTCCTTAGATAATGTTCATATTTATCTTACGTGTACATTATACAATATCAGAAGAGAATAATACTTTCTAGAACTATTTAAAGATCTTATTTTTCAGTAAGGTTTCACTTACAATTTATTGCTTACTCTGTGTTACAGTCATCCAAGTGTTAGCTTCTTTAGTAACAATGGCTGCTATCTATTTATTTTTCTTTCAATAGATATGGTATTGGACAACATGATAGCCTCTGGCCAACTGGATGAGTCCATAAGAGAAAATGTCAGAGAAGCTCTTTTGAAGAGACATCATCATCAGAATGAGAAAAGATTCACCAGTCGGATTCCCCTTGTGCGATCTTTTGCAGATATAGGCAAGAAACATTCTGACCCTCACTTGCTTGAAAGGAATGGTGAGATAAGTTGTGGCATCCAATTTTCGCTAACCCTTCCGCTCTAACAGCATTCCAGTCTAGCACAGTTAGCATTTGGGAGAAGAAAGATATTTCTTACAGATAATTCTGTGGGTCATTTTAGTATCCTTTTTATTCTTTTTAAAAAATAATGTTATCTTTGTATTTAAAACATATCATTTCTAAAATACCATTCTTGACAACGTGACCATTAATCTGTAGAAATCGTTTAGATGAAAAAATTTAAAATCCACTCTAGTTAAAATGGCACATTTAAGTATTGGTGACATACAGAACACTGTCACTATAGCTAATCCTGAATTCCTTCTTCCTATTTATTTTGCTTTTTTGTTTTTGTCAAGAATTCTCGTATAATAAATGAAGGAGGCATAAATTATGATCTGTAAGTTTAATCTTCTTAAAATTCCAAGTCTTGGGTTTAAACTTTTATTATCTGTATTCGAGTTTTTCATAGTGATTTTTCTCTTCGTTTCCTGAGTTTATTTGCTCCACAGAAACAAGTGTTCTGGCATTGTTTTGATGATTTCACTGCCCTTTATTTATACAGTTTGTGCAAGTTTTTATGGATGTTTTGTTCTTATGCTAGGGATGACCTCCCCGATGTCCTCCTAACCTCTGAGAGTGGCACGGACCCACATGTTCCAGCTCTCCGCCCTCACTCGTGGTCTGGTAGTGGTCATGTGGGGATACAGCAGTGTTCTTGTAGCCGGTTACCTCTGTCCCTGTTTTAAGACTGGAGCGCCCGGAGGCTTTGCCTCCCTCTTTTTAAAGTAGAAGAATACAGCCCTGGGGTTCTATTTTGGCTCTCAGAAGAGAGCTCTGAAGACAGTGACTCTGCAAAACCTACATACAAAGGGTTGGAGTTGCTTATGAGGGTCATTCTTGCCTCTAGCTGCTGCCATTACTCAAGGCCTAAAAGGATTAGAGTGAAGAGGAGTGCAAGATGGGCCACAGTGTCTTTCTGCTCCTCCTTTCTGTCCCGGCAGTAATAGTATGGCTTTTAAGTGTTCTCCAAACAGCCATTGGTGATGGGATTTAATACATCTGAAGTTTGACAGTAATCGTCTTTTGCAGCTCAGTGTAAACATACTCGAGACCATCTTCTGAGCTTTGACCATTAGAACTCTTTTTAATCTGTTTAAGGTTATGCCTCTGTATACGTAAGTGACCCTAAGAATAAAAGAAAGAATTACACTTACTTCGGGGCGTAAGTGTAATTTTAAAGCAAGCCACCTGTGTCACATTTTACCTCTCGTTTTCATCTTTCATGTAGTGTATACTCTCAACTTTTGGGAAATGAGTTCATTTACTCAGAGAGACCCTATTGAATCTTTTTTGCTCATGTGGATGGTTCCTGATGATTCCCTGATTGTCATTTGGTTCCTTTTAATCGTAACACAATGGCTGTTTTCTTTTAAATGCCGTTTTAGCATGGACATTCTGTTATTTTGTTGTGTTATAGCTGTAAGCTAACAGTTTTTCTGCATGTAGCTTTTGTTTTAAACTAAATGGTGGTGGTTTGTTGATTCATATGTCTTGAGATCTCTTGAGTATTTGGCTTTGATAACTTAGATCATATGGGATTGTCTGTCATACCATATTTTTCCTAAAATCAGTGTTATTTTACTAAGGTACACGTCATAGAACACGAGGTGTTTGAAATATAAATATATATGACCTTTGGAAATATGCTAGACTTATTTCGTTATTGCCATTGTTGGTGAAAAATACTTTATTATCTAGCTGGATTAAACAATTGTATTATTTCATTTTATCTGCTGTATTAGAAATGGAGGCATATTTCAGGACATGTGTTAATATCTTTAGAGAGCGCAAGAATATCCTTTCAAATCGACACTATATTTTTATTTTTTTTTTTTTTAAATTTTTTTTTTCAACGCTTTTTATTTATTTTTGGGACAGAGCGAGACAGAGCATGAACGGGGGAGGGGCAGAGAGAGAGGGAGACACAGAATCGGAAACAGGCTCCAGGCTCTGAGCCGTCAGCCCAGAGCCTGACGCGGGGCTCGAACTCCCGGACCGCGAGATCGTGACCTGGCTGAAGTCGGACGCTTAACCGACTGCGCCACCCAGGCGCCCCTATATTTTTATTTTTAAAAAATTCCTATAATTTGTCTTATGTTTTAGAATTTTACCTGGGAGCACTACCAGTAGATGATGCTCTACTAATATGAAGATTTGATACCAACTTTAAGTTAAGAGTTATTAGCTAATGTCGACTTTTATTGTGAGAGATAATTGTCTGTAGCAGTTCAGTACAGTTTAGGAAAAATATACTGAATATAAGCTATCAGTACTTGTAAGTTTTGTTTAGGGTTTTATTTCTTGGATTATTCTTAAATCGTATTCTCATTTGCTGTTTATTATTTATCAACTTTGCATTGATACTGTTTTTTTTTTTAAAAGCTATATGATTGGGCATTGTAATTACTAACAGAATATTCCCCTGCCCAGTCTGTCATTTGCATTGTTTTGTATTTTTTGTTTTGTTTTTTTGGATACACCTTCAGGGAATGAATGGTAATTTCAGCAACTTTTCAGTGACTTTCTCACATTTAGAAATCTCATTGCCATGCTAACTCTGATAGCATGGATTTCAAATTTGGGGCTTCGGAGCTTGCAGTTTACATTGTAAATTGATTTTGTGAGTGTGAGTGTGAGTGTGTGTGTGTGTGTGTGTGTGTGTCTCAATTTGCCTTCTGCAGCGAACTTCATCGTGTTTCATTTATTTGTTTTGTCTCAGGGGAAGGCCTGTCAGCCTCCCGCCACTCTTTGCGAACAGGCCTGTCCGCCTCAAACCTTTCCCTGAGAGGAGAGTCGCCTTTCTCCCTTCTTCTCAGTCATCTTCTTCCTTCTTCAAGAGCTGGAAGCCCTGCAGGCTCAAGGTGTCCAACCCCAGTACCCACCCCTCAGCACAGCCCTCCTTCCAGCCCTAGCGTCAGTCGCCCGACCTCCAGAAGTTCCCAGCAGAGTCAGCCTCAGGCCCCAGAGCTGCTGGTCTCACCTGCCAGTGATGCTGTCCCCACAGTAGTAATTCATCCGCCCGAGGAAGACTCGGCAGCGCCCACAGGCCAGGAGCAGAAGGCTGAGGACAATGTTGGCATGACTCCAGGCAACTATTCACACCCTCCGTGTGCGGTGCCCCCTGCCGCTGCCTCTCTTGCACGCGGAATGCCTCTCAGCACGGAGCTTTAGCAGCAAATGTACTTCATGCTTACAACTTCTTTGACTTGTGCATGGTTTGTTTTCCTTATAGCGTATGGTAGAAGGGAGCGTAATTCTTAGAAAATTTTAACCTCCAAAGTGACTCCAAAGAAGATACACATAATGTAGCCCTTTCAAGAATTTTCAGACGTTTTACAGGTCAGGGCATTTGGATAGTTCAGAAAAACGTAGGAATTTTTAGAAGCGATCTTTCGATTTGCCGTGATTTTTAAAAAACGGTGGCTTTTCTCTTGTGCGCTTCATTCATGATGTGATGAACGCATGTCGGACATAAGTTGCATGAGGTGATATGCCTCTTAATCTACTGTTCCGTGCTTTTATCCAAAGAGTGCGGTGTATTTTAACCTTCCTGACACAAATAGGATCGAATGTTCTCTTCCTCATTTTGTCTCTGAGAAGATTGAAGTTCTCCAGTGGCTACCTGGAATCATCATGATTTTAAGGCTAGTTTTATATTTGGAATAGACTTTAATTGTTCTCTGTTGAATGCCGTATCTATCTTTAATCCAAATTCACCTTGAAATTTTCAGGACCTGTAGTCGTGGCTATAGCGATCCTGTAGTCATAGCGAGGATCTCTTTTTGTCTGTGAATTAGAAAAATTATTTCTTAGTGGGTAAAAGGGGCATAATTCATCTACGGTTATATATTATGGTAATATTGGCTCTCTGTAATATATTGGTTATACATATGTTTAAACATCTATATCTTTCCACCCAGTTTATATAAAGAAGTCTTCTTTAGTAACTACTTTTTACTGACAGCTAAGCGTATGACATAGGAATGCTAGCTACTGGTTTTCATCACACAGATATTAATTACTGCATTTTTCCATAATACTGAGAACACCTAACACTTCACTGATAGCTTACGTTTATTATATTGGCCTACTTAATGTCTAGGCAAAGTGGTGTAAGTTAGGTGGATACACCCATCTTCAGAGACTTCAGACTCAGAAAAGTTAAATAACTTCCCGAGTCATGCAACTAGTAAGTGACAAGCCTAAGTCCTCCGACAAAATCCTCATGGTCGTGCCACTAGATGACAGACTTCTCTGTATTGAATTTCCCCAAACATACCAAGTATGTTTCATCAAGGCTCATTGTAGTTGCCAAAATGTATATACTTTTAGAAATAAAAAGATGGAAGTAAGGTGGATAAATCATTGTAACATTAATTATGATGACAGTTACAGCTACTATTGTTTAATATTGTTCCACACACAGTGGCATAATGATATATTAAATATATCATATTTATAATTCTAACAATTTGATGAGGTTCATCCCTGTTTTACAAATGAAGAAAACAAAGACATTAAAGGTATTAAGATCATACCATAAATGACCAGAGCAAGGAATTGAACTCAGATCTATAATATTTCATTGTAGATTTTGGTACTTCATGGAAAATATATAATGAGGGAACTGAACAAAAAGAAGGAAATAACTAGAATTATTTATTTGGAAATAATTAGCACTCTTTTTTATTTTTCCTTAAAAAAATCTTTTTTGACTTTTTTTTATTTTTGAGAGACAGAGACACAGTGCGAGTGGGGAGGGGCAGAGAGAGAGCGAGACGTAGAATCCGAAGCAGGCTCCAGGCTCTGAGCTGTCAGCACAGAGCCCAGGGCGGGGCTCGAACTCATGAACCGTGAGATCATGACCTGAGCCGAAGTCGGACGCTTAACCAACTGAGCCTCCCAGGCACTGCTTTTTTAAAAAAATAAAATTTTGGGGGGCACCTGGGTGGCTCAGTTGATTAACCATCTGACTTCGGCTCAGGTCATGATCTCACAGTCTGTGAGTTCGAGCCCCACATTGGGCTCTGTGCTGACAGCTCAGAGCCTGGAGCCTGCTTCAGATTCTGTGTTTCCCTCTCTCTCTGCCCCTCCCCTGCTTGTGCTGTCTCTCTTTCTCTCTAAATAAATAAATAAATAAATAAATAAATAAATAAATTTCTTTCAAAAAATGTTTATCAGCACTTTTAATTACAAGGAACCAGCAGATTCCATGGACACTGTCAGTGCAGAGCCTCATGCAGGGCTCGATCTCACAAACCATGAGATCATGACCTGAACCAAAATCAAGAGTCAGATGCTTAACTGACTGAGCCACCCAGGCACCTTGAACAAAAGTGATTTTAAAGTTAATTCCTTGCATTTGTTTTTACCTGTATCTAGGCATTAACACTCAGCATTTCTTGTTTTACCAGCTTCTATGAGGAGCTATAAATTCTCTATAGTAACTAGGAGGTGACATATGAGTTCACAGTGGCTTGTTAGGCCATATTGTTAACGGGATAAAAGTAGCAATTACCTGAAAATCGAGGAACATTATTAAGCTGCTTTTCCTCCTTTGCTAAAAGTATGCCATGAGATTTAAAGAAAATAAAGTAGAAAGGAGGGAAAAGAGGGAATTTCTAAAGGTAAGAAAAAGCTCCTAATTACTGTTTAAGAAGACATCTACAGAAGGTATGTAATTAAAATAATAGGGACAGCTATATGTTATTCCCTTGTTTAATTGCCTTTGGTGCTTCAAGCACCTAGAAACTCTGGTTGAGTGTCCTTGAAGTCTGATGTTATGTTACAGGAGGAAGGTGGCCTCAGTATCATTTTGGACAGGGAACGAAGTTATTTTCCTAACAGTTCCATTTTAGAGACTAACTACATGTAAAAGAGTTAAGCTGTTTTGTAGTATTTGCAACAGTCTTCTGACTTTCAGCCGTGGCGCTATTGACATTTTGGGCTGGACGTGCCTTTGTCATAAGGGGCTGTCCTGTGCAGTGTAGGATGTCTGACACCATCACGGGCCTCTGTTCACTAGCCGCCAGTTACACTCCCTAGTTGTGACGACCAAAAATGTCCCTACATCTTGCCAGATGTGTCCCAGCGGACAAAACCTTCTCACTTTGAGCACCTCTGCTCCAACTCCTTTTTTTTTTTTTTTTTTTTTTTTTAAGTTTTTAAAATGTTTATTTTTGAGAGAGAAACAGCATGAGCAGGGGAGGGACAGAAAGAGAGATGGAGACACAGAATCCTAAGCAGGCTCCAGGCTCTGAGATGTCAGCATGTTTCACCGGCTGAGCCCCCCAGGTGCCCCCCCCACTACTTTTATTTTCAAACCTTTAGTGACAGAAGACTCTAATATCTTTGATTTATCTTTCTCTAGTTAGATATGCTGTTGTGAGAAAAAAATGTAAGGGCAAAATAATAGATTTACAAAACTATGATTTTTATTTTTATTTATTTTTTTTTTTTTATGAAATTTATTGACAAATTGGTTTCCAAAACTATGATTTTTAAATCCGAGTATTGATTTTATATGTACATACATTGCTGCTTTTTTTTTTTTTTTAACGTTTATTTATTTTTGAGACAGAGAGAGACAGAGCATGAACAGGGGAGGGGGGCAGAGAGAGAGGGAGACACAGAATCTGAAACAGGCTCCAGGCTCTGAGCGGTCAGCACAGAGCCTGTCTCGGGGCTCGAGCTCACGGACCGTGAGATCATGACCTGAGCCAAAGTCGGACGCTCAACCGACCGAGCCACCCAGGCGCCCTCATTGCTTCTTCTTTTAAGAAAATACAAAGAAATTCAGTCTTTCTATCTGCGCTAATGATACTTTTAACTTTGGGGAATTTACTCACGTAATCCTGAGCACCAGAAATTTACTGCACAGACGGGGAGACTTCCTTTACTGATTGAGGAAACAGCTTTATCTTAGCTGAGACTGTGAAGGACCATGTAGACAAGATCATGGTGAACAGCTCTAACTTGTACTTGGCATGCCCATTTTAATAGGTTCCGGATGACCAGGTTAACCTAGCCGAATGACTTCGGATCATGTTCTGGCTTTATCAGTATGGGTTCCTCCTCATTTCTTCTTCCCCTTCCCACTGTGTCCTTACGTTCCCCCCATGGTCTTATCCTGCTCTTCTCTCCGGAAGCCGGTGGCTGAGGCAATTCTGGGGAATTGCACATGTTTTCTTTTGATTATGCATCTGTGGATATAATACATTTAGTAGTTAGAAGTATATGTACTGATGTTTATGTGCAGCTGCCACCAAGGCCTTAATGGTATTCTTCATTTTCCTGTATGGAAGTCAGTGGAAGCCACTGAAAACTACGGGTCAGCTTTTTTTTCTCCACTTGGGCAGTGTATTTTAATAAAGGAATTAATAGAGGAACGGACCTTGTTCTGAAAGTTTAGAGACAAAGGTCAAAGAAGAGGGATCATAATAACTTGGCTCAGCTAAGGTGGTGAGAAAGGAGCTAAGTTTTAGGAAATAGCGTTTATTTCAGAATTGTTTAACACTTCCAGAGCATCTAGCTTAATAGTTTGCATATGCCTTTTTTTTAAGGTTTTATTTTTAAATAATCTCTACACTGAGTGGGGAGCTGGAACCCACGTCCCCAAGATCAAGGATCACACACTCCACCTACTGAGCCAGTCAGGTGCCCCAATAGTTTGCATATGCTTTTTATACTTAGGTTTTGGGTCACGGCAACATTCTGCGACAGAGAAGGGGGTATCAAGAAACGTCTTTGGTCATTGAGGTTAAGCAGTAGGCCCAGATGACTTGGTTTCAGTTATTAGTTACAGTGTGTTTCAGAAAAATGAAAATTCCATTAGATGCATCAGATGTAGCCCATGTGCTTACAGTTCAGGCGCTTCACTAATACTGACTTTAAAGTTTATAGGATTTAAGCACAAACTGCTTAACTGGATTTCTGTGGATCACTGGATTGTGGTGAGTGGCAGAGTTAAAGTTAAGTCAAGTCTGTTGTAATTCACTCCAACACCTTTTCTCCTGTGGTACTCTGTGTTTGGGGCAAGATTATATATTCTTGAACTAGAATATCCTGGGTGTTTTTGAAAAAATGAGATACATTTAATGGTAGAAATCTGTGTTACATACTTGATAAATACTGAGATTGGAACTTTTTGCAAAATTCATAGTGGTAATGATTGGGTATAGGCTACACGTTATTTTTAAGTTATTTTATTGTGAAATATTGCTGCTGAATGTTACTTGAAGTGAGCATTCTAATGATTGCACATTTATCTACTGTTTGTAATCCAAACAAGCTAATTTTATAGGTTTGTCTGAGTCTTAGTTTTAGTGAGTTGAAGTCACATGGCTACCAAGTGGCAGAGAGTGCTGCTTTCTTTTTTGTTTTTTAATTTTTTTTAAATGTTTGTTCATTTTTTGAGAGACAGAGTGCGAGCGGGGGAGGGGTGGAGAGAGGAGACACAGAATCCGAAGCAGGCTGCAGGCTCTGAACCGACAGCACAGAGCCCGATGGTGGGGCTCTAACCCACAAACTGTGAGATCATGACCTGAGCCAGAGTCGGACTCAGCGGACTGAGCCACCCATGCGCCCCAGAGAGTGATTTCAACACAGATATGTTTGACTATAAAACCCTTAGTCTTTGTATTTATATTGTAAAAACATTGCTACTATCTTTCCAAGTTCTGTTTCTTAGGAATAATGGCAGGAGGCAGCACATAAATACTACCTGAGAAATGAAATTGTTGAGGAAGTTGTTATGGTGGATTTCTGAGTCGCATCTAGGGTTTCTCAGAAAGTGAACGATGTCACTCACGTCAGTGTGCCGCATGTAGTGCGATTCGCGTGTATGTTAGATGTGTTAGAAGCGCGTTCCCCAGGTACTCGTAGTGTGAGCTGACCCAGATTTTCCATCTTCTGTGCTCCTCACCTACTCACATTTTTTTTTCTTGTTGGCAAAAGACCACCGTTTTCGTACATTCCAGTTATTTTAAATGTTGAAATAAACAGCCTCATTGTTGCTTAAAATTTTACTCTGGTCTTGCTCGTACGGTACTAACACCTGGCACTTTTTTTTTTTTTTTTTTAACCTTGCACATTTGCTTTTGATAAATTATCACTTTCAGGATATGAGCAGAGTCCATCTAGAAAGTGAATTTCCTCCTTACTAATTTGGATTTTGTTGTTGTTGTTCTTAAATTCAAATTCAGGTGTTTTGGCCTCTCCACAGTCTGCACCTGGAAACTTGGATAATAGTAAAAGTGGAGAAGTTAAAGGTAATGGAAGTGGAGGAAGCAGAGAAAATAGTACTGTTGACTTCAGCAAGGTAATTCTGTCACTCACTGTAAATCTTCATAATCATCCTTATTGAGAAAATCACTGGCAATGTGGCTTTATTAGCGCTGATTATGATAATTTTTTAATAGATTGGTATTTATAAGCCTGCATGTGATGCTTGTGATATGTAACTTAAGTTCAGAAATTATGAGAAGGGTAATAGTCCAAGAGCATTTGAATGACTTTGTTTACTAGTTTCAGGAATCTTGACAAAAGACTATCTGAATAATACGGGATTTCCATCTATACCTACCCATAGATGAAACTTCAATACCTTTTGAATTACACTCATTTGTTCTGGGGCTGCCCCCCACTGGAAAGATTAATTTTGGGAATGTTATAGCACTGGCGATTCAGCCTTTTCTTGGCCGTAATAAGATCCCAGAATTACTGTCTTAGGGTGTCAGTACTTTCTGGAATGTCCCTGGGAGACATAATCGGCGTTTGCCCATGGGTAGGTAAAGGCATGGATTTAAAAACAACTCCCCTATCTGAACTATGATTTTTTGTTTTGGTAGATGAGTATTTAGATGAAATAGAAAAAGAAAACTTCAAAATTTCAAAAGAGCAGGGCAAGAAACTCCCAAGCTCAAATTACAGTGGACTATAAAGCATACTCTCTGAGTACTGCTTCTGAATCGTTGATTCTGTGTGGCTGTTACAATTTTTTGATAGTATCAGTTTGCTTGCTATAAGATGCTCTCTATGTTAACATTGTTGTATCCAATTTAAGACTTTTAATTAAATACGATTATTTCAAGTAAGATTCCTTTTTCTTAGGCTTTTTATTTTATGGTGCAAAACCTGTAAATCGCATTTTGCAGAAGAGGAGTGCAAATGATGGTTTGCATTGTAGCTTTGCTTGAGCTACCAGTTCTAAAATTACAAAAGGCCTTGCATAAGGTACATTAACTTATGCAGAAAGGCTACCGTATTTTTAATTCTTCCGGTCTAACTTGATCATATTTTGACTGGTGCTTCTGTTGCTTCAAATGAGTGAGGAGTGTTCCGTAACTATACTGCAATTTATCCTTGTTAAATGGATTAAATGTAACTTACATTATAGATCTCCTCTAGACATGGCAGGTGCCGTTTATTTTTGTTCCTCTGTCACAGTTTTACTTTTTTTTACTTGGCCTATCCTTGTGTACACCTTGTCTCCTGTCGGGCAGGAGTCTGCCTCCTGGCACTGTAGTTGTGGCACACTGGGTGTGGGACTCAAGAGGCCCGCTGTAAGTGCTGCTTTTATTTTTAATAGATAGCCCTGTAAGTGGTTGTTTAGTGATGTGTGTGAAACTGCATATAAATGAAATTCCCATACTTTGATATTCTGTTTATAGCCTTTTCTTTGTAATTATACACAGACGACTAAATTTGATGTTATAGCACTGTCCTATGTCTATAGCGATAAATGGCTATTTATTTTAGTTTTAAATAAAAATAAAAAGAACTTTTTCCACTTAATGAAAATACTGGGGAATACACAGAGCGCTCTAAAATAAAAAGGACTTATAAAAAATATGTATAAAATACAAAGGGGCTAATTCATTTCTAAGATTAAGTAAAAATAATCATGAAATGAATATTTTTTAGCACTGTGTATAATTTCATGAACCATTGTTAGTTTGTGAGCTGTATTTTTGTCCTTAGTAGCTTTTAATGAATAGTGCTATAATCACTGAAAATTTTCTCTAGTTTGTATGTTTGATAACTTAGATCTCTGAAGTAGTAAAGATTATGACAATTAAAACGGTTGGGAGCATTGTTTGATAGATGTGTTTTGCTTGCTTTTTTGTATTTGTCTACTCCATTCTTTACATGGGTGGGGATTTTGGTGTTTATCCATTAGATCACCAGTTTTGATTAGCAAATAGTCTTGAAAGCATTTTTTTCCTTTCTTATTTCCCTCAAAATAGAGTTATAAATGCCATGCAGATTTGATTTTTAATTATTATTTATTTGTCAATAGGTTGATATGAATTTCATGAGAAAAATTCCTTCAGGAGCCGAGGCATCCAATGTTCTGGTGGGAGAAGTAGACTTTTTGGAAAGACCTATAATTGCATTTGTGAGACTGGCCCCTGCTGTTCTCCTCTCGGGGTTGACTGAGGTCCCTGTTCCTACCAGGTAATGTTCTCAGCATGTCCAAAATTTGAAAAGTTTTATCTATTGATAAAAGGGATAAAAGCTTACTTTAATTAATATTTTCATTGCACCGGATGCTTTGACTAGTAGAGCATAAAAGAGTTCTCTTTCTTTCTGGAATTAAAAAAAAACAAAAACAAAAAGAAAGCATCCTTTGAAAAATACTTAGCTGGGGGCGCCTGGGTGGCTCAGTCGGTTAGGTGTCCGACTTTTGATTTCAGTTCGGGTCGTGATCTCAGGTCGTGAGATCGAGGCCTGTGTCGGGCTCTGGGCTGACGGTGGGGAGCCTGCTTGGGATACCCTCTCTGTGCGCCTCCCCTGCACTCTGTCTCTCTCTTTCTCAAAATAAATAAATAGACATTTAAAAAATAATACTTAGCATTTGTACCTTTATAAGAAGTTTGGTGTTTTAGGAGCTTTGGTTTAAAAGACAATGGCTCAGATTCAGACAGATGTATTATGCCCTGTGGAGTCAGAATGGAGTTGAATCCGGAAAGGTCAAGTCTGACTTAATTTTTCATTTATAGAATGAGGATATGATTACTTCCTCATTGATTATTGATAAGTACCTCTGAATTAAGCAAAATGCTTTGTTCTGACCTGACCAAAATTTTCTGTTCAATATATGTAATTTAAAAAGGGGGAATATCCATAAGAATTAGCAAGTTGTGTTATAGAGGATGATCAGTTTGTTAGTTAACTGCTTTAATTATAAACTTAATTGTAAATAAGAGTAATTTTTAAAATCTTTAAAAAATCATTCATATAATATTAAATATGAAGAATGAATTCCATTTGATTGGAATACGTGTGCCTATTTTTAGTATGCTTTCCTGAGTTGCATTAGTGGTGCAGTGTTAAGGTAAGTGAGAAAAAATAATTCCATAGATTCACACTTAAATTCTCATAAAACAAGAAGGTGAATGCTTCCAATTTGGACAAGTGTGAATATTAATATTTTACTGTGGTGTTCATGAGAATGTGGTAGGCAGCTAAATGCTTTTTTATTTAGACACTTACAAATAAAAAAATAAAATGTGAGGTTTGATGTTAAATTTGTGGAGCTATACATAAAAATTATTTTTCTTTCCATAGTCCCTTATTTACTCATTAGAGTCTTTATCCAGACTGTCGTTTGAGGGGTTGTGACTGTTTATTTGTACACACTGAATTTACTAGGCAAACCTTACTTGTAAGTATTTAATAGGATTGGTATTTACTCAATTTACTCATTTACCTTTTTTCAATACAGATTAGATCAAGTTATTTACTCAAATTCAAAAAGGTAAAGGGAATGGGAACTTGTAATGTAGAACACTCAATTCTTGAATCACTCGTTTACCGTAAGGAGGATGGGGAGCAGGAGGTCGGTAGAAAGTTTATGAGTGCCTTGCCTAGTTTTGACATCTGCTTTAGTGTGAGTAGAATTGTTGTCATTTTTTTTTCTGGTGATTGGTGTGCGGGGATGGAAAAGAGGGCTGAATGTGGTTTCCGTGTTTACATTGGAATGATTTCTTTATGACTGCCTGTGTTTAGGTTTGTATGTTATTTGTATTTAAGTCTGTGTATTTTAATGTTTCTTTAGGTTTTTGTTTCTGTTATTGGGTCCAGCAGGCAAGGCACCACAGTACCATGAAATTGGAAGATCAATAGCCACTCTCATGACAGATGAGGTAATTAAAATGCCCTATGAGGTGGACACTGTTTACGTGGTATGTAATATAAAATCCCTTTGAAGTGGAATTTCAATCCTTTCGAAATGGGCACTGAATGTAAAACATATATGTCAATTACAGTTCTCTTTTTGTTCATAGTGAAGCTTAAAAAATTGTCCTTGCTGTCTGTACTCTTTTATTCACTCTTCAACCATTTACCTTTGGTAAGATCTTCAAGACCTTTCTGTCAAGATCACTGGATACTCTTTGTCCCCCAGCCCCTCCACATCTGAGATTATTGACTGCCTTCTTGAAATTTTCTCCATCTTGAATTTCAAGATATCATTTATTTGGGTTTTGCTCAGGACTTTGTCTTTTCCCCTTTTCCTGCTTTTTTTCTCCATAATTTCTCTCTCCCATTTTTGAACCCCTTCATTGAGCTTTGCCTATATTGACCAGGACTTTTGTTTCTCTTTGGGGGAGAGCTTTGTAATCAGGTGTTAGACATGTCTGCCTTATGTCCCTAAGCATCTGAAATTCCACATATCTGAACCTGACCTCCTTTCTCTGTCCTGTCTCAACCACTTAGTCACCAGATTCTACTGATTTGCCTCAATGTGTTTTGCATTTAGTCTGCCATCTCCTTTCCATCTCCACGGCCATTTCTTTGGCTTGGATGCTCTCACCCTTTTTTCTTTGGCAATTAACATGGACTTTATGGATATTTCTCTTACAGTATTTTCCTCTACACTGCTAATAACATGCAGATTTGAATATATCGTTAATATCCAGATGTATCTTGCTATATATGTATGTTTCTTTTTAATTCTTGACCATTGTCTTCAAAGGGTTTCCCTGATCAAGCCTCTGCATATTTCTTGAAACTTTTATCCTACTACCACTACTCACCCTTCCTCCCCCATTTTTTTCCTGGCCACATTAGCTTCCTATTAGTTCTGATGATTTATGCTCATTTCTGCCTCTGAACAAATACAGTTGCTCTTCCCTTTGCCCAAGTGTCCTTCCATCACCCCATCCCACCATTTGCATCGTTTTTGTCTCATTTCATTCAGATTTCTCCTAGAGTGTTACTTCCTCTTAGACCTTCCTCGGTCACCCTTTTCTTCTCCATCAACTTTCTTTCCTTAACCCTGCTTTATTTTTATCAGAGTATTTATTATTACTTGCAGTTATATACTTATGTAATTACTTGTTTTGCTGTCTTTCCTCCCGGGGAAAAAAAAAGAGTTCTGAATGCAGGGACTTTGCCTTATCTATGTCCAGTGCACTATCCACAGTGCTTAAAATTGTGCCCAGCAAATGGTAGGCAGACAGTAAATATAAGTGATCAAGTACCTGACTTTTTAAGTAAAATATTTTGCAGATCCATGCTCATTTCTTAGGATAAATGACCCTAAAATGTCATAGAAATCGAAATGACATGCTACAGTATTATTTTATTCTGTAATGACTAGTAACCATTTCTCATCCAGAATACTCTTTTTAAAAAAGTTGTTCTGTCTTAATGCATCACTCTTTTCTTTTGTTGGTTGATTGTTATTAATTCATCTGATAATGCAATTAGTGGGTTACTTTTTATGGTTGTTACCCTGGGTGGAATGGAGACCTGCCTGGGATAAGAGTTTAGGTAATTACCTTTGTTTCAGATTTACTTGTAGTATCTAGAGTAGGTTTACTATATGTAGAATTTTCTTTCTTCTTTAAAATCCTTTCACTCAATTTTTTTTTTCTGTAGATTTTTCATGATGTAGCCTATAAAGCAAAAGACAGAAACGACCTCTTATCTGGAATTGATGAATTTTTAGATCAAGTAACTGTCCTACCTCCAGGAGAGTGGGACCCTTCCATACGCATAGAGCCACCAAAAAGTGTTCCTTCTCAGGTAAGATTGCACACAACCCTGTGAGTTGCTTTGTCCTAGTTAAAATATCTTTGGATAGGTTATACATTTTTATGATTCACAAATCAAAACTGTATAAACGGGTACACTCAGAGCGGTTGTGTCCCTGTCATGTTCCCTTTACCTTCTTACCCCTGTACCCACCTCCCGTGGAGCATCATTGTCCTTCTAGTTTGTATTCAGTGCAAGGGGATGCAAATATAGCCCTGTTTCCTCCTTTCTTACCAACATACCACATGTCCTGTTCTGCACCTTGCTTTTTTTTAGTGTAACAGTATATCCTGGAGATGTGGATCAGAAGACATCACAGAAATATGGCTTATTTTTCTCACAGCTCTGTTTTATTTCATTTATGGATATACTATAGTTTATGCTGTTTCTGGGCTCAGGTTGTCTTCAGTCTTTTCCTTTTCTAAGCCGTATCACAATATTTGTATGCCAATTTAGTCTTGTGCAGGTGTATCTGTAGTGTCGGTTCCCAGAAATAGGATTGCTGGCTCACGTGGAACCTTTTTTATAATTTTAGTAGATATTACCAGAATCCCTTCTTACTGGGTTGTGCTGTTTTGGACACCCACAGTGATGAATGCCTCTTTCCCTACAGCCTCGCTAACAGCGTGTTATCAAACTTTTGGATACTTGTCAGGTGGATAGGTATCTTTATCCTACTATGTCAGGTATTTTAAAGTGGTTTTCATTTACATTGCTATAATTAGTGAAATCGAATATTCCTGGATATATTTTGTTCATTGCAACCCCCCTGCTCCCGAAACACACAAAAACCACACCTTTTCCTAACATTTAAATCATTCGTTGATCCTTTGGAGTTTATCGTGGTGTATCATGTGGAATATGCATCTAGCTTTATCTTTTACCTACATTGCTGCCAGTTTGTTCCAGTTTATTAAAAAGTTGAGCGTTACTCCCCTTGATTGGTGTTGTTGCCTTATCGTTTTGTAAATTTCCCTTTGCTTTCAAGTCCTTCTGGAATTTCTTTTCCATTCCATTGGTCTCTCTGTTCATGGACCAATTCCATACTTTAATTTCTGAGGCTTTTTGGCATATTTTAATACCCAGTAGGTCTAGATTCATTCTTGAGCCTTCTGTTACTCTTGCGTTCCTGAATTTTCTTGGCTGTCTTTGTATATTTATTTTTCTATGTAAGCTTTAAAATGAGCTTTTAATTTCCAGAGCTAAAACCTGATTTCTAAAAAACTGTGATGGCGGTTAAATTTGTAAATGAACTGAGGGAGAGTTGACATCTTTTAACATTGAGTCATTCAAGAACATGGTATGTTTCCCCCTACTTGTTTTCCGATTTCAAGTTAGTTTCTGTGTCCTTAAGGAATGCCATAAAATTCTCCTTTATCTACACTTTATATACTTGGTGAATGTATTCTGGGCATTTTATCTTTAAGGTCTGTATTGTAAATGAGGTTTTGTTCTGTTATATCTTCACTTTGTTACTTTTATATATAAAGGCTCTTTTGTTACTGAGTATTTCTTTTTTATTCTCCTCCCTTTCTGAGTTCTTTCATTGTATGTAATAGTTTTTCAGCCATGTCATCTGCAGTAAGATATTTTGATGCCTCCTTTTCTCCTTACAGCTCTAGTGTATTTTCTGTTGTCTGATTGTATTGGCTGAAATCTCTAGTAATGTTGAGTGGCAGTTGACTTTAAATGGGCATTTCTTAATTTGTTCCCAATTGTAGTTAGTGTCCCTAATGTTTCTTTCATTAAGTTACTGACATTGAAGCCAAAATACACATTTTATCATGCTCAGAAAGATACACATTTTATCATGCTCAGAAAGAATCCAATTAAAGTCTGTTTCATTGAAATTTTTAATGTAAGTGGATGTTAAATTTTTCAAATGGCTTTGTAGCATCTCTGGAGATGATTGTATGACCTTTGATCATTTATTGTGGTAGACCATATTAATAGATTCTTTAATTTGAAAACACTCTTGCATTGAATGAACCCAAATTTGGCTTCAGAATGCTGGTCGCCTACATCTAATATTTTAAGTTGTTTGCATCACTGTAAGTAGATTGGTCCGTAGTTTTTTTTGCAGTCTTCTGGCTTTCATATCTTTCTTCTATTTATTTCGTATCTGTAAATTTTCCCTTCCCTGTTTTTTTAAAACTTTAAATAGTTAGAGTAATTTGGTTCTAAAAGTCTGGAAGAATTCCTTTGGAAAATTTTCTGAGCCTGAGTATTTTGTTGTATGGTGGACTTTACAACTTGCTTGTTTCTTCTGCAGTGATTGGTTTGTGTAAGCTTTCTCTGTTTTCTGGGGTCAGTATTATATTTTCCTAGAAAATTGCCTATTTCCTGTTTTTCTGGTTTCAGTTTTGGGGAAATTATGTGTTCCTTTGCATTACCCATTTCTTTAAGGTTTTTAATTTATTTGCATAGGGTGGTGTATGTACGTACGTGTGTGTGTGTGTGTGTGTGTGTGTGTGTGTGTGTACAAAATTTCCTTCAGTTTGAAGCTGCCTCCTTGTCATATCTTTTACTGTGTGTTAGCTAATGGTTTATCCTGTTTCTGAAATAGAGCAGCTTTTACAGCTTGTTTCAGTTCTCCTTTTTTAAAGAAGCGTTTTGTTTTCTAACTCCGTTTCTGCTTTTAGTGGTTTCATTTCATTACTTTCACTTCAGGAAAGAATCTGTTTTCATATTTCCTGAGCTGGATGTTTAATTCATGTATTTGTATCCTTTTGTTTTTCTTAATATAAATGCTCAATTTTCTTGAATGATGGTTTTGCTATATCCCATGGATTGTGTTATGTAGTGTTTTCCATTTCTTTTGTTTTTTAGGAATTCTGTCGTTTTGTACTCTTCTTTCCCCTTTGAGCTAAGATGTAACTTAGTTTTAATTTTGACATTTTCAAGCGCTAATCCTATGATTATAGATAAGTCTTGCTACGCTATAAATGTCGAACATATAAACCAAGTAGTGTAAGTTTGTAGCTCACCCAGGGTTTTTGACCAAGGGGATCTCCTGGGATGGACACCCTTCCCCTGTCTTTCTTTCCTTCTCACAGTGTGTCACACACAGCCCATTGACCGCTGACCTCTGGAGGTAACAGATTAGAAGTTACTTCCTTGATCTTCAAGTGAAGGGAGGGGGAGCCTTTATCACTCACGCAAGTCTTGGATTAGTAATAATAAAATGTAATAGGAAATTGATTTTTATGAAAACGTGTTTTTAAAAGACAACTCTTGTGCTACTTTCATCTTCAGGGAAGTATTGTGGTAAAAGGAAAATGGCATTTACTTTTTTATTAACATAAAGTGTATTCTTCATTAGTATGAGCAATATTTTAAATATTCTGGTTAGAGAGATGCTTTTGGGTATTTATTTTCCTATTACTGAGTGACAATTTGAGATGGTGGGTATGAATGTGTTGTATATAGTATATTTGGTTTAGGATACAAAATATAAAAAGCCAATCAGTCATAAAGTTGAAATGTTAATGGAGACAAATACTACATAACTGTTCTAATGTGCAGTTCATTTCAAGTGGACGTTTATATGAGGTATCATTATTTCCAAGGGCATTGATTAGATAATGCAATCAATATAAGATCTCCTGTTCCCTCTAATTCAGGAGTGCCATCTGAACTTTTTGAAAACAGAATTCTGAAAATGTGTTTTTTGTGAAATTCAGGAAAAGAGGAAGATTCCTGTATTTCCCAATGGATCTGCCCCCAGCTCGGGTGAGACACCTAACGAGGCCGGTCATCATGCCGGGCCTGAGCTGCAAAGGACCGGACGGTGGGTACAAATACTGATTCAGTGTGGGTGTCTTTTGAGGACTAGGGGTTGATTTGATGAAGAAGGCATAAAAAGTCTTTTTCTTTGCAAGTATATGGAAGTTAATCTTGTACAGTGTTTTTTTTTTTTTTTTCTATATTTAAAATGCATCATTATATAAGTGTATTTTGTTGAGGAAAATTATTTAAAAATAATTTTACTAGTAGATGCTTGGATTCTTTATATCAGGCTTTAATTTAAAATGAAAATATTATGGCCCATACGATAAGGATATTGAGCAGTTACATAGAATATAGTGTAATTTACATTACCCATTCAGAAGGTTCTTGAAGAAGGTGTGGAGTGCTATTAAAATTCTCTGTATAAAGTTACAGAATTACGGGAACAGAGAGGAATTACAACCAATAGTTTGTGTGTGTGTGCATAGATTTAAAACTCTTAAGTGAACATTGTATCATGAGATAGTGTAAAATGAGACAGCAAAGCTAATGAAACCATGGTAATGATCCCTGGAAACCTAGTTAGAAAAAACTGTTGAAGGTGTTAATTTTGGGAATAAAAAATAGAAATATTGCTAGGTGCAAACATTGTCTGAAAATATTTTGTAGAATAGAGAAATGTTACGGTATTTCCATACTGAAGAAAAAAAGCATGTGGATATTGATACTGTTGTCCACGGGTGGTGGCTGTGAAACTAAGATTTTGAACCTTCTATATTTGTTTAAGACATCAGGATACTTGATAACAGCCACATTATTAGGGGTATTGATGACATATGCCTAAAGGACGCTATCAGAGAAAAAGAACAACTGGCATACTGAACATAAAATTTAGAGAAACTTGAACACACAATTTGTTCATGGTCTAATATATTAGTCTCTGCAAGTATCCCCGAACACTAGCAGTTACTGTTACTTCCTCGGACTTCAGGCTGAGATCGGGTTAGTCAGTGAGAAATACCAAGTCAGGCCCCCACTGATCTCACGGTCCGTCACATGAGAGCCTCATATAAACTGTTGATCAGTTGTTGATTTGATGATGTGGTTTCATTTTCGACATGATCATTGACACCTTTTTTTATCGCAAGTTGATTTCCCCCGCTGTCAGATTATTTACACAGTAACTTCTGTCAACTTGTCAATGTGTATTTAGTATTTAGTTTGCAATATTAACTTTTAAAAAGGTAGAATGGTAAACCTTGAAACATCCAAAACATTTTAAAGCTTAAGATTACTTTTTTGGTGTATTTTCTGCAGAATGTATGTTTTATGAGTCACAAAACCTTTTTGAATTACTGATTTGTTACTATTTACTGAGTACCTACTATGTCCTGGGCAGTGTTCTAGACACTGGTGATAATGGCAGTGAACAAGGAAAAGTCCCTGCCCCTCACTGAGGCTTATATTTTAGTAGAGTGCTTTCAAGTTAGATGTATCCAAAAGTTAAATTAAAAAAAAAAAAAAGAAGACAAAAAACCACCTACATTGAAATGCTAAGGCTCTGATGTGCAAATACACATTTTAAATTTACCAATTTAAACCTTAGTTTTCTCCACATGCACGTGAACTTGAGTACATATCCAGTAAGTTAAATACCCTGCATTAATTTTTTAGGCTTTTTACCTGGACCAGAAATATTTATGTGATTGAAGTAGTAATTTTAAAAGTAATTAAAATTATTCAGTTCGCTACTGAGTCTAAGCACAGCATACTGGATTCATAGTAAAGGGTATTTGAGGACTTACGGTTTATATTATAATTGCCTTCCTGGTATTTCTGACACTTGCCTTTAAGATTTATAATGTAGATACTAACTGATAGAATTGCTTATGCATATTTTCTTGAATGGATTGTTAGGTTTTATTTATTTTTATTGTATATTTTCTTGTACATTTGTGTCTGAAATTACATTTACTCATATAAAATCATTTGCCTGCAGTCTTCTCAGTATATAGTCCATAAAATACAGATGTTTATGTGTCGTTTAATGTAATGAGATCTGCCTTTCCTCTGTCAGTGGATGAGATTAAATGAGTGTGTCTTCTGTAATTTATATCGTGATTTAGCTAGGATATTAATTTCTGTTGACAAAACACTAGGCACCAGCAGTTTTATGTAGCCCATAGATTTAGTTTGAACTAGCTAGAAGCCTCTAGTGTACAGTTTGACGAGTTTCATCTCACCTATTTAGGCTTTTTGGTGGTTTGATACTTGACATCAAAAGGAAAGCACCTTTTTTCTTGAGTGACTTCAAGGATGCATTAAGTCTACAGTGCCTGGCCTCGATTCTTTTCCTATACTGTGCCTGTATGTCTCCTGTAATCACTTTTGGAGGGCTGCTTGGAGAAGCTACAGAAGGCAGAATAGTGAGTACAAAGATTGGTAGTGGCCAGGCTCTTAGCTCTTCAGAGGCAAGTGTCTGTGTGCATTTGTCTCACTATTCCTACTTTTATTTGAAGAGTCTACCCACAGCATGATTAACCTGTCCCAAAGCAGACTTCCCCCAAGGGTAATTGCTATGGAAAACATGGGGAAGCCATTTGAGCAGGAGAAGATGCACAGTTGAGGTAAAAAAAAAAAAAAAAAAAAGAAAAAAAAAAAAAAAAAAAAAAAAAAAAAAAAAAAAAAAAAAAAAAAAGAAAACAAGAAAAAGAAAAAACAAAGTTGACCCTGGCCTGCTGGATGAATGGTTTTATAAACTGAGTAAAAGGCTTGTATTGTCTTTGTTGTGGGGTGTGGGGAAGGGTTGGTGGTGGGAGATAAATTGAACTGGTTCTGGGTGGGTCAAGGGTGGGTGAATTTATCAGTGGGGCTACTTCATATCCTGTAAGGCATCATGGGATTAGTTAGAGCCCTGGGATTAATGTTAACTCATCAGCCCTGGTGGGTAGGCCCAGACTAGATAAGTAGCCTTTGCAAGTTGTAGAAAAATGGTGGATTTCTAGTGTTGTTTATTTTGCTGTTACTAAATTTGTGTAAAAGTAGCCAACGTTTTAATTGGAAAGTGTAACTGAAAACTGCATCCGTATTTTGATATGACTAAAATGAAAGTTTTTATGACTTTTTGTTCTTGGTAATGCTGTATGAGGGGCTGTGGGAGGCATGATAAGAGTATCCAGTGCCTTGTAAAATGTTGAAAAAGACTTGTTTGTTTGTTTAAATTTTAATGGAATTTAAATGAGATGATTTGCAGTTCTTAAGTGTATTTTATTTAATTACATTTACTCTTAGGAGGAAATTCATTTTTTTTCCAGATAAAAGGTGAAAAAAATAGCCAGAAGCTAATTGATCATTATTCAGTTAAACTATTTCATGATCTGAACGTGAGACAAATTTGACAACTAAAATTTCCTTTGAACTCAATTTATTTTTGGTTATTTAGATTCTTTTACCCCTCAATCATTTCATCAAGGAAATCTGTTTTTAATAAGTTGCTTTTTATGCATTGTTGCAAAATATACATGTAACTCTGCTGGTCCCCCTGGAAATGTGTCTTACCTGTTACCATCATGGAAACAATGCTGCTTTGCTTTTGGACTTTCCTGCATTGCCTGCCTTTCTCATCCTGCTGTTTAATATACCCTGTGCCTGTGATGGTGCTGTAGGCATCGGGGGGACATAGACAAGTGTCAGATGAGCATGTGTCTTCTGTCCTCAAGGCTCCAAACAAGACAAGAAGATACGGTAGTGTGTACCTAGGGAATACGTCATGGTGTGCTGTGGCACATGTGAATGAGATCAGGGGGGAGCTGTAGCAGGTGGAAGGACCACAGTGGGAAATCCGGAGTATTACCGAGGAAAGTGAAACAGAGATGATGCGTTTGTTTTCAGGTGCTTTGTCGGAACGTCAAGTAGGAGGTACAGTTCCAGAGTTTGTACAGGGGAGCAAGTTTGTAAGGAGCAAGAATAAAGGTTGGGAATAGGTGACGGTGACAGGGGAGATCATTCATAGTGAGGGGAGAGGGAAAAGTACGGAGTTACGTTTGTGGACCAGAGGAGGAATGAGACGGCGGAGGAAAATGGCCCAGCAGATGAGACACAGCACCACCAGAACTTGAAAAGAGGAATCAGGATGATGTAAGTTTGCAAAAGCCAAACTAGAGGCTCTGAGAAAGAAGACAGATTAGCATGGAGTGGTCACTGCTGTGCAGTGGAGAGGTACAGGGAAGACACTGGTAGGGCTTCTGGTGGGTAAGATGGAGGCTTCTGATTGTGGCCAGAGGAAGGCAGTGTGGTAGGGCTCTGGTTTCTTAGGGAGAGAGACCGTTCTGCTTGGGAATGAACATAAAAACCATTTACAAATGAGGATAAGACTAGATCTGGGTGAAGGAACTAGTGAATGTGCCAGTAAAGGGCTTGGGAGAGGA
Organism: Lynx canadensis; assembly: GCF_007474595.2. Lineage (NCBI taxonomy): Eukaryota > Metazoa > Chordata > Mammalia > Carnivora > Felidae > Lynx > Lynx canadensis. Next base: position 15,159,295 of record NC_044311.2, read on the forward strand.
GTGGTGGACACAGTGGTGAAAGGAAGGGCTTCCTGCGACAGGTTCTGCCTTTTTAACGCCATGTTGGGAAGGGGAACTATTATTCTGTGCCTGTTTGCCCCCAGTTAGCATTTCTTTATTTGCCATCTGCTTGCTTCTCTTCTCGGTTTTTTGCTCTCTCTCGACACCCTGTAGACATTTTTTTCCTTTGCCTTGAGCTCTGCTTCAATTCATTCTTAAATATGCGTATTCTGATTGAACCAAGGATTTTATAGTGGCTTAGCAGTTAATACGGGCCCTTTGTTTTGGCCGATGTATGTGAGTTTGGTCCTATTTTATACTAATAGTTGAATAATACTTTTACTGCATACTGTTATTTTGTGATTTTGATTTTGGAAGATGCTGTTATTGCTGCTGATGAGAATCTCTGCCATTTATTGAGTGCATTCTGTGTGTCAGCCGGTAGGCTGGCTAGGTGTTTTCTCAAACACTGCATCATTAAGTTCCCCCGGCTCTTACCGCTCCTGCTGAAAAATGAGTAGGGTTGGGCTCGAAAAGTTTGAATAATGCCAGTGGCTTAGCATCTGGTAGTAAAGGGTCGTCTGCTCCAATCTGGTTCTGAAGCCCTGCTCTTCTGCTGCTGTGCTGCCTCCCACGTCCAGGCGGGGTGCTTCTCACGAGCTTCGTTTCCTTGCCTTTCCCAACGATGATGGGCTTTCTCCTTTCTTGATAGTGCATTCCAGTTGACCTTGATGTTGTGAGTGATGAACTGTTCTTTTCTTTCTGATCCCTCCCCTGTGTCTAGTGGCATAGCCTGTACCCCTTATCATCTAATTAACTAATGAGTTAAGATGTCCTATTGGTAGAGGCTGACGTACTAGCTTTGATTTACACTTTCTTGAGTCTTTGATTTTCTTATTTTACCTTTTTTTTACCTAGCTTTAGTAGTCACATACTTCTTCATTGAATGGTTGCTCTGAGTTTTTAAAGGAGATATTCCATCTATTTTATGTCAAAAGCATTTTATTTTTGATGTCTGTTGGTTAAGCCTATCATATAAGAGTAATTTCTTTGAAACGTGTGGAAAATTGCTCTTTAGAAATCATTTTGCGACTGATAGGATCAGTTGTTAATTTCTGACTTACCTATCTGAAGGAGTCTTTTTTTGTAGCACACCATATCGAGTATTTAATGTTTCCTATTTTTTTTTAATGACTTATTTCAGACATATAAAAATATGCACAATAACAAGTGTATTTGTACTCCCTACAAACTTAAGAGATAAAATGCGTATAGATAGAGTTAGAATCTAGGCTTCTCTTCCATTTACTCCTCCCTCCTGCCTCCCACAATACTGAGTTCTGTATAAAGGTTGATTGCAAAAGCTCACTTTTAATATGAAAACAAAGCAGTTTTCCCTATGTATTTAAGATGTGTTTGTAATTGTCCATATTTAAAATAGAAATTTAAGAATCAAAAGTTGTGTCTGCTTTGTGTGTTTAACTACTTGATTTGTGTTTTTATTTTTCAGATGTCTTATGTGTATTTCAGTAGGTCAGAGATAATGTTTATGATGTATTACTTCTATTCATTTCTTTTTTCCTTAAACAGAGTGCAATAGAGTCTCTTTTTGGAGCATCATTAACTGGGATTGCCTATTCGTTGTTTGCTGGGCAACCTCTAACAATATTGGGGAGCACAGGTCCAGTTTTAGTGTTTGAAAAAATTTTATTTAAGTTCTGCAGGTACGTAATAGTTATTTACTTACCACATGTGTCTACATATGTGTATAATTATATTGTTTATTAACTTTAGTTAAGTGCATTATATATTCAGTAGCTGAAAAAGGCAGTATATATATTTTCAGTATTTGGGGGCTACTGTGTGGTTGACCCTACTCCCGTCCCTGCTATTGTATCTACCCCGTCACCGTGTGTATAAAACCAGTGGATTTGAGTCCTGGTCAACAAATCACTTGTGCAATAAAAATCCTTTGTGCTGGCAAGTATCAACCCAGCAAGAAGGAGTTAATCTAATTGTTGATTAGCTGGTATGTTGGTCTTTTAAAGGAATTTTAAAAAGAGGTGGATCTTGGAGGCTGTAGCTGACTTTGCCAATCAGGTCTATTTAGCAGAATGAATTTTAGCTGTCGGAGTGAGATGTCAGTTTCCATTGGCAGGGTTCACAGTGTGGGAATGAGTTCTGGGTACTGTAGCTGGTAGAGTTGGAATTTGACGTGGCCAGTACTATTCCTTTTGTGAGATAAATGCCATTGAATATTTTAGCCTGAAACCACTTGATCCTATTAAAATATCTGATTCATCTGACTCATCTTGTTCTGATTGCTTCTTCACTGAACAAGCTGATTCTGATTCCAATCTGGCATGCCAGCTGCACAGACTAAGACAGAATGCAATGACCTGAAGTGTTCTGGACTCTGTGGTCTTAAAGTAATTTCTTATTTGAAATTGAATTTACAAAATGAAGTCACTTTCTGTGGCGATACTGGTGGCAGAGGAGATGTTAGTGATGGCTGTGGAGGGGACGGGGTGTGGTTACCATGTTAACGTAGAGCTTCCGGGTCTTTAGAGAGTCCCATGTAGTTCTGTAGACTGCACGTCTGTCTTCTACTCCTCACAACTGATTTCTAAAGTGAGGTCTTTGTTTTTGAAATACTGATTGCCTAGCGGATTTTCACTGTAAATCTTTTATATAAGTAAGCTGTTATAATTCTGTTATCTTCAGTTGCAGCAGAGACATACTGAGGGCTTTCTTTAGTCATTATTGTTATTCTGTAATTTACTCTTTTTAGGAAGCTTATGTTTTTAGACTCTTGTTATTGCTTGTTGTGAAAATCTTAATTACAGATATACACTGCTGTGTGTGTATGTTGATCATGTCCACATTTTTTCCCTAAACAGAGATTATCAGCTTTCCTATCTGTCTTTAAGAACCAGTATTGGTCTGTGGACTTCCTTCTTGTGCATTGTTTTGGTTGCAACAGATGCGAGCAGCCTTGTGTGCTATATCACTCGATTTACAGAGGAGGCTTTTGCAGCTCTTATTTGCATCATATTCATCTACGAGGCTTTGGAGAAGCTCTTTCACTTAGGAGAAATATATGCATTTAATATGCACAACAACTTAGATAAACTGACCAGCTACTCGTAAGTGTTTCTCTTTTCCCCAATATTATTAGAATGTATTTTTTGCAGCAATGTCTGAGCCTAAAAGCATTTATTTTGCATGTGATGCTCATGGTATATCTAGCTGTAACTTACCCAACTAGCCATGTGGAGGTTGACTTGTTTGTAACAGATGAGACTTGACCGACGCACTCAGTAGGAACATAAATACAGTTGAACAAATTCAGTCATTTTTATTTCCAGAAACAACTTTCTCAAATGTGTGTATTTTTGGTCTTCTGTTTGAATTGGATCAGTCAATTTAAATGCAATTCTTTGGCAACTAAGCACTGTATATTTGAATCAAGCAATTTTGTCAGATCTTGTGTTCCATCTAGTATTCTGTAACCAAGTCCTGAATGTAAGCCGCAGAGATTTTTATATTCCTCGTAGTTTGCATTTTCATTAACATTTTTGAAGTCTGATCATTTTTATTTGAAGTTGTTTTTACGGTGTAATTTCAGTACACTCTGATGCTGTTTGGTGGACCGTTTGCTTTGTGATAAGAAAAGCATGAATTGAACATCTTTTAAGACTCTGGAATAAAATAGGATTTGAAAAGTGATCATAATAGTTACAGAAGGTTGACAAATATATTCAATTAAAAGTCTAACATATCTAGGTAGATGCCTGTATTTGCTGTCTGTAGCATATAGCATTTAGTATAAATGTGATCCTGCATTTGATTGACTTGCAAGGAGAAAGTGGTTACCAAAATACTGGGGTACAACTGTGTAGTGCTGTTGCATAATTCATATCACATTTGACTTAGTTATTCATATCCTAGCCCCTTTTGTGTATGAAGAAACAGCCTCATGGAGGTTAAAACTTGGGTCAAACACAGCTAGGAAATGATAGAGCATGGAATGAATCCAACGTCCAGCCTCTTGCCTGTTCTTAAACAGCTGATAATCTAATTGGGAATATTCCTGTGTGTTTCTCCTTTTTATTTTTTAAATCCACAGTTAGAGATTTCTTTGCTTGTGTGTGTGTGTGTGTGTTTCTAGTTTTTCTTTAGGCGAGTGAGTTCTGGGGATATAAACTGAACTTTCCGATCTCCTTATGACTTTCCTAGTTCTATCCTGATGAAAAATTGTTTTTCATTTATTTCTTTAAGAATGAAACTTAAGATCCATAAAGGATGAGCATGAGTAGGTAGGGCTTGTCAGAGTACAAAGCGGAAATAGGAGTATCTCTGTATTGGGAGCTTTGTGCTTCGTTTATGTGTGCCTGGGGAGGCAGAGCTGCTCCCGTGGGGTCAAGTAGGTAAGATTTAGTAGAGTGGCCTTACTAAATATGGTAGTATCTTGTCAGGTTTTAAAAGAAAATAGCACTGCCCCCTCCCCCCCCCCCCCACCAAGGAATACATCTAACAAGTTTCATTAAGATATTCTTTAAAATATCATTGTATTGATATTTGTATTTGTTACATTTTGTGTATATAAGGCAAACCTCGTCTGTTCCATTGTTTCTGATGTGTTTTCACTTTGTAGTCTCCATGCATTGCAACATGGGGAGAAAAGTTAGATTAAAAGCTACCACATTGGGTGATTGATATAATACAATCTAAACATGAAATGTAGGATCCTTAAAATTTTACCCTGTTCTCATTTCTCAGATGTGTATGTGTTGAACCCTCCAACCCTAGCAATGAAACCCTCAAGGTGTGGAAGGAAAAGAATTTAACAGCGCATGATATTTCCTGGGAGAATCTCACTGTTTCTGTGAGTACATTATGAGATAAAGGATTTTGCAAATAATAACCTAGTTCTTTAGCTTTTTCTGAGTAGACCTACATTTTCTTCTTGATTAGTAGTTATGGTATGTTTTCAGAACACAGTGTTGTGTTGACCAGATAGGAGTTACCACATTTTTATGTATCACACAGTAGGCTGCAAAGAATGAACCTGGTAAGGGGGATAAAAACGGACTAAATATGACTTCCAAGGTATAATTATTAAAAAGATGTGAACATACTTCTGGTTTCTCGTTCCACGTAGATTGATAAATTCATGGGAAGTGTTTGCTATGACTGTGGTTGCACATACTGGAGTTGGCAGTTTAGAACAGCCCACATCTTCTTGTCCTGCTTGCTCTGTATCAGTTCATCTGCTCCATGAACAGCTTATTTAGAAGATCCTGAGTGCTTTCCTCATGCCTCAGTGTCAAACTAAACCTTGTTCAGAGACTTGTAGAGACTTGTAGACTTGTAGAGACTTGTAGAGACTAACGTAACTTAAGCGCCTCAGGAAGGAAGAAGGACAAAAAACATGTAATGAGCACCTACTGTGTACTGAATACTATTACGTGTTCTTATATTCTGTTGGGGCATATTGTCCTAGCTGTAGAATATCTGTTTTGGGCACTTCCCAGATTGGCATTTGAGATTAAGTCATAAAGTGATTGTAGCAATATCAAAACCAAGATCCCCTGAGTTTCTGTGGTGCTTTTTATATCATATAAGCAATTTTATATAAGCAATTGTAGGCCATTTTTTTCTCACTAAATATAACTCCTAACTATATCATTGGAAGGATATCTGAAATTTTATCTCATTGATAATTTATGTCTCTATGGTCCAGTATAGTAGCCATTGGCCACGTGTATCTATTTAAATTGAAGTTAAATACATTTAATTAAAGGTTCAATTCTCAGTTGCACTAGCCACATTTCAAGTACTCGGTCACCTCGTGTGACTGCTGACTGCTACGTTGGCCAGTGGAGACACTGAACCATCATCATAGGAAGTTCTGTTGGACACTGCTGACTTAAAGCATTATATATCAGTAATCAACTTAGATTCATGCTTGACTGCTTTCTATTTAAAAAGTCATTTTTGCTACGAAAGAGGTAGAGTTAACAGAGTTGCTCAAATGAAAGTGATTTGTTTAAAAAAAAATCTCATTCCATGGTGAATAGGAGGTCTTGATATTATAGATACAGGTCTTTTTTGCGGTGTCTTAATATTCAAAAGGCCTGGGTTTTGTTTTTTGTTTTTTTGGGTTTTTTTTGTACTTTTAGCTTTTATTTTTGTGAGCCATATTGTAAATTTGAGGCTTTACTCATTTCAGCACATAGAAATTGAGAATGATGGAACCTGAGACTATTTTTCTCTTGGTAAACCTGAGTTATGTCGTTAAAACAAGTCTCATTAGAATATAAGTAAGAGTTGGGGCGCCTGGGTGGCGCAGTTGGTTAAGCGTCCGACTTCAGCCAGGTCACGATCTCGCGGTCCGTGAGTTCGAGCCCCGCGTCAGGCTCTGGGCTGATGGCTCAGAGCCTGGAGCCTGTTTCTGATTCTGTGTCTCCCTCCCTCTCTCTGCCCTTCCCCCCGTTCATGCTCTGTCTCTCTCTGTCTCAAAAGTAAACGTTAAAAAAAAAAAAAATATAAGTAAGAGAAAAATGACGTTAGAGGCATATGTCCTTTTTAATCTCTGGTTGACTTTGAGTTATTTTTTTTCCCCAAAAGGAAAATCTGGTCAAAATACTTCTATTATTGCATTTATATTATGCTGTATCATTAAGTTATTGATTTTTTTTAATGGAAATACTGTTTGAATGATTGATTTACTGCTCCTAGTCCCATGCTTTAATCCTGAGTCTTGAGTGAAGTCAGAAAAGCCCAACAACTTTTCCTCATTTGAATTTGGCACTTTTGTTTTAAGTAACTTGTTTAGAAGTAAAGGAAAGATAGTAAACTTGTGGACCATCAAGAATGCATACAAAGTATTCAGAAATTACTATTCACTCTGAAGCTTTCACTAAAGAGTATGTGGAGTTGAAAGAAAGGACTGTGTGATGTAACTTGGCAAAATACTGTATTTTCATTCAGTGATTTAAGATTCATATATTTTTCAAACTATAGCATCTCTGAACTCAGGGTATGTCTTACGGTTGATGATGTGTTAAAGTTGACTTGGCAGTGTTTTTTCTTTCTAAGTAAAATATAAAATAGTGGCATGTCTTCAGTCACTAGCATCTTAGAGTCAATAGAGTTCATTACTAATTTATTAGGTATCTGAGAATCTTATTCTCTCCTTTTTCTATTTTTTTCTCCTTCCCTCCCCCCCCCCTCCCCCCCAGGAATGTAAAACCTTTCATGGTGTGTTTGTAGGGTCAGCCTGTGGTCTTCATGGACCTTATATTCCAGATGTGCTCTTTTGGAGTGTCATCTTATTTTTCACAACATTTTTTCTGTCTTCATTCCTCAAGCAATTTAAGACCAAGCGGTATTTTCCTACCAAGGTAATTGGGATGTGATTTTGGAGTTCTGGTAATATTCATGTTTTTAGTTTTTGTTTCTCTGGTTTATTTCAAAACTGTAATAAATTGTTTGAGGTTAATACTTGATGTCAAATATGTGTAAAGCAATTACTTCTAGAGAAAGATGCATATTACATGTCTGAACTAATAGTAGGAAGATCATGGTACCATGAGGGATGGTAGGTTAGTTGTGAAATGTGTCTTTTATCTTTTTGAAAGTATACTAGAAATAAATGTACTTCATTGACACATTATTACTAATTAAAAACCTTATTGACACTTTCTAGTGGCATATTTTAATGTGAAAGATATGAATTATTTAGAAAGGACACACAGTTTTTGTGTTTATTTTAACTTGATCCTTTTAACATAGGTGCGATCGACAATCAGTGACTTTGCTGTATTTCTCACAATAGTAATAATGGTTGCAATTGACTACCTTGTAGGAGTTCCATCTCCTAAACTTCATGTTCCTGAAAAATTTGAGGTAAGGATTAAAACATTTGGTTATTTGTTACATGGGAATACCAGATTATTTAAAAAAATTTTTTTTTAATGTTTGTTTATTTTTGAGAGAGAGAGAGGGACAGAGTGTAAGCAGGGGAGAGGCAGAGAAAGAGAAAGAGAGAGAGAGAGAGAGAGAGAGAGACAGAATCTGAAGCAGGCTCCAGGCTCTGAGCTGTCAGCACAGAGCCCAATGTGGGGCTCGAACCCATGAACCATGAGATCATCACCTGAGCTGAAGTCGGATGCTCAACTGACTCAGCCACCCAGGTGCCTCTTAAAGTGGGACACTTTATAAAAATATATATATATTTCTCACATACATAAAAAATGACAAGATGAACGATCTCGCGGTCCGTGAGTTCGAGCCCCGCGTCAGGCTCTGGGCTGATGGCTCAGAGCCTGGAACCTGTTTCCGATTCTGTGTCTCCCTCTCTCTCTGCCCCTCCCCCGTTCATGCTCTGTCTCTCTCTGTCCCAAAAATAAATAAACGTTGAAAAAAAAAAAAATGACAAGATGAGAAGAGACAAATGAATCTACTTAGGAAACAGGCAAGAAGGTATCCAAGTTAGTCCCATGAGGGAAAATGAATGAAAATATTAATGGTAAATAGTTGGGAGTCATTTAAAAACTGTGACCCTGCAGTCATAGCTGGAGTTTGTGATGTGTTTTCCAGGCAGAAGAAGCATTCTTCATTTCTTTATAAGGAAGTGACTCAAACTTGAATTTAAAAGTGTAACAAAGAGATTCTAGCTAAATTTCTAGAAGGGTGGTGAATCTGATAATGAAATGGAACTCTGCATGTATCGTTTTCCAGCAAAATCAGGAGAGAATCAAATGTATTCTTCAAGGAGAAAAATGATACTTAGCTGACCAATTAGAAACCCTTTGCTTTCATCGGCAGACTGTAGTTATGTTGTACATAACAGACCACAAGTGTATTACAGCATCCAAGAATTGTTTCCCTATCTAAGTAGGAGTTGGTAACTTTTGAAGTTTCTGGGGTTTTCTTATAGTTGAGTATTTGTGTCACTGGTTATGTTTATATTTATAGCAAATTATATGACTTCTTTTAAAGATAGAAGATTTAAAGGGGATTCTTTTAAAGATAGAAGATTTAAAGGGGATTAGAAATAAGGAATACAGTGAATATAAGTTTAGTCTGTTTTTTCTTTCACTGGAGGAAAGAATTATTTTTAAAACGAGTGGCCTCCAAAGTACAAGTGCATGGGTGGAAAATGATCCACTAAAATTATATAGAAGGTCTCCTTATATTTTTATTTAAAAATGAGAGAAAATTAGCCTTATAGTATTTACTATATGAATTTTACTATGGAGCACCATTAGTAACATAACACATAGATGCGTATAGAGCCATTGGATATACTCAATTTTATTCAAATTTTTAAAATTTTGCTGTTGAAAGTATATAATAAAATTTGGATACCTTTATTTAAAAGCATAGCTATTGAACCACTAAAGATTTTAGGCCTTAATTAAGAGATGAGTATATGGAACTCATTTTATTTTTACCAAGTCTTAGAAATAAATGTAACTGTAAATTAATACTGGTTCGGAATATTGATGTAATTTCCTGCAATCCTGGGCACAGTGCCTTATTTTCATTCCTAAATATATTTTTGTTATCCGTTCATTGATCTAGCTTTCCAGTAGCAAACTGGTTTCAAGGGTCATAAGATGCATTGGGGAAATAAATCAAGGAACACTTAAGAATTGTGCATTGTATAGGTAAAATATTTTTATTCAGGTACAGTATTGAATATTAAGCAGTTTAATGTGTATCAGTGTGGGAAAATTAGAATACCTGCATTTGAAAATATTGAATTTCCTCTATGTGTTGACAAATGTTTTCATGAAGAAAAAACAGGCTTAAGGTGAAGTTTAGGTAGTGAAAACACTTTTAGATTTCAATATATCCAGTGCCCTCCAAGAAAACTAAAACTCTCTTAAGATCTTTTAAAATTTTTATTATGAAACAGATGTTATGTTTCAGCATCAAAATGTATTTGTGTCTAATAAAGTGCCAGGTTTTTGTCAGTAGATGCTTTGGAAAAGTATGTCCTGAGGCCCCAGTTCTGATTTAGTACCGACCCTGCTGAGATCACTAGTCTGCAAGATCTTCAAAGCAGTTTAGTTTAGGGGTTGATCTAGGCAGTAGATGGACCTCACTTTATTTGAAGTAGGTTAGGAGCCTGTTGAAGTGACACTCCGCTTCACTTACCTATTTGTCTATAACAAACTTCCCCAAACATTAAGCCTTTAAAACAACAATCCCTCATTTGTTCATAAATCTGTGGCACTTGGTACTTAAACCTAGTAGGGTAGAGTAGGGTCTCTTGGTTTGGGATCTTTTGTGCGGCTGCAGTCATCCATTGCCTTGATGGGGCAATATACTCCATTCAGATGGCTGAAACAGCTGGGGTAGTTGGCTCCCATCTCTCTCTCACTTTATTGTATCTCATCCTCAAGAAGACTTATCCAGGCTTACTCAACAGCTTGATCTCAGGCTTCCAAGAGAGTTAGAGAAGAAGCTGCAAGGTCCCTTGAGATCAAGACTCAGAAATCACACATTTCACTTTGGCTTTATTTTGTTGGCTGAAGTAAACCATAGAGACGTCCTAGGTCCCAGGGGAGGAAATGGATCCCACCTCTAGATGGAAAGACTGATTACTCGGACTAGCGACTTGCATCGAGGGATGGGAAGCATTCTTGTGGCCGTCTTTGCAAGTAATTCCCTCCTGTGTCCCAAGATTTAATTTAGTCCTTTTTTGATTCCTTGGCATTTCTTGGAATAGACACAACCTGTGATGTGGAAATTTGTGCAGTAGGAGGAAACTTCTTTCTTTCTGTTCATCTTTAATTTTTTAACAGCCTACTGATCCAAGCAGGGGCTGGATCATAAGCCCGTTGGGAGAAAATCCTTGGTGGACTTTGTTAATAGCCGCTATCCCAGCTCTGCTTTGTACCATTCTCATCTTTATGGATCAACAGATTACAGCTGTCATCATAAACAGAAAGGAGCACAAATTGAAGGTAATTTTTACATTTTGTGTCAGGTGTTCTTTCAAGAGTTTGAGGTGTTTACATAATAGCTAGAAGATTGAAAGATGTGAGGTGGAAGGAAATTATGTTTTCTCTCTTTATGAAGTAGTCTAGTCCTTTAACCCAAAAGAACAGTTTAGACTTACGAGTATTCATGTTCGTTTCACTTTCCAGAAAGGAGCTGGCTATCACCTTGATTTGCTCATGGTTGGTGTTATGTTGGGCGTCTGCTCTATCATGGGACTTCCGTGGTTTGTGGCTGCAACAGTGTTGTCAATAAGTCATGTCAACAGCTTAAAAGTTGAATCTGAATGTTCTGCTCCAGGGGAACAACCCAAGTTTTTGGGAATTCGTGAACAGCGAGTTACAGGGCTAATGATTTTTATTCTCATGGGCCTGTCTGTGTTCATGACTTCAGTGCTAAAGGTAAAAATCTCTTCACCGCAGTGTTTTAAAATCTTCTTTGTTACAAAGTGTATATGTGGTTGTGTGAAAATGGAACATTAAAATAGCTAAAATTAGTTTCATTTTCTGGAACTTATTTAGAAAATAATATTTTGGCAACTGGTATTTAGTACAGTAGGCATTTCAGTGTTAGATGCATCCATTTTAGAAATATTGTAAAAGGATAGTATTAAGGACTATAGAGTTTTGGAAGGAGTTAGTCCGTGTAGCTTATGATCTAAAAGAAGAATATACCCAGAGAATTTTATAGGCATCTTAAAGGAAGTAATATTGAAACATGGATGAAACAATTCTTTGACCAAAGTATGAAAATAATATTGCTGTTAAATAAATAAATGCGTTATTTCTGATAAACTAAATGAAATAGAGGTAGTAGCACTCGTTAGAAAAACAAAAACCACTAATATAAATGAAGCATGCAAGAAATTAAACTTTATGTTAAATATCTTTTACTTATATCTGGCTTTTACTGTATATATCTTATTGAATCTAGTGATTAAGAAATGTAACAATAACAATAGCAAGTGTAGTGAAGTACCTAATCTGTAATTTTCTGTTTATTATGGATGAACTCAATTCCATTTTTTTCCCTTGGTGTTGTAGTTATTTTTATTGCAAAGAAAATTATTCAGTTAAGAGTTGTGTACATTTATACATTAGGGCAGAAACTTAGAGCATATATGTATGTTACCATATTAACTAAAAAAAAAAAAAGTTAAATACTAGAATTCTTTGGCCTTCATTTCATGAACTTTCTAGTAACCAATTAATTCACCAAATATTTGTTGAGTACTTACTGTGCTATTAGGACTAGGGAAATAATAATAAACGGGATACATTACTGTCTGCTTTTAAGACCTTGGCAGTCTAGTTAGTTGGTGAAACAGGTAAATGGGCAGTTACTGCCTAGTGTAAGTGTATTGTTAGAAGTACTTGGCATAAGAGGAGGAATACTTAGTACCTCTTACGGGGATATTGTCCCCTATTAAGGTAGGTTGCCTTTTAACTTTTTTAAGTATTGACTAGGCAAAAATTTCAAATAGAACAGCAAGAAAGCTCTGACATGAAAAGTTAGTCTCCCAGTTTTCCCTCACTTTCTAAAAGCCGCTCTCCAGAGGTAAACTCTTTTTAACTTCTCTATTTCTTATGTTGGAGGCTACAAACATTCTAGTTTTATATACTTTCATAATTTTACTTTTTGCTTTATTATTTTTATACTGAATCTCTTTACCTATAAGACAGTGAATCTCAAAAGTTTAGTCCAGGGACCTCTCGGAGTTCACAAAAGCAAAAGTGTTTGGGGGGAGCATGTCCACAGTACCTGTTAAGAACATAAAGGGGGTTCTGAGACCAAAAAGCCTGGGAGTCTGTCACGTAGGGGTGGATGTTTCATGAGGATTTAGCACACTTCAGTGTCCACTACCCGCTCTCCCAACTGTCACCTGCGTTGGGTTGATTCTGTTTTTAGCTTTATTGTAATGGTTACTAACATTTACTTTCTCTGCTGTAATTACAGTTAAACTGTCCATGCTTTTTTTTCCCTGTACGTTAAATTACAAAAATGTAAACCTTCTGGGAACACATAATCAGCATTATGATGGTATGATATATATGTTCACTGAGAACTAAGCAGTGTGTGATCTCCCTGCGTGGAGACAGAAATAACCCTATTTCACTAATCTGCCGCTGCTGCTTAAGAGTAAGCGCCCAAGCCTTAGGACCCAGTGTTTTCTTAGTATCTGTTAACTTCCGTTACTTTGAAAAAGAAAATTGCCACTTTTTCTTACATTTCTTCTTTGTATTGCTAAAGGAATTCCTGGAGTAATTTTTTTTTTCCTGTGTGATGCCATGGGTGGTAAACTTTCAGAGTTCTTGCTTGTTTCAAATTATTCTCATATTTGATTGATAGACATGCATTTCAGTGTTCAAAAAAATTTTTTTTGAGATTATCTTTTCCTATAGATCAGTGGTCTGAATAATATGTGTGATATCTCTTTGTTTTTTGTAACTTCAGAGGCACTTTTTTCCTTTCTAGAAGTTACCACAATTTCGTTTTTACTCCTGGTGTTCTGAAATTTCACTGGGATACTTAGGTAAATAGATGGATAGAAGACTCATTTATCCTGCTTGTCTTTCGATGGGCCATTGTTCTCTGGAAACTTACGGGAATTTTCTGCCAATTCCCGTTTATTTTGTCTTCTCTCTGTTAGATATTTCTTCAACTTCACTTAGGTAGATACTAGACCTGGATATGTTCTCACATTCCTGTCCTGCCACCTCACTGTTAATGAAAATTTCCTGTTTTCCTTAGATTGATCTCTTTAGTCTCATCAAAATCATTACAAAATTAATTTTAATTATTTTGATAATTATATCTTTAGATTTCCCTCTTTCATTCTGATCATTTATTTTTCCTGGCATTCTGAAGTTGCTTTATGGATAAAATATTTTCCTGAAATTTCCTGAGGATTTGTTAGTACTTATTAGATTTTTAACTTGTTTTCTTCTCTTTCTGAAGTACTTTTTGCTCCCACATTTCTTAGGAAGGAAATACTTGGTTGTTCAGTAAAGTGAATGTGGTTTTCCTCTGTAGCTGTTAGGTCTTTTTTCTTTACAGGCCTCTGTCTTGGTGAGAGTGCTGCTTGTGGTTTTTGAGTAGGTGACTGGAGCCTGTTCATGGCTTTGCTGTAGGGTGCCTAGGCACGGCAGGTAGTCAATTGGGGATGCCTCTAACTGCCAGAGTAATATGGACTGTCTTTTGGGGGTGGAGTTCAATTATTGTATCAGTATACGGTACTGTCGTATAATAGTTACTATATGGAAGTGATAGCAATAATAATAACTCCTGCCTTTTTTAATTTTTAGTTTTTTAAAGTAAGTTTTTATTTTAATTCCTGGCTAATGCTTTGTGAGTGATCAGTACTCACCAAGTGCTTTTCTGAGTATTTTAGTATTTGAAATCCTTTCATCTTAATGCAGTCGGTTGCAGAAATAAAGCATAGAGAGGTTGAGGCTCCAGAAGAGGTTAACTGGCTTTTTAAACCAAGCAGTCCAATTGTAGTGCTCATGCTCTTAACCGCTGAACATACTCCCGTTTCCGGAAGAAACATGCAGAAGACCCAACGGTTTTTCAAGGTTGCTACCGTTTACTAGCATTTTCCTTATTTCTAGAAGAGTTAGGTCTTACCTCTGAAAGATCTTTTAATTCTGTCTGCATAGGTACTCACTGTGTTTTTGTGTATTTATTATTGTGAAATTGTTTGAGTAGCATGAGTTCTTATTCTAACTGTGGTCGTTTTACTTGCAGTTTATTCCCATGCCTGTCCTATATGGCGTTTTCCTTTACATGGGAGTTTCCTCATTAAAAGGAATCCAGGCAAGTCTGAAGTACTTAATGATTTTGTTGAAAGGCTTAAAAATACTTTAAGTTTGCAAAGATTGTTTTCACGATGGTAGTGATGTATTCTCAACTCTGATATTTTGGGGGGCAGGTTAACTGGTGACTTCAGATCCACATTTTCCAAGTGATTATTGCTTACGACACGTTTTCCCCTCAAGAATGAGGTCATGAACTGATATGGTCCTTGCCTATTTTTAATTGAAGCCAATGAAAGGCCTTGTAACTATTGATGAAGATTAGTATAGTGAGAGGGAGGATGTCGAGGACTAGAATGGTAATACTGGCTGTTTGTATGGTGCGAGACAGTTTGTAAAGCCTAGTGTGTCTTATTATCTGTGATTCTCGGAACAACACTGGGATGTAGGAAAGGAAGAAATACTAATTTTGCCAACTAGAAAACAGAAATAGAGGGACTCCCTGAAGGAGCAACAGAACCAAGACTGGAACCCAGTGCTTTTCCTACTCTGTCTTGTTTATAATACTTCCTGGAAAACAAACCTGATGAAATTTAAAGATTTGAATTCAGTCTTTGTGTAAAACATTTAGCTCATAAAGCCCTGTTAGTACCACATGCCCACCTCCTATCATGAAAAGCATGTTGTCTAAAGTTGCCAGCAGCATCTTATTTTTTTCAGTAGTCCTGGATCTCCTCCTCCACTGGTCAAGAAATGATCTCATTAACTCACTTGCCTCCCCCCGGCTTTACAACAATTTTGTGAGGTAGATAGGTCTGGTCTTACTCCTAATTTATAAATGAGGAAATTAAAGCTCCAAAAGACCAAGGAATTTGCTCATAGCTTTCTTTCCAATGGGTAAAAAATTGGTGATTGTACTTCAGGCTGTATTCATAGACTTGATTATGTTAGAGTTGGAAAGAGCCTTGAAAATTGTTACCTTTATTGTACATATTAGAAAACAAGTTCAAAGAGATTAAATGACTTGCATATTTGCTTATAGCAGATACATTTATCTAAATATTTTAATCCTCCAAATTAAGACACTTCGGTTTGAGTTTTCTCATTAAATTAATTCTGTTCGTTCAAAATGATTGTTGATACCCTTTCCCCATTCCACCCTGCTGGGTCCAGGGCTTCTGTACTGAAACTTCTCCTATATTCTCAGAACATACCAAGGAAGTTCTAGCTTAAATCACAAACTCTTAAGGTTGAATGTAATTTCTTTTCCTAAGTAACAGAAATGATATTTTTGTTGACTGATTGTCTTGCTTTGTTTTGTTTTCCATTCAATACATAGTTCTTTGACCGTATAAAATTATTTGGAATGCCTGCTAAGCATCAGCCCGATCTGATATACCTTCGCTACGTGCCTCTCTGGAAGGTCCATATCTTCACGGTCATTCAGCTTACTTGTCTGGTTCTTTTGTGGGTGATAAAAGCTTCAGCCGCTGCGGTAGTTTTTCCCATGATGGTAAGGTTGTTTTGTTTTTGTTTGTTTTTTTCGGACTTTGTCACTATTTATAATAATTACATATCAATTTACTTATTTATGTATTAATCATTAATTCTGTTGAACACAGTAATTATTTTACTAACATTTATATTAGTAATATAATGTAGTAATGTATTAGTAATATTTACATATGAGAAAGAGAATAGCCCATTTTAAGCACCATAGGTGTTTTGAAATATGAATTGGCCCTTTCTAGCTATTAAACCAGTCACTTTAGAAACCGAATTCGCTTGTTATTTTCTAAAGTTTGTTTGTTTTGTTTTTTTAGTCTTTGGGCTGTAGAATGCTGTTTTTTTTTTAATTAAAAAAACATTTTTTTTTAATGTTTATTTATTTTTGAAGGAAAGAGAGACAAAGTGTGAGCGGGGGAAGGGCAGAGAGAGGGAGACACAGGATCCAAAGTGGGCTCCAGGGTCTAAGCTGTCAGCGCAGAGCACGACGTGGGTCTCGAACTCACAAACTGAGAGATCATGACCTGAGCTGAAGTCGGTCACTTAACCGACTGAGCCACCAGGCGCCCCCTGTTTTGTTTTTTTTAAATAACTTTCAGAATTTAAGATGTTTATGGAACAAAGATGATAGCCAGGTATAAAAAAGCAAAGCAACCAAAACAACATATTTCTTTTATAGGATGTTTCAGTACATCTTTCTCAGGAATTGAGAGATCTAGAAGTTAAAAAAAATTTTTTTAGATCATATTAATAAGACAGTATTGTTCACTAAATTATCATAGAATATCACATTTTGCAAATGGGGAATATTCATCCTTTTGTAAATACCGTGTAAACATTGGTTAGTACATGGCCACAAAGAAAATCTTAAAAAATTAAAAAGCTTAAAAATTATCCAGGTAATATTTCCTGATCACAGATAAATTACATTGCAAATGAATATTGAAAAACACTAAAGATATCTTAAGTATTTAGAAATTAAATGCTGAAATAATCCCTGGGTAGAAAATTGAGTTAAACATTGTGGGTATTTCAATGGAGAACTTATAACAAAGTCTGTGAGATACACCTAAGATATACCTAAAGTTGTAGAAAAATGTATACCCTTCACAATATATATTATTAAAGAAGAACTTAAACGCTACCAATTTTTTTATTTGTAAATATCAATAATAAATAAATTCCTTCCAAGCTTGAGTAAAGAAGAAAAAAAGAGCAAAATATACAAGATTAAGAGAGAGAAGAGATGCATAACCATAGCTATGGAGGAGGTATGAGGGGCTTTAAGAAAATGCTACATGAATCTATAGGAATAAGTTTGAACATTCAGAGTAGAGGTTGACAAACTATTTCTGTAAAGGGTCAGATAGTAAATTATCTTCAGCTTTGTGGGTCATAAGATATATAGGCACTTCTATAATAGGAGAGAAATGTCCACAGTTTCTTATTGTTGAAATCTAAAAAGTAATTGTCCAGTTTTTTTAAATGAAAGACTACTAATGAGAAAAATGAAATTCTTTCTCATTTGGGATAATTTTTCTGTCATTTAATGAGGTTCAAAGTTAGTGTTCCCTATTATCAAATCAATTCCAAATGTTCATCTTTACAAACTATTCTTAGGTCATAGTCCATACAAAACAGGTAGAGCCAGATTTACCCAAGGGCTGTGGTTTACCTACCACTGATCTAGAGGAAATGGATTAGTTCCGTTCTATACATACATTTCTGGGAGTTAACCCAAAGAGAAGTATAAAATCTATGGATATGTAGAAGTCAATTGCACACAAGACTGGGAAAATGGTTAAAGATCTGCTCTTGGATCCTGGGCCCCAGATGGGTTAACAACAGAGTTTTAAAGAACAGTTAGTTTCAGTAATTCTTAAATTATTCTAAACCAAAGGAAAAGATGGAAACTTCTGCATTTTTTGGTCATGAAACACTAGCAAGGTCTTAATACCAAAGCCCAATAAAGTATGAAAGAATGATGGTGACTTCTCAGTTACCAATATAAGTGTAAAAAATCTGAAGATATTAACAAATAAATACATTTATAGTGTTTCTATAAGTAATATATGATGTTTAAATAGACTGGGATACTTGAGCAGCAAGCAAGAATTATCAACATAATTAAAGATAAAAAGACTTTTTATAAAATGCAATCACTGTGAATAAAAATTTATAAATGAGTTTTAATATAGGGAAGTCAGCTATTATTATTATTTGATATGAATTGAAGGTTCTAACTATGATATAAGAATAATACAATAATTGGTAAAAAGAAGAGATAACATTATTTGTCAGTAATGTGATTACATACTTGTTAACTCAAACGACTCAAATTAAAAAAAAAAAGACTAAAAGCTCTAATAGAATTAATAAGAATTTTGTTAGGGCAGGTGGTTACCAGAAAACCGTTGGCTTAACCAAAGAAATGTATTATATGGTAGCTGTGGATCCTAGAAGTCTGAAATCAAGGTGTGGATGGGGCCCTCTAAAACCTGTGAGGCAATCCTTTTTGCTTCTTCCTAGTTTCTGGCAGTTTGTTGAAAATCTTTGGCCTTCTGCGTGTTGCAACTGCCTAACTCCAAACTGCCTTCGTTGTCATGTGTTCTGTGTATCACTGTGTCTTTATAAGACCATTTTTGAGGACACTGGACATATTGTATTAGGGGCCCACCCTACTCCAGTATGACCTCTTAATTATATCTGCAGCAACCCTATTTCCAAATAAAGTCACGTTCTGAGGTACAGGGGGTTAGGATTTCAATACATCTTTCATGCGGGACACAATTCAACCCATAAAATGTGGAAGTACATAAAATTAAGACCCAAACAAATAGGAAGATATACCATGTTCTTTATTTTGCATTCTTAGTATTGTAAAGATGTCACTTCAGGAATGAGTTGTATGAGTTTATTTGCATGTGTTTGTGTGTATGTGGGGAAGTTGTTGTCAGTGTGAACTGGGTAATTTTAAAGCTTATGGAGAAAAATAAATGCCAGAGTCACAGATAACAACATGGATGGTAGAAGTGTTCTGTGTGTTGTTTGGGTGTAGGTTTCACAAATATGTACATGTGTCAAAAGCATCAAACTGTACATATGATATTTTTCTATTTTAATGTAAGTTGCATATTAATAAAAAAGTGAAGATGTAATAAATACCAGAGGAATAACAAAACAAAGATAATTAAGAATTCCTGGCGGGGTCTGGAGTGAGGGAGGGACTTGATTGTTCCTATGCTGCTACCATACTGTTGTGATAACTAAATATTTAAAATTTGCTGTCAGGTGAGGGCAGCTAACGTAGTATGGAATTGACATGGGCGTAGACATAAATCAGAAAAATAGAATTTATCAGAATATATGTGAGAATTTACCACTTGAATACCATAAGTGGGACATTTCATTAAAGATGATAACTCATCTACATGGGAAAATGTAGTATATAGTCGTGGATGATTTGACTCTGAATGGAGAGCTAAGGTTGCTTCCTTACTCACTACCTTATTCAGAAAGAAACCATAAATGAATTCAAGACGTAAGTGTTAAAACGTAGTAGAAGATTTTGAAGAATATTGTATAGTCCAGTGATTGAGGATAACTTCTCAAGATAGGGAAACCCAACTGTAAAAGGAAGAAAGATCTATTTAACCACATGATAATTAAGTGTTTTCTATGAATGTAGTAAGTAAAATCGTATTGTGAACTGGGAGAAAGTATTTGCAACACATAAGGCGAATAAAATGCCTTTATCTAAACTACACAGAGGTCTTACGAATTCATGAATAAAAGTCATAAAAAAGCAATTGAAAAACAGGGAAAAGACAGTAATAAGGAAGATGGTAAGAAGAAAGGGAAGAAGTCCAAATGGTCAATGAACATTTGCAAACGTTTCTTCAACCTTAGTAGCAGTTAAAGGAAAGCACATTAGGGGCGCCTGGGTGGCTCAGTCGGTTGAGCATCCGACTTCGGCTCAGATCATGATCTCGTGGTTCGTGGGTTCGAGCCCCACGTCGGGCTCTGTGCTGACAGCTCAGAGCCTGGAGCCTGCTTCAGATTCTGTCTCTCTCTCTGCTCCTCCCCTGCTCACAGTCTCTCTCTCAAAAATAAACAACGATTAAAAAAAAATTTTTTTAAATAAATAAATAAAGGAAAGCACATTATATAATTGAAAAGTTTAAACCTAATATTGGGAAATGGATTCTCTAATGCATTGCTTAGGAGATTTTTAAAATTGTATCTATCTGTATAACGTGTATAATTTAAAGTCATAAAAATTAATAATCTTGTTTTACTGTGAAGATACTATGTATGCTTAATTTGCTTTCTAATTTTATGCAGAGTGCAAGCGATTTATATAGGAAAATATTAAAAATGGTATTTTTAATATCTTTTCTTTGAGCAGGAAGTTTGAAAGATAAATAGGTAACTCACGTCCTTTGAAATAAGATGGTATATGAAATGATTTTTAAATAAAATATATGCATCACTTTTTGGTTATTTATCATTTGATACTTTTTTTCTCTTCAAATGATACAGTTAATTTTTAGTTAATATTCTCTCCTCCACTTTTTTAAGGTTCTCGCATTAGTTTTTGTACGCAAACTCATGGATCTGTGTTTCACAAAGAGAGAACTTAGTTGGCTTGATGATCTCATGCCAGAAAGTAAGAAAAAGAAAGAAGATGACAAAAAGAAAAAAGAGAAAGAGGTAATAAGACCAGAGTTTTAAATTTACACTATTCATTGTTGCTTAATACTTCGTACCAAGTAGCAGGCACTCTTATGGTCACTTTACAGGAATCAGCTCCTTTAATCCTCCTAAGAACCTTATCATTATGAAGTGTAGGTACTTTTGTCATTCCCAGATTACCTATAAGGAAACTGAGGCAGAGGGAGGTTAGTAGGTAACTCGTCCCAAACATAAGTTCTTACCCATTTTACCAACTTGCCCCCTCAAAGCCCTGACCCAAAACCAGCCTTTTAAAAATTACGTATCTAGGGGCGCCTGGGTGCCTCAGTTGGTTAAGCGGCCGACTTCGGCTCAGGTCATGATCTCGTGGTCTGTGAGTTCGAGCCCCGCGTCGGGCTCTGTGCTGACAGCTCAGAGCCTGGAGCCTGTTTCGGATTCTGTGTCTCCCTCTCTCTCTCACCCTCCCCCGTTCATGCTCTGTCTCTCTCTGTCTCAAAAATAAATAAACGTTAAAAATAAATAAATAAATAAAAATTACGTATCCCATGTGTACTTAATTAACAGTGACAGAATTTAGCAGTGTTAAAACATAGGTAACAGAAATCTTAAATTCATAAGTACATTTTAGCGTACATTTAAATTTTAACATTTTAATCTGACATCTACATAATGACAAAAAGGACTTTAAATATCATTGTACGAAAAGTACAATTAAACTCAAATTTACTTTTTCCCCCTAATTTTTGAGAGAAAGCAACGTAGTATATACCTTATATTGTGTAGTATTTACGAAAATGCGTTTATTAAACTTCATGGACAAATATGTTTAAGGCTTGTTGGTATTTTTTTCATAGTTTGGATTGATTATGCAGTGCTGATTTATGGCAGAATTGCTGGCTTTATGATTACTTTTTAAGAAAAATCATGACTCTTTAATCAGGATACTAATTGGAAATACTGATTTGAATGGAGTCTCCAAAATTTTTTAAAGATTCTTGTTTCCTTTAAAACTATATTATATGTGCAAATGTTGATGAGCTTTTGGTGAATTTTCAAGTACGGTAGAATTTATTTATGAAATACTTAGGTTAAAATTGCCTGCGTATTATTTTCTGTATTAAGTCG
This sequence comes from Lynx canadensis, assembly GCF_007474595.2. NCBI lineage: Eukaryota > Metazoa > Chordata > Mammalia > Carnivora > Felidae > Lynx > Lynx canadensis. Next base: position 15,181,395 of record NC_044311.2, read on the forward strand.
GAATAAGGGTCAGTGTGTATAACAGGAGACAAAAGTACAGGGGGCTTAAACACAAAGAGCTCCTGGGCTCAGGTAGAAGAAGTCTTAGAAGAGGGGTGAGCTAATGTGACAGTTGCACGGTGTTGTCCGGGCGCTCCTGGGCTGCGCTCTGTCGTCCTCAGCACCGTTTCCATACTCAGCATCCCCTCCTAGGTCGGAATGGATTCCGAGCTGGAGCTGTCATATTAGCATGAGAGACAGCAGGAAGGAGGAGAGGGGATAGGGTGAGAAAGCAAAACCTGCCCTCCCCTTACTGTCCTGTTTTTAAGGAGTCTCTCCAGAACTGTCATCCAGTAAGTTATTTGTGCATCTCATGGCCACATGGAGTTGCAAGGGATGCTGGGAAATTGAGCTTTGGGTTTTGGGGGTTTTTTTGATGATGACTTTTTAATTATTTTTTTTTACTGTTTATTTTTGAGAGAAAGAGAGAGAGAGGGAGAGCGCGAGCAGGGGAGGGGCAGAGAGAGAGGGAGACACAGAATCCGAAGCAAGCTCCAGGCTCCGAGCTGTCCGCACAGAGCCCGATGCGGGGCTCAAACTCACAAACTGTGGGATCGTGACCTGAGCCGAAGTTGGACACTTAACCGACTGAGTCACCCAGGCGCCCCATAACGCTGACTTTTTAAAAGCTGGGCATATTGCCACCTTCAAATAGTGGGATTTCTGTTGTTAAGAAGAGTGTGAATGCTCTCCCAGTCCATCCAGCCCTGCCCCGTCATGATTATGACGTCATGATTTTGGGTCATGTCTCCAATAGAAGTTGCTCTCCATCTGGGGTGACATTTCTCCTCTGGGGTCGTATTTCAATGTTTGAGAAATTTTTCATTGTCAGAATTGGAGGGGCATCCAGTAAGTGGAGGCCTAGGATGCTACTTAACACTAGGACTAGTGTTACTTACTTACTAGTCGTAGTAAGGACTGCCCCTTACTACAGAGAACTGTTTGGCCCTGTCAGTATTGCTGAGATCGAGAAACCCTTCCTTTACAAATGAAGTTTTGCTTACAGTGTATTGTAATGAGGTTTCACAGAATTTTATCTCTTGTTCTGTGCTAACAATTGATAATAAAATTTATGTAGCTAAATCTATTTTTAAAATAGTATTAATGGTTAAACTTAAATGAACGTTATAAGCATTTACAATTTAGTCTTTCCAAATGGTTGTGTTCTATTGTGCCATAAGTATATGTTTCTAATAGTAAAAGGACTTTTCCAGCCATGGCAAATATGTTATATTTCAATAATATTGTCAGTTTGGGTTTCCAGTTCTTGAAGATGTTACATATTAATTGGTCCTCCTGGAAATATTCTGGGAAAAGTAATCTTTTTGTGTATGTGCCCTGAAGGAAGCCGAACGGATGCTTCAAGCTGATGACGACACTGTGCACCTTCCATTTGAAGGAGGAAGTCTCTTACAGATTCCGGTTAAAGCCCTGAAATATAGGTGAGATAAAACTTTATCTTGTAAAATGTATTTTGTATACACTTCAAGTACATGAATAAACCATGTAATGCTTCATTAAAGTAGCGATCTTTATTTTTAAAAAGATGACAAAACTGGCATCTAGCATATCAACTAACCGGGGGCTGTGTGAATTCGAAAGGGAGTCGCAAGGCCCTTCCCTTCGCAGGTGATAGGCCAGACTTAGACCAGAACATTAAACCAACTCACATGCCAAGCAGACAAGAGCTACTTGTCTTGTATCACTCCTTCTGTTTTAATGAAGTTTATAGTCAGAACACAAAACTCAGAATAGTCCCATTCTCTCAGTAGTATAGGTTTTTCCCTTCTGTCCTTTATTGGGGCTGTGTCAGCATGTGCTGAAAGATAAACGTTGGTAATCCATTGTCTGATAACCTTCCAAATTTTGACTATGTGTAGAGGCCCTGGAACTCTCCTACTTTGCAAAGGTGTGACTTGACTATTGTCAGTGAGGGCTCATGTCACGGACAAGTTGCGTTTCATACATAGTTTATAATGTATGATTTTAGTGGTTTATATGTAAATTTAAGAACCAAAGATGGTGGTAAATTCTGTCTTTAAACTCTGTGTACTTTTTTGTAGTTTTAAAGAATAAAAGTCTATATTATTTATGCACATATCTGATTTCTGGTTCCACGTTTATTCTATTTCTGATTAGCGCTTGATAGTAGAAAAGTCAGGTATAGAATGTATATAGGTTCCGTTTAATAGAAAAGGTTTGTTGGTATTTATTAACTTCAGATTTTTTTCATTTTTAATTAATCTTTATAGTTTTTATAGATGTTGTATTTAGACTTGTACATGTTGATTCGTTTTGATAGATGAATTCATAAGTAATGTTCCCTCTATAATTTTTACTGTTAATTTTCATCGTTGGTATTAAGTACTCTGTGTCACCTTTTATGATTTTCCCTCAAATCTTTCTTATGTTCTTTAAATTAAATGCCAAGTATAGATGTCTTGATACACGCAGCTATAGTGCTCTGCTTTGCTGGGTTCTGTAAATATTTGTTCAATGAATTAGTGTATTAATTTTGTTGGACTTAAGACTATAGGAGCTGCCATGATGGTTATTAGTGACTCATCAATTTGCTGAAATTATTTGCCACTTAGTCTCTCTAGTCTGCATTATCCCTTTCTCAGTATGATTATACACGGGCCTTGACAAATTTAAGTGGAATCTATACTTACACTGTCTGATATTTAACAAAAAGGATGGTTATCTGTACATATACTTTTGTCTCTTTAAGTGATGGCACAGGCCATGATAAATGCTGCTTTGCTTAAAATTTGGTCATCAGGAATGCCAGAAATCGGCTGATCTGTTTATCTGTCATATTTTATAGTCTTAAGTAGCTTTGGATTACCTGCCATGAAAATCAAATGAGGTAATGCAGGAAAACATTTGGAAACTGCAAAACTCCATTAAACATGAAAGGAATTGATTTTTTTCCCCATGTAGTTTTATTTTGGGGAATAACAAAACATGTACTGTCTTCAGAAAAGTCTTAGTTTTTAGTAATGGGAAAGTTCTTAGAGGAGGACATTTTGAAGCTAGAAAGTGCTTCAGGAATGTCTCTCTTCAGTTATTTGAAGTTGGCAACAAACCAAAGAAATGTTTAGTCACAGTAGGTAGTTTCAAGTTGGAATGGCTCTGCCATTGTGAATTTGGGCCTTCAAATTTTTTGCACCTTAAAAAAATTGACTTGGTAAAGCACCTTTTCCTAGAGATTCTTTAAGGACCATGTTACACTTCTCTGCAGTCTTATTTCTTCGTTTATTTATTTAAATAAAGTTTATTTATTTATTTTTTTAATGTTTATTTATTTGAGAGAGAGACACACACAGAGTGTGAGTGGGGGAAGGGCAGGGGGAAAGAGAATCCCAAGCAGCCTCTATGCTCAGCTTGGAGCCTGACATAGGGCTTGAGATCATGACCTGATCCAAAATCAAGAGTTGGACCCTTAATCCACTGAGCCACCCAGGCGCCCCTGCAGTCTTATTATTTTAAACGATATTGGATTTAAAGTGTAAACAAAGCTAGCACTTTTCTAAAGGACTGCTGTTTAGTCATTTATCACATAGCTGCTATCACATTGTGAATTTAAGGTCTAATTTGACATTTGTGTTTGTCACTTCTGTGCATGAAATGTTACTTTTTGGTGAAGAAAAAGGGCTTGCAAATATATTTTTATTAACTTCATAGCACTTTCCTGTGACTTGTGACTGATAACCTCGAGCCCCAGATTATTTATGGATATGATCATTATTGGATTCATCTCAAAGGAATGTTGCAATATTTTATAAAGACATGGAATGGTTACATTTTTCTCTTCCAATGATAGGACAGTATTTCGTTCTTTTGATTTTGATTTTGATTGCCTTTTCAACCATTCTTTTTAAAGGTTTTTTAAAAGCTATTAAAAATCAGTTTTTTTAAAAAAATAATAATCTCAATTTTTCTTTCTTTAACTGGGGATATTTATTTGATGAGATTGAGATTTTTGCCAGGTATGAAAGTTTTCTAATTGTGTTGAGGCTATATTTTTTATATTTACAAGCACATTAATGTAGTCTTTTATGTTATTTCAGTAATACGTTTAGAGCCAAGATGATCATCTTTGGGCATCATTGCCAATTTATAATCTTAACTCCTAGCTTTGATTATGCAGAAAGATACAATGCTTCGTGATATCTTTATAACAGAACTACATAATTCTGATGTTTTTCTAGACCTTGGTTTAAGTGCAAGACAAAGAGCTTTCTCAGTTTTAAGTTGATGAAGACAAATATTATATAGTCAAGAGCGACAATATTAATGCTTTTGCAAGTACTGAATACTAACCAAAAAGTATATTTGTTCTTTAGTGTTGATCCCTCAGTTGTTAACATATCAGATGAAATGGCCAAAACTGCACAATGGAAGGCACTTTCCATGAATACTGAGAATGCCAAAGTAACCAGGCCTAACACGAGGTAGCTGTAACTATTTACGCATTTTCTAACCGTAGCCGATTTTCAGTTGACTTCTGCCTAGATAGCTATTTAATAAAACCATTACATTTAACTCAATCTGCATAAGTTTTATTCTCTTAACAAAACCAGCCTTCTTCTCTTCTTTCCTTCTTCCTTTCATCTGTCTATCCATCATTTCGCTGAATACTGGAAATCAGATATAAGTGCCAAAGAAGTTATTTTTTTAAACTCATGGTTGCCTATTTCCAAAAAGAATTTGAGCCATTTTAGAATAAAACTGAATATCACCTATGGTAATATGGAATGAGTATATAAAAGATCGGAAACCATGTACAGAAAGATAATTATTAGGGGTTACATAAATTCTATAATTGGACGCTCCCTCAGTCATTCTTTCTGATGGTCCAAGCAAAAAGACAGACATGATTGTTTTCCTTGTTTGGTTTTGTCTTGTTTTGTTTTAGCCTGCCATTTCTTCAGGTGAGGTAAATGTTTTCCTAGAAGATAGTTGGAAGAAATTTAATCCATGGATATAATGGTCATTCAGTTTTATAAGGGGGCATGGACTCCATAACTATTTCATACCTCCTTCCTTAGATTTTTTGTTAGGTGCCCAAGGGTACTTGATTCCCTTGGGTCTGTGGAGAAATGAGGTGTTATCCAGCAGTGTACTCAGTCGTTCATACTCAGCAGGTATTCTGTGTCACTTTGTACCAGACTCGTTTTGTGTCGGTGTATTCTGCTTGGATATCCAATCAAAACTTTTCCAGACAAACAATCACTAGCTGTTCCTCATTAGCTATTATCTTTCTGACCACTGTCTTTTGATAATAATTGGTTAGGTTTTGTTCATTCCTTCCTTACCTCTTCTTAGAGCTTTGCTCCTACTTAATCTCTATCCTTTTTTTTTTTTTTTTTTTAAATAATTTCTTGAGTTCTGATTCTCTAAGCTGGACTATTTCCTTCTGTCTTTGATCTTAAAAGTTTTTAAGTTTAACTCTTTGTCATTTTGTATATTCCATGCAGCTAGAATTTAGCTTGATATTCTTTTTACTCTTAATTTTCACACCTTGTCAGCACTCGTGGCTGAGATTATTTTGATAAATGTAAAGACCTTACAATAATATTATTGTATCTTTTATATTTCTGCCTTTCATTCAGGTTGTTCCTCAAGTCAAAATCAAAGGGAAAGAAAGACAGTGTTCGGGTTATGTCATTTAACAGAAAAATGTTTGGGGGTCCTTCTTCAGTCTTATCTGGAGAAGGCAGCAAACCACAGTGTATTTTCATTTATGAGTTAGTCAATTAAATCCGTGTACATGGAATCATTGTATTTGATAGTAACTTGAAAATATAAAATAGATGTGTTCTGATCTTATATTTGTGAACCAAATTTGGGAAGAGAAAGTTTGTAAATGTGTTACATTTTGCAGGAAGTTATTTGATGCTTATCTATATTAGCAAAGATCACTCTTTTTTAATGGATTTGTCAGTGAAATGTCACATGCTACAACTGTTTATTTATAAGGTAAAACTAATAAACTTAGTCATAAAATGACCCATTTTAAGAAACTCCTCTTCACTTGTAAGAAAAACATTAATTTCAGTGGCAAACATATCCATTGAAAAAAATCTAAGAATTTTTAATATTTGTCTTTCCAATCAAATTTACTGATACTAAAAGAAAGCAATAAAGTAACAAATAACAAGTCATTAGTTTATAGTGTTTATAGTCATCTCAAAAGGGTGATTATGGATGCTAAGTGTTGGCCGTGTTTAGAATGTAGTATGTATCCATTTCAAAATCATTTATTCTCATTCTTTGTTTTAAACAGCCCTGAAAAGCCTGTCAGTGTGAAAATAAATTTTGAAGATGAACCAACAAAGAAATACATGGATGCTGAAACTTCATTATAGAATTGAACCAAGAGGAACTATATATATAGCTATACAGCTATATATATATTTTATTATATGTATATATATAAAATGTGTGTATTTCATGTCACTATATATAACAATATTGTATGTCATGCTATTTAATGCGTGACTACTGATTTTTGAGGTAGTGTCTGAAGTTTGCTAGGAACACCATGGAGACTGTGTATATGATGAAATAGTCTCTTAGAAATGAGGTACGTGGTTCTTAACTCTTCAAATATTTATTTTGTTGGAAGAACATTTTGTGTTCTGCGGTAGAAAGATGTGGGGAAATGCATTCAATCTGCTTTCCTTGAAATCTCTTTGTCCATCAGTGGTAATTCATACCAACCTTAAGTGACGTACTTTGTCCATATATTTATAATTTTTACTTGAGTTACTAAAAATTTTTGCATATTATTTCACTTCTGTTCGTTCTTTATGGGAAGAACAGGGAGTCTTTATGCCAGTGTTGTGGGACAAATGTAACATGTCACGGCTTCTCTGCATGTGTGTTTCATTTATGCAGATAATCTGTATGTTTCATAAGCAGTGGAGATTTCTTGGCTATAAAGGTGGAACAATAGAAATTTTCTAGCTAAGAACTATAGTTTTGACATTTATGTTTTTAAAATTTATTTTAAATCTTAAAACTCCACATTGAGGTTTATATTCCGATAGACAAGTAAAATTGCAGGTGATTTTATAATTTAACCTATAGCAGTCATAACTTTATGGATTTTAGAAGCTATAAAATGCAAATTTATAATAGTTAAACTTTGTTGCCTTTGTAGAAATATTTTCTGAATCCTAATGCTTTATCAGAGCCCAGAATGCCCACTCTGTTCTCTGCCTTTGCTGTTTTTTACTTAAAATGTGGTTTAGTTTGTATCAGGTTCAGGTCCTTGATTATTTTTCTATTACAAGTAATATGAGGAAATAATCAGGAGTCAGAATTCTCTTAATGGGTTTATGATCAGTATTACTTTATTCTAAAGAATTACCTTTCATTTTCTTGTTTACGTTGTTATTTCTGTTGTATAGATACTATTTAATAGATTGTTATGTGATTGCATTTTAAAATATTTTATTTATTTTAATTGATATACTTAAATATTATATAAACATTTGAAAAGATAACAAATACAGAGTAATTTAAATTGTTAATGTAAATAGTTGGTGCTCACTTGCATTTATGTTTATTATCTGAAAGCAGTTGACAGATTTTACATCTTTGATATAAAGCACTGCCATATTTGTATTTTAAAAGGAATTTAGACATTTTATGTATAGCTCAGATTGATGGCATTCTTTCTAGTTTGTGTTAGTATTGTTGTTTTTGCTTTTCTGAGCTGCCTTTTTAACTTCTAGCACATCTTTTTAGCCATCTTTTATATACTCTTAGCTCTACATGAAATAAATAAATGTTGTTCTTGTTAAGCCTGTAGGACTGGATGAATGGGGTTGTGAAACTGATTTGGCAAGAGGATAATTTACAAAAACCAAATGAGTATTGAGAAGCCACAGAGAGAAATAGCAAAATTGTGACATGAATATTAAGATGAAAATTTTAATGAAATTCCAATGCTCCCTTTCATCATTTGTAACTAAGGTACAAAAGTATGAAAAGTTGATCTTATAGAGGATCATGAGGAATGCCAAAAGCTGATATTTTAGCAATTCTGGAGTGTTTTTCATCCGTTCTAAACTACTTACTAATAACTCAGATGTCATTTCCCATCTGAGACCATATTGTCAGATTCTAGTTAAAATAAGGGATTTGACTTCTGCTTCACATGGGAATTTGGAAATGTAGCTACGTTTCTTTAGAAAACATAGCCGGCATCATTTGGTACTGCCTGCCAAAGAGTTTTAGACTCTGTTGGCAATTGATAATCGAGTATTACCCATGGTGCTTGTTATTCTTCGTGAGCTTGCACTGAAATGATTCCTGTTTATCCACAGCAGCATAATCATTTCCAAAGACCCCAGTATTTGCTGCTACATTTTGTAAACTCCCCTGATGGACCTGAACAAGGGGGATTTCCTCACATCATTTCTTTGTGTCTGGACACCATAGGGTTCACAAATGTTCTTATTTTACAGGAAGGGGTTTTAAATTTTAAACTGAAAACTACCTGGCATCATAGTGTTTCTGTAATTTTATTTAATTATGTATAGTGATAGTCCAGTGCCAGAAAAACCATGACTTGCAAAATACGTTGCACTCAAAATGTTTTTGCTATGTTTCTAATTGTCAATGGTTTCTGCTTTCTTTTGACTACTTGACTTACAAAATGATCTGATATGACTACTCCATTGAAGAGCAAAGGTAACTCATGTTTATAAGTAATTAACTGCTTGTTTACATGGTTATGATATTTTCCACTGTTTTTGAAAAATAGCGATTGTGGATAGTGTTCATTGCAAGACAAGTGAAAATATATTACTACATATATTGATTTTTAAATGTTGCCTTAAATAGGTGTAAATGAGCAGTAGTAATTGCAATGTACTGATTTACCTCAAGGTGCAAAATAATTAAACCTGTACATATTCCATTTACAAAATAAATTAATATAAACAGCCCTGCACTTTCTTAGATGCCTTGGTTTCCAGGATGGAACTTAGTGCTACTGAATATCCTGGCTACAGAGCCACCTCAGGATTCTCTTCTCTCCACCCTGTTTTATTTATTTATAGATGTCTGGTTTACAGAGACTATAATAAATCCTGATGTTGACCATCTGAAATTTACTTTCTTTTGAATGCTATTTCACTCTAAAATAGCAGCTTTTGAGAAAACAGTGAGCTAACTTCCTTATGATAAGAGGATGATTCTGTATGTTCTCTGATAATATTAGGTATGTTGAAGTGAAGCATACAAACTTTCTAATGGGTGTGTGTGTGTGTGTGTGTGTGTGTGCACGCGCGCAAATGATGTTAAAAATCTTAAATCTCTTAAGTTGTTGAAAAAAGCTGTGGCGTATCAATGTTCACATTTGCCAAGTCTTTGTAAAACACGTAGGACAAAATTTATGTGCTAATGCATGTGTTTATGAAGCAGATTTCTTTACCATTCAGAAAGATTAACTTTGCTTCTCTCCATCCAGACAGCATTTTCTGTCTCTTCCTCGTACTTTATGTATGTATATAATAGCTTTCTAAGTTTTTCCTTTCACAAAGACAGGTTCAAAATTCCTGTAAAACATAAAATGGTGTCTGAAACTGAGGTATTACACCGGAGCTTGCTGTCTTTCGAGGATCATATCACGGACATCAGTTCTGTAAATGCGCTCAACAGTTTGGACATGTGAATCCCGTTTTAAAGTGCTCAGATTTTGGATGTGTAAGCCATTGATATAACGTTGTGATTCAAACATGATTAAATCAAATAACTTAATGTTCTGAATTTTATTTATGTAGATTACATCATTGTTATCATACACAGTACAGATATGTGAAGTGTCTTTTGGTTTAGTCCAACAATTATTTATGTTTTAGAAAGTAAGCTTAAAGATTGTAAGGACATTGAAAATTTAAAATAGTGTTCAGAATTCAAAATTTGACAATTTTAATGTAAAGTCGGGTTTTTTTCCTATCATATCAAAAAGTAATATAAGTATCAGTAATAGGAAAACATATAGTTGGAAATGGAATCATCTACAGATCATTTTTAAACTTTAATTAGCACATACCGACTTCTACAGTTGACTTATAGCAATTGTTAAACCCCAGTGGTTTTTTTAATCAGATTTTTGTGCATTGATTTTTGTGTTGTGGCTTTTCTTTTGTTGCTTTAATATTAAAAGTTTGGGGTGTTTTGTTTGTTTTGTAGGGGAGTTATCTTCTAATGTTTACTATGTTTAAATAAATAGAAATTGAATTTTATTGTTCATTTATATAATATTTGATAGCTTGGTATAATTTCACAGTACAGTTCTAATTTTTATGACTTTTATAATTACAATGATAATATTTTCTTTTGTAATAAAATCCAAGGTAAATCAACATTTAAAAACGTAGAACTGGGTATTTTTCATTTATATGAAGTACAAGTCTCTACCAAGTCTATAATGTGAATGATCCTGCCTTTCAAATTTGTTTCATAATTGTTAGAAGAAAACTATTTTTTAGAGATGTTATTGAAGTTGAAAGAGCAATAAAAGTCTACTGAATTAGTTGTTGGATATTGTCTTTGTACTTTGTTTATTAGAATTGCTGCGTAGCTTCTTCATGCGGAGGGATGGGGGTGAAGGAAAAATAGGTGATTTCTGTTTCCTGCTTCCTAATATTCATATATTTCAGTAAGGAGACAGAAAAGAAGATGAAACAAAATATTATGTGTTTCACAACGGTTTTTTGCTATTAAGAAATATTAAAATTAAATCCCTTTAAGAATAGACTGGTTCATTATTTAAGACACATCTGTTTAGAATTTTGCAATATGATGTGGAATTAACACAAGTCACATTTCATGATGTGCAGTGAGTGTGTAAATTCTGAACTCTCTCAGAGTGAAGACTTGGAGGTTTTTGTTTATTTTTAATGGCTAATTATGATTTAAAACATTTTTTTACTTAAAATTTTTGAAAAAATTATTTCAGAGAGGGCATGAGTGGTGGGGGTGGAGAGAGGGGGAGAGAGAGAGAGAGAGAGAGAGAGCGAGCGAGAGCGCACGTCTTAAGCAGGCTCCATGCTCAGCGCATGAGCGTTTTGGGGGCGCCTGGGTGGCTAAGTCCATTAAGCATCCGACTCTTGGTTTTGGCTCAGGTCATGATCTCACGGTTCATGAGTTCGAGTCCTTCATTCGGCTCTGGTGTCAGCACAGCTTGGAATTCTCTCTCTCCATCTCTGCCCCTCCCCTGCTCTCTCTCTCTCTCTCAAACTTAATTTTTTTTTTAAATATTAAGTTTTGGGAGATGTAGTCACTGCACTAATTGACTCATTGGTCATTTTGAGCAATATTAACATGAGATTGAGTAGGTCTTATATTTGAAGAAATATGGAGCGTCAGTGTGGATAAAATTGGGCTCTGGATTCAAACTGTATAGGTACTACTGCACAGAACTGTGTAGAATCATGTAGGTTCTACCCTGCCTGCGTCACTTAGCCAGCTGTGCCAGTAACCAGCCGGGCAGCTTAAGAAACTTACATCTCCATTTCACACTTCTAAACTAGAATGAAAAATAATGACTACCAGACGATGTGGTGGAATAGTGAAATTGTGTAAGAGGAGCACTGAATATTTTTCATTTTTTAAAGCTTGATAATGGGAATCATCTTTTGAAAGCTTTAATGACATTGGTTTTTGTTTTTGTTTTTGTTTTTTCCCCAAGAAGCTTCAGACCTTCACAAAAGGTGAAGAGACGTGCCTATGCTAGGTGAGCGGCACAGATGTCTTGAATGCCAGGTCCCTTTAATTTTCACAACACCCTATTCTCATTGCCTGAAGTGTGCAGTGCACTCGAGTAGCCAAAAATGTGTCCCCGCCGTATGCACAGCATGTAGTGTTGATCCTTTCAAACTAACCTACCCTTTGCTTTGGGAGAGAATTGGTTTTCGTCCATAGCACTTCTTGAAACTAAGACGAAACAGCTCTTTTCCCATTTTACTTCACCCATTTTACTTCAAATGCAAAAGGTTGGGCACGCCAAGTCCAGGAAAATCCACCGAGTTGAGGAAGCCTGTCCCCAGGCTAGTAGCTCTCGGTCCCGGTGACTGGCTGCTCTCTCCAGCTTGCAGCCTTGGGGCTAGAACCTGCGCGTTCCATGGTTGCTACGGTAACCCTGGGGCAGGTGTCACCCGTCGCCATGCCGTCGCCATGGCGCTCGGTACGCCGCAGCACGGCTGTTCCTGATTGGCCGAGGCGCACCGGCGCAGCGGAAGAAGAGGTGTCGGCATTGGCTCAGCCGGCGCCGGTTGGTGGCCTAAAGCGGGATTTGATTGTGCCAACGGTGCGGCCGGCGGTGCAGTCCCCCGGGTGGAGGGGACCGGCGGTGGGCGGGGCGGGCCACCCCCCGATCCGGAGCCGCCGGTGGCAGCAGCAGGGACGATGAGGAAGAGGATTTAGAAATTGGCCTACAGGGGGGACGCTCCCTCTGGCGCGGTGAGTGGGGCGGGAGCGGGCGTTCCTCTGCGCCGGCGCGCGGTTTGAGGCAGGGTCTCCAAGGAGAGGCCCGCAGGTCCTTGAGGAGCAGCCCCGAAGCCTCCGGGCGTCAAGCTCCACTCGCCTTGGGCTCGGGGCAGAGAGTGCGGGCTGTCGCGGGTAGGCGAGCCGCCGAGAGCCCGTCTCCTAGCAGGTGGGTTGGTGTCGGGCGGGGGAATGGCGGGCAAGTGCATCAACGGTGTTGGACGGCCAGTCCAGCTCCAGGAAGGAGTTATTTTGGTTACGTGGCGTCTGAGTGTGTGTTTTCCGATCTTTCCCGATACGCCTGCCGCCTCATTCGTGAAAGGCTTTATGGGTGCCGCTTTTCCGCCTTCCCCTTATGTGATGCTGCTTTGCCCCTCTGCTTTTCTGCTCCACGTGGGGCGAGCCTGTCCGCTTCCATGCCTTCAGGCCTCACATGCCTGCCCCCCTTCATCTCCAGCCCTGGGCTGCTCCATTAAGGCCCAGACCCCGAAATCCAGCTGCCAGTTAACTCCACACGTGCGTAACCCTAAAAGCCACCTCCCTCCACTCCCACCAGCCTGCCTCACCCTTGGATTCCCTATCTTGGGCAGCCCTATCCGTTCAATTACCAAAATCCCATTCTGGGCAGTATCTTTGACATCACCTCTTCTTCCGCATTTCCATCAATGATCAAGTCTGTACCCTTTTTAAAAAACACTTATTTATTTATTTATTTATTTATTTAGAGAGTGAGTGGGCGGGGGGGGGGTTGTGGGCAGAGAGAGAGGAGAGAGAATCCCAAGCGGACTCCACACTCAGCACAGAGTCTGATGCAGGGCTCTATCTCACGAACCAGGAAATCATGATCTGAGCTGAAATCCGGAGTCCGAGGCCCAATCGTCTGAACCACCCAGGTGCCCCAAGGGTATATCTTCTAAATAGCTGCCAAACCAATTCCCACATCACCATCAACATGCTCACTGTATTCTCACCAGTCCCTTGTTAAGTTCAGCAGCCGTCCCATCTTTCCCGCTTCCAGCCTGGCCCTATTTTAATCCGTTTTCCCCATGAGTGTTAGAGTGACCTTTCTAAATAACGTGAGGCCAGCTTTGCTTCCCTGCAAAGACCCTCCATTATCCTACGGCAGCCTCCTTAGTCAGGCCTTCCATCAGCCATTCTGTCTTGTCCGTTCCCAGAACACGCCATGTTCTCTCCCGTGTGTGGCAATTGCACCTGTTGTTCACACTGCCCACGGTGGACTCCAGTTTTTGCAGCCTCCCCAACCCCGTTCTCACTTGCTCCCCAATCTTCCTCTGTGTGTTGCCTCGTTACTTTTCTGCTCCCTTCTCTAGACCCTCTCTGCGAGGCCAGGGGCTCTGCCTGTCTTACTCAGCACTGTTTGTCTCTCTCTCAGCCCCATGCACAGAGTGGGGGGCTCAACAAAGACTGGTAAGTGAATGAATCCCTAAAATGAGAAGGCACCGTTCTTCATGACAGCCCTATGAGTTCCAGAAAGTCAGAAATGATTTCTGGCCAATGAAGCTTTTGTGTACAAAATACGAAAGTTGAGCTGATGGTTTTACTTAGATTTTAAGACCCTTGGTGATTGGAAACTGTTTCAACTCACAGTCTTTCATAATCATTAGGATGGTCGCTATTATTGTATGGTGTATGTTTTCAAATGGGAAATAGGGACTACAGCATAGGTTGTAAGAGATAAGCTTTGGAGTCAGAGATACAAGGAATTGAATCCGGGCTTCAGCATTTTAGTTAAGTGGCCCACAGCAAATTACTTAACCTCTTACCAAGCTTTCTTCTTCCTTCTTCTTCTTCTTCTTCTTCTCTTCTTCTTCTTCTTTTTTAAAGTTTGTGTATACATATTTTTTTTTAAAGTTTGTGTAAAAATAAATATTTTGAGAGAAGAGACCAGAGAAAGAGAGAACAGGGGAGGGGCAGAGGGAGAGGGGGAGACACAGAATGCGAAGCAGGCTCCAGGCTCCGAGCTGTCATCACAGAGCCCGATGCGGAGCTCAAGACTCACAACCTGTGAGATTGTGACCTGAGTCGAAATCAAGAGTGGGATGCTTGTTTTTTTTTTTTAATGTTTCTTTATTTTTGAAAGAGAGAGAGAGAGAGAGACAGAGCATGAGTGGGGGAGGAACAGAGAGAGAGGGAGACACAGAACCTGAAGCAGGCCCCAGGCTCTGAGCTGTCAGCACCAGCACAGAGCCTGATGCAGGGCTTGAACTTGTGAACTGTGAGATCATACCTGAGCTGAAGTTGGACCTTCACCTGACTGAGCTACCCATGCACCCCAAGAGTTGGATGCTTAATGGAACTCAGCCACCCAGGGCCCCCAGTCACTTCTTTTTTTTTTTTTTTTTTTTTTTTTTTTTTTTTTTTAAATTTTTTTTTTTTTTTCAACGTTTATTTATTTTTGGGACAGAGAGAGACAGAGCATGAACGGGGAGGGTGGGGGGGGCAGAGAGATAGGGAGACACAGAATCGGAAACAGGCTCCAGGCTCTGAGCATCAGCCCAGAGCCCGACGCGGGGCTCGAACTCAACGGACCGGCGAGATCGTGACCTGGCTGAAGTCGGAACGCTTACCGACTGCGCCACCCAGGCGCCCTTGTCAGCTTCTTTATCTGTACAGTGGTCTGATAATAGCACATATTTCATAGGATTGTCTTAAAGATTAAATGTGCATACTTCCTATTAAGTGCACAGTAGCCTTATACTTAGTAAATTTTCACATATTTACAAAATTGAAACATTACATGGATGTTTGCAGCAGCTTTATTCACAATTGCCAATATTTGCATTTAGTGGGTAATGGATAAACCATGATACAACCAGACAATGGAATATTATCCAGCACTAAAAGGAATGAACTATGAAGCCTTGAAAAATCATGGAGGAACTTTAAGTGGAGGAACACTTTATTACTAAGTAAAAGAAGCTAATCTGAAAAGGCTACATGTTGTATGATATCCACAATATGACATTCTGGAAAAGGCCAGAATTTTGGAGACAGTAAAAAAGATCAGTGGTTGCCAGGGCTTGGGGGTTGGGGAGAAATTAATAGACAGAGAACAGAGGATTTTTAGGGCAGTGAAAAGACCATATGATATTATACTGATGGATACATGTCATTATATATTGGTCCAAACCATAGTATGTACAACACGAAGAGTGAACCCTAAGGTAAACTGGTGGACTTTGGGTGATCATGATGTACCAAGTAGTTCATTCTTGGTATAAAAATTGTTTTGGTTTTTTTAATGTTGTTTATTTTTGAGAGAGAGATAAAATGAATAACATCTCTCTCTTCTCTTCCCCCACTTGTGCTCTGTCTCTCTCAAAAATAAATATTAAAATATATATTTAAGTCATTTTTATTTTATTTTTTTATTTTTAAAATTTTTAACGTTTTATTTATTTTTGAGAGAGAGAGAGAGAGAGAGAGAGCGACGAGCGAGTATGAGCGGGGGAGGGGCAAAGAGAGAAGGGAGACACAGAATCCAAAGCAGGCAGCAGGTTCTGAGCCATCAGCACAGAGCCCAACGTGGGGCTCAAACTCATAAATTGGTATAAAATGTACCATTCAGGGGGTGTCTGGATGGCTCAGTCCAGCTCAGGTCATGATCTCACCGTCCAGTCCATGAGTTCAAGCCCTACGTCAGGCTCTGTGCTGACAGCTCAGAGCCTGAAGCCTGTTTCAGATTCTGTGTCTCCTTCTCTCTCTGCCCCTACCCTGCTCATGCTCTGGTCCTTCCTCGTCTCAAAAAGAATAAATATTTAAAAATTTTAAAAATGTACCATTGTGGTGAGTGATATTGTTATATGAGAGGCGATGCAGGTGTGGGGGCAGGAAGTATATGAGAATCTCTGTACCTTACTCTCCAGATTTGTTGTAAACCTAAAACTGCCCTAAAAATGTCTTAACAAAGAAGAAAAAATAACACCCTGAAGGTAAAGAATAGGGAAATTTCCACAGTCAGCCCACAGAAGTTATAAATCAATCTTTTAATTCATTCAAGTGCAATTTCTAGGACATCCTCCTACTTGGTCACAAACTTTTGTGTATTGTCAACAGCTCCGTTACAGGTAAGACACTCATTCATTCAATGAACAGTCACCATCTGAGGTGTCCAGGGTGTCATGTCAGATAAGGATGGGGTCGAAAGAAACTAACCAGTCAAGTCTTGAGTAGGTGAAAAAGGGCCTGGATGTTACTCTGACTTTCAGAGCCAGTCCATTTTTGAGACTGAAGTCAGAGTGAACTGAGTTGAGCACTTGGACAGGGAGAGGAGCTAGAAGGTCATTCAAACAGTTAATGAACATTTGTCGAGCATCTGGGAATTGAGCAGTGACACTGTTCCTTTAGAATTTATGTTCTCAGGGATAGTAGAGCAGGGCCCGTAGGGCACAGACTCTGGAGTCAGATTGCCTGGGTTCAAATCCCAGCTCCCTCACTGCTGGATATGGGCCCTCTGGCAAGTCGCTTCACCTTTGCATCTCAGTCTCCTGTCAAATGGCGTTGTTTTATTACGTGAATCAGTACTGAATCAGTACCCGAGATTTCTTAGAACTGTGGTACGTCCGTAGGAAGTACCATGTAAATGTAGCTATTTGTATTTCATTCTACTTGGGAGAGAGAGACAAGTAACGAGGTAAAAATAAAGTAGGGGGTAAGGGGAGAGAAAGTGTCAGCCCGGGGACAGGCTGGATTTGGAAACGGGTCTCACATTTTTGAGAGACTTGGTCTTGCCATAGGAAAATGAGCTTTAAAACACACTCATGAATCTGGCTGACATGTCTGATGATTAAGAAACGATGAAAATGAGCGCTGAAGAAGTAGATGGTTTCTCATAATGACTCATACTTACCTAGAGGTAGGCTTACGCTCATCTCAGCCAAAATTTCTATAGTCTAATAAAGGTCATACACTCAAGTCGATCGATTTAGCATCAACTCAGAACATATTAAATCTTACATTGGGGATAATTATAACTGACCCTCAGCAAAGTCAGAGTGGACAAAATGGACAATTAACTGGCTCATATCTGGAAAAGAAATATAAAAAAAAACCCTTGTATGAAAATTAAAATAACAACTAAGGAAGAATGTATAAAGCACAGCAGCCATAATATTGTCCCTGGGCTGGTCAGGAACAGTTACTCAGTATTCAGTGTATTTTCATGAAGGACGGGATTGTTAATTTTCAGGGACCGGGTGTACGAAGTAATGTTGTTTTTATTACAAGGGTAACATTTCTCTAGAAAATTCACTTAGGCAGATAGAGAGCTGATAAATGCCACCAATAAATGAGAGTTAGTACAGCATTAGATTCACAGGGAAGGCTCTCCCTGTCTATAAATTCCTGTTCTGCCACTTACCAGCTGTGTAACGTGACACATTCTATACCTCTGTGTGGCCTCAGTACGTCATCCGTGAAGGGGACAATAGTGTAGCTGCCTCCAGGTTTGTTAGGAGACTTGTATTAGTTAACTTACGGAAGCACTTAGAATAGCACTGGCATGGGCTAAGCCCATGTAACATTTGCTCTTGTTATCATTGTTTTATTACTAGATATGAGATCTTGGCCAAGTTACTTCTCAGTCCCTCAGTTTCTCCATCTGTAAGTTGGAGATTCACAACACTACCTACCACTTAGGTCATTTCTTAAAATATGTATATTTTTAAATGTTTATTTATTTTTGAGAGAGAGAGTGAGAGACACAGAATCCGAAGCAGACTCCAGGCCCCACACGGTCAGTGCAGAGCCGGATGTGGGATTCAAACTCATGAACCCGAGATCATGACCAGAGCCGAAGTCAGACGCTTGACTGACTGAGCCACCCAGGTGCCCCTAGGATTGTTTTGAAGATTAAATGAATTGAATACATCAAAGTACTTATTATGATAGTAAACCTTGAATAATATTAGGTTTAAAAAATTAAAATCAAGACTACTTGTGACTTTGAAAATAAAGCTTTTTTTTTTTTTCTCATTTTGTGTCTACTATTCGTCATCAATGAATCAAAGCCAGTGAATATAGACAAATGATTTAAAATTAGTATGACAGGGGGTGCCTGGGTGGCTCAGTCGGTTAAGGGTCCGACTTCCACTCGGGTCACGATCTCACAGTACGTGAGTTCGAGCCCCATGTTGGGCTCCATGCTGACAGCTCAGACCCTGGAGCCTGCTTCAGATTCTGTGTCTCCCTCTCTCTCTGCCCCTCTCCTGCTTGTACTCTCTCTCTCTCTCTCAAAAACAAACATTACAAAAAAATTAAAAAAAATAAAATTAGTACAACAGGCTCTTCGAATTGAAGTAATAGTAATATTACCCACGATAGTATTTATAAACAGCTATCATAATAACAATTACTTATATTTCTACAGCTATTGACAGTGTTAAAGGGGTTTTGCTTTATTTCATTTAGTTACAACTACCACTTTGTAATGGGGATATTGTTGTTTCTGTTTCGTGGTAAAGGAGGAAGCTCATAATTAGAGAGGCCCTGGGACTTCCGGGGCCATGCCACAGGCGCATGGAAACCAGGTCTCGTCCACCACCATTGCCCCTTTTGACTATGTCTCAGAGGTGCAGCCAGAGGAATTCACACTCTCAAACCTGTGAAGTCTCCTCAGTGGAGACCACAGAGTGATATAATGTGCACGTATACGCTACACTAGACGTAAATGTGAATACTCGTCTTTTCTTCAGGAAATTTTATTGTCCTGTTCACGTGTACTTGAGGTAGCCCATGTTTGACATGAGTATCTTATCTGCTTTGTGGCTTCCTTGTGTTTATGATGCGATTTTTGTCAAACCAACGTTCTGTAACAACTGGATCTGGTCAGCTGGGGCAAACTTATCGTTTGCTGATAATTTTTTTCCCATTACCTTTATTCTCTATGTTTCAACAATGATACACCAGTTATACTTGGAGCTGCGCAATCATGTTTCACTTGGGACTTTTTCATTCATTCATTCACTCATTCATTCATTCATCAATCATCCATTGAATACTTCTTTTGTTATAAACCAGCAGTGCTGGATGCTGGGGATGAGCAAATCCCTATCCCTCTCTCTGACTAGTTTAGTGTAACTAGAGGAGACAGACATGTGTATTTATTGAATTATTGCCTGAATCTACCCTTTCATTAAGAACTGCAAGGCAGTGCCTGGTGAAGCTGTGTCCCCATCAAGGAGGTCAATGAAAAGTACCTTAAAGAATGGACACTTGGGGCGCCTGGGTGGCGCAGTCGGTTAAGCGTCCGACTTCAGCCAGGTCACGATCTCGCGGTCTGGGAGTTCGAGCCCCGCGTCAGGCTCTGGGCTGATGGCTCGGAGCCTGGAGCCTGTTTCCGATTCTGTGTCTCCCTCTCTCTCTGCCCCTCCCCCGTTCATTCTCTGTCTCTCTCTGTCCCAAAAATAAAAAAATAAACGTTGAAAAAAAAAATTTAAAAAAAAGAATGGACACTTGAGTTGAGACATGGCAGATAAGGCTTCCAGGCCTTCCCATAGCAATCTGCTACTTGAGTCCAGGAGTAGAGATCCTGGGGTGTCCAGGAGAATCAGGTCTGGAGCAGGGTTTCAGAGACCAGGTATGAGTGGAGCTGGCTAGCGGGGGCAGAGGCATCATCTCTTGGAACACCTCGTTGGCCTTGTTAATTTTTGTTGTTACCCCCAGAGAGATGGGAGGCACACAAAGGCTTAATTGGTCAGAGTTGCACCATATGAAGGGTGCTTTGGTTGCTGTGTGGAGATCAGGTTTTGTGTTGTTGGGCAGAGAGAATAAATGGAAGTGGAGGGACCGTTTAGGAATGGATCGCTGTAGTTCAGGCGAGTGATGAGGTAGACTAGGGTGTTGGCTCTGAGGGTGGAAGGAAGTGAATAGATCAGGACCATATTAGAAATAGCAGAAAAATAGGATGTAGTGGCCAAACGACTGAGGGGGTGAGGAAGAGGAAAGTGCCATTTTTCTGAGGTGCACCCAAAGGGCCGTGCTCTGAGACTTTTTTGTGACTGCTTTGTTCCATGCGTTGGCTAGAGACTTAGAGGCTGCCACTCGTTTGTGTACCATCTTCCACCTCGGTCCACATTCCTCAGCCCCAGTTCGACTTCTACTCACTGTCTCCCCAAACCACTCCTAGGATTTTGCCTCCATCCCTTTATTCATTCACTCCCCTGGAAAGTTCTTCCCAAGCCCTACCCATTTTCCTGGGCCTTCTTCAAGTCCCCAGTTCATGAACCTTTCCATAACGTTTCAGCCCACAGTGATCTTTCTTTCTCCTGAATTCATTCAATTTATAGTCTCCTTTGGAAGTCAATTTCCCCTGCTTTTTGACATTTCTTGTGTTCTTATTTGATCCCATGTATTAGTCTGTACCATAAGAAACTATCCTGTTTTGTTTTGTTTTTTTAAGACCCGATATCAGTAGTTTTCTACAGCCTAAACTACATATTTGTGATTTCACACACACACTGAGATGTGGATAGGTTGTTTTTGCAGTGCCCGGTGATGTCGTATGCACAGTCAGAGCATGAGAGATAATAAAATGCACTTAAAATAGGGTGTTACTGGATGAAATTTAATTCTATTTCATGGCTTAAAAGTACTTATAGTTTCTTGCAGTGCTGCCTAGCATTAGGAACATGGATGTGTTAACTCAGTGTTCTCTTTACCCCAAAAAGGTCCAGGGGGTTGGGCAGAATCCATATTGACTCATTACCACCATGACTCATTTATTATCGTGACGTATTACCATGATGGCTGACTTAGGGGGTAAGACATTTTTGACCATGTCTTATTCAGCGCAGTAGCTTCAGGGCTTGGCATAGATGAGGGGATCAATAATCACCTTTTGAAGGAATGAGTGAATATCATTGTCCCCTTTCTCACACAGAAACAGAGAATAGAATGTAATCTTGCTGTGTTTGGGGTCAGTAAGAAAAGAGAAGTTTGGTGTGCTACTTACGTTACTTTCATTGACTGGTTAATAAAAATGTTCCCTTCATATCATCTGGACCTTTTTTGCCTTTTCAATACCACCACTTAACATATGGGCCTCAGATTTCATTTAACACAGGTGCACGATAAGCTATGTCTTGAGCAGGTTTGGGTAAGCAGCCACACGAGACGTGAACAGACATACCACAGGCATCATCAGGCAGTGGCAGTGGAGGGGGTCCATAAAAGCTATATTCCTATTTGCAGATGTTTCCCTTTAGCAAGAATGGTGTGAGTTTGAATGGGACTAAAGCTTGGAAAAAGAAAATGATAACGGTACCTGTGGCCACATATTCTAGTTGATTTTGGGAGCATCACCAACTTAGGCTAAGTTGGACTTAGCACAGTCCAACTTAGGTCAGTATTGGCCAGAGGAAAATGAAGGCAGTCTTAAAAAAGAGACTAACACACAGCAGATGGTCAATAAATATTTGTGGGAATGAGTGGGAGACGGCTAGAATACAATTGGAATTTTCTTATTCTTTGTACCTCCAAGTGCTTGTTTAAATAGAAAACAGAAAATTGTTTAAAGTATAAACTCTCTGCACAAGGAAGGTGTCAAGTCTACTGACTCAGGAGCAAGGCCATGATAATACCTGCCCTTGGCTGGCGACATACTCCTGCCAAAGGAGGTTCTGTAGCAACTGTGTCTTTGTTTTCCTCCATACGATAATATTAAAATACACCGCCTACCTATTTCACATGAGTGAGCAAGGAGGAATGAATAGATGTTTGCAAGCACCCCAGGGTCCAGGAGGTGAAGTTATGCAAGCATCAGTTGTTATTAGATCACCCTTTGCCCTCGGCTCAGGGCCAATGTCAACAAGTCGTCCCCTTCCCATCTACCCGGAGCTTGCCATTAGGATTTAGGCCCTGAAGGTAAACTGGGCTGTGTTCTACTTTTAAAGGTGCTCTGTGGCCTTGGACACCTTTTTCCTCTCTGGGCCTCAGTTTCCTCATGTATTAAACAAGGTGCACTGAATCACGATCTTCAACTGATGACCGGTCTGTTTTATTTGTCCTGTGCAGGAGTTTTGCTTTGCTTCATTTTTAATGTGAGTTTGAATCCCTTTAAGGGAGGGTGTATGCTTTCTCAGTTCTGACTGAGGCCCTATGTATGATCTCCTCTATACCTGTCATTCACTTACATTCTGTTCCAGGGCCTGGAAGGTGTCAGAAACCCCCACACTAGATGTTCTTTAAAGTTTTTCATATGACTGTTTCTGTTCTGCTAACTCCACACGTGTTTCCCATTGAAGAACAATAACAATGTGATATAAGGGATAAAATCAAGTCTACGGTTTAGAGAAGCAGACTCTTTTTCAGCTGTAACAGGTATAAGCAAGTCACGTTTCTTAGAGGAGTTCCTTGACTTTTTTGATCACTTTACTTTCAAAGAGAGAGAGAGAGAGAGAGAGAGAGAGAGAGTGTGTGTGTGTGTGTGTGTGTGTGTGTGTTTTATTTTCCAGTCATTTGACCAATTTAACATGACACTTTCTGTGCAGAATAGTTTTTTAAAACACAACCAATTTAGAAAGACCAAGCACTATAGCTCTGTGAGATTAAGGGCTATTATTCTTTGTAAAAAGAAAACACTTTCTCTATTCTCATAGCACTTTTAATGAGCTAAACTGCTCAAGTGGCCGATGCAGTTTGTTTATTTTGAAATAATTTTAGATTTACATAAAAGCTGCAAAAATAGTACAGTGAGTTCCCTTACACCCCTCCCTCAGCCCCCCTCAGTGTTAGCCTCTTGCATCACTGTGGCATGATCAAGATTAAGAAATTAACACCCAACGAATTCATTTTAACACAGTTTTATTATTTCTGGTTAAAATTCTTTACATAAATTGTATCTTATTTTAACCACTTTGTTTTCAAAGAGCCACTATTAAAGGAATATTGAGAAAAAAAAATGCCACAGTAAAGGACTTAGAGAAATGATGTCTCGTTTTCACTGCCACTAGTTACGGGGCAGAAAGTTTTCTCAGTTTCTTTAATGTCTACTTGAGCACAGACAGAACTGCAACTTGTAATCTGATACGGAGGTTAACTGTCACTCATCAAAGGAAATAAGGACTCCCTTGTGTTGGTACAAGGAAGTTATAAGTTCCTTTTGTGGTAAGCATTATAACAATTTATTTTAGTGCTTTTTCAAAATAATAAACCTGATGTAGCCCAAGTGGTAATTAACTGGAGTCATGTTAAACTCTCTTACCGTTATTACTTTCCAAGTGCTGTTTTTATCTTAACCACTAGTAGATGTAGTAAATAAAGTGTGGTATTTCCAAAGATACAGCCTAAGTGATTAATAAGAAAAAAGGTATTAGTGGGATTTGGAGCTATTTTCCATAATGAATCAAATGAGTTTTCTGTTTTATCTTTAGTAAAGATGAGGCCATTTAAGGATCTTCTGAACAGTTAAGTCAACTGTGGAATAAAAAAGAATTTCTGGGTAGAGAATCTGAAAACCATATCACAAATACCCACCACATTATTTAGTCAGTGGGTTTATATTGTACAGTTTAGATTAATTACAGTCAGTCAGGTGATTTTACCGTAGCCCGGATTTCTTTCTCTGTTATATGTGTTTACCCTGCAATTACCAAGAGATCACGAGCAAATGAGGTGTGTTTCTCTGGGGACTTCTTTTAGCATTAACCCACATTTCAAACGACAATAGAAGATAGGAATTACTTTTGAGAGTCTCTTTGAAATGGATTAAAAAATTCAACAGTGAGTCAGTACTGTGATTATGTCTGTACTTGACTAGGACTGTAAACATCAAACTCATTTGGCGATCCTGTGAGGCATGGAGAGATCATTTCTCCTCCCTCTGAGATAGTATTTGGGTCCCATGACTGAAATGGGCAAAAGGAAAAATACTGAAAGTTTCTGTTCTGAAAGTAACTAGGATTTTATGTATAATCTTTCACTTCTGTGCCCCCTCCCTTTTTTTTTAAGAAAAAAAATACTAAATTTCAGTTTTCCCACTCAGAATCAAAGGAAAATCCACCTGAACACAAGTGTTTATGTAGCAAGTCTTATAATCTCTTTGGCCTCATCTCCTCTGTAAAATAAATGTCAGAAAATGCGTGGGCTCCAATTTTTTTTTTTTTTTTTTTTAGCAGTGGAACCCTTTTCTCAAATGAAACTGTACACAGAGCCCCAGAGAGGTGGGACCGCTCTGGTTTTAAGTGGGGAGCCCACGTTCAGTCTTCTTGGCCTTGTTTCTCCTTTCCCCGGGCTCACTCTCACCCTCTCCTGGCTGTCCTGGAATCCACAGCTACTCAGGTCCTCTCCGGCTCTACCCTTGGGGCAGTGGTTCTCAGACAGTCATCTATCTAGGATTGCTGTGAAATCAAGATTGCTCTTTGGAAGGAGAGACTTCAGATTTCTAGGCTATTCAGGTGGTCTTCAGACTGGTATGTTATTGGTCCGCGAGGAGACAAGTACAAAATTGAGAGTGTTTAGAAATGTTTACAGCAATTCAACATTGCTGCGATATTTAAGCACATGATCAGCGGGCTTACTTTGCTGAACAGGATATGGACCAACAGTATTGGTCCATGATAGATTTACGAATTTGAAAAAACCTAATAAGTTGTTTAAAAAGCACTGTTCATGAATATTATCTTATATAAAACTCCAGTTTTCCTCCTGAAGACTAAATAATTGAGATAATTCCTCAGTGTGTTCAAGACTTTTATAACATTACAAATATTCATCAGTTGATTTGATTTATGAGGAAGATTTATGAAAGATTTTTGAATTAAACGAGTAATGACACAGGTTTGTTTTTGAAATAGTTCTATTATCCATTGATCCATTAAATTTTTTTATGCAGTAAATATTTGTTGTTTGCCTTCCTTGTGTGTGGTGAATAAGGGAGGTTCAGGGGCACCTGGGTGGTTCAGTCGGTTAAGTGTCCAACTTCCTGATCTCACGAAGTTCGAGCCCCACTTCGGGCTCTGTGCTGACAGCTCAGAGCCTGGAACCTGCTTCAGATTCTGTGTTGCCCTCTCTCTCTGCCCTTCCCCCTCTTGTGCTCTCTCTCTTTCTCTCTCTCTCAAAAATGGATAAACATGAAAAAAAAAATAAAAAAAATAAGGGAGGTCCAATTCCTGCTTTATGGGGGAATCAGGCAACTGCAATATTTTGTGCATGTGGGGAGTCCAAGCTGCCCTGAGGAGGAGTGCCAGGCTTGGGAGGTTCAAGGAGGTTGTTATCCTATGATCCTAAAATAATTGTTAAAAAGCAAATAATTCATGAACTTTGCGAAAGATACCTTAGCCACTCCTTACAGATTATGACACAAATGTTTTCTGAGCTTTTGTACTGTGCTTGTATCACGCCATTTGCTATTTGGCGTGTGGGGATGTACTTGGGGATAAGACAGACACGATCTCCGCTCACATGGGGCTTATGGTCTGGTGCAAGGATACGGGAAATGGACCAGAAGATTTCCAACACTGACGAGCTGCAGAAGGAGAGGAAACAGAGTAGATGTGGTAAGGATGAGTCTCTGGGGGTGAATATGTTGTACAGGTTTGTCAGAGGAGCCCGCACCACCGAGGGGACATCTGAGCAGAGACCCGAATGACACAAAGAAGGCAGCCTGAGAATGAGAGAGGAACAGCAAGTGGCAAGTGCCGAGGCTTTCAGGCAGGGGTGAGGTTGCCACCTTCATGAACCAGGGAGAAGGCCCGCAGGGCTGAAATGCAGTGAGCGAGAGGGAGAGAGGGTGGAAGGATCGGAGAAGTGAAAGTCACGGACAAGGTCGAGCAGAAGAGGGAAACATGAGGCTGTGCTGAGTGTGCATCCACAGCGAGATTCTCGTACCGTCGTCACCCACAGCCCTTCCGTTGTGGTTGGTGATCACAGGGACGAGGTGAGTATCCCACCCGGAGCCTGTCGCATCCCTGGGACCGGTGGTGTGTCGGGGTGTTGACTTCAGTGTTCCTTTGCTTCTTATAGCCAGTTCCTGTGTCTCCTTTTGGGGGGACTCCCCCCAAGCTCCTGGAGTCTCTTTACCCCCAGACAGAAGTGTATGGGTGGCGGTTAAGACCTTCTCCAGGGACCCTTAACCAGTGACTGGTATAATCTCTACTCCAGAGCTCCCCGTGGAACCATGCTAGGCTGCCCTCTGGAGAGCTCTGGCTTTGGGGAGCACCCTTGCTTGATCTTTCCGGAGGACCCTTCCCCAATAAATTGTCTCGACTTGATGTAAACTGCCCTCCCCGCCATCCCCAGGTTTGGATTATAACCGTCGGCGTAACGTGATCATTTTTTTTTCATTTAAAATGGGGTTAGAGGAAATAGTTCAGCATTCTCAACTTCTCAAAGTTTTCTTCAGAATACTTTCCATTTCACCAGCCATCAAGTGGAAAGGATTTTGTTTTTTTTATCCTAAGGCAATTGTCTGTTTCTACCGATTCCGGTGGATTGTTTACTGTTTAATTAAGTGAAACGTTTCCAGAGACTTATCTATTCTCACTCTTCCAGCTCACAGAGTAGACTTTAATCTTAAATTGATAAAACTATTAGATGATTATTTCCTGTTCACACACCAGGTCAATCAAATTATGGAGATTAAACAAGGGAATAATAAGGCGGGGTGTTTAGCAGGGTATGATCTGGATAGATATGCTCTCCAAGGCTGGCAGAAGCAGCCTGTGAGCTTTTCCACACGTTTTCATGTGCTAATCTTTGTGGCTTTCGTTTCCTACTTCTAACAGTCTGTAGCTATGGTTTGCACGGGAATTGGAAGCCAGCAGGCCAGTGTGGAATTTTCCCTGTGCCCGGGAGGGAAAAGTAAAATCAGATGCTATTCATTTTGACTGGATTTCCATTTATTTTAGAACATTTGGGAGCATTTTAATATCTCTATATAAAAAGCACTTGGATCTCGGGCTTTTAGAAATTATTTACAGATTATCTGTCATCCATTCTTCCTTTCTTCCACTCTCTCCTCCTCCCGCCCTCCTTCCCTTCCTTCTTCTTTCTTTTTTTAGAGGAAAGTGAAATCAAATCTCTATCTGAATCCATCACAAAACATATTTTGAAGTCATGAAGTGGGATTTTATGTGCTTATGGTAGAATAGTATGCCTGTGGTAACCTGTTTTATCTTTAGCAGTTTTTAGTCGGAGATTGGACATGGTAAATGTTCAGTAAATATTTATTGATTGTATGAGTCTGTGGTGTTACGTCCTAAGCACAATTCTAAAATATTATATTGCGCTTTTGTTGGTGTGCATCTGTGAAGAGAGCCTTGGTCCCCAACTCTTAATTCCCGCTCAACTCTGTCATAAATATGACAACTATACTGGAAAAATAATTTTTAAATCCTTAAACTGTCTTTGCACATTTAACTGAAGTTTTGCTTCATTCTGTTGCAGTGAAACACCCATTGGCACATTCCTTTTTGCTTTTAAATATCTCTGAAACACTTGGATTTTGACCATCGATTTCACAATACATGGAGGCATGCGATTATAAGACAATAACACATGCTTTTTCATGCCTGAAAATAACACTGAAGTCAAGCTGTGGCATTAAAGCATAGTTGGAAAATTTTACATCTAATCAAATTAAACTGATAGTATATTTAATTTTGTATTTGCTATGTAATTGAAAGCATGGGTATCTTCAACTTTTTGTTTCTATTCTGGAAATTAAAACAATTGAATCAGAAATTGATTAAGGAAAAAAGGGCAAACAAATAAGTTGCCTTCTGTTCGTTGGTTAAGTAATCTGTCCTATTCCTTACTTATCTTTTGAGGGGATGTGGGAAACAGTATTAAAATTTATCCTGGGAAAAGTGACCATGATGACAGCAAAACTTATCTAGAAGATTGAAATGCCTATTGGGTTGTATTCCCAGGCTGGACAGTCTCACTGTCCAGATTATTTAAAAACAAACTTCAATTGAGTAAATTTTAAAGATAGAGAACAAACTGAAGGTTGCTGGAGGGGAGGTGGGTGGTGAGATGGGCTAAATGGGTGATGGGCATTAAGGTGGGCACTTGTTGGGATGAGTATTGGGTGTTATATATAAGTGATGAATCACTAAATTCTACTCCTGAAACAAACAAACAAACAAACGCATTTCTCAGCTGGAAAAAAAAGATCTTATTAACTTTATTCAGTGATTCATGAATCGGACAACATCCACTCTTGCAGATCGAAAGGAGCTCTTAGGAGTTTTACAGGCAGAAGGGAGCAAGAACAAGGAAGTTACACTGGTCAAAACGTGGATTGGGTATTGCAGGGTTACTTTTCTTTAAAGGTATAGCATGAGTTTATCAGGCAGATTATTTAATTAATGCTGATGTGGTGATTCCTGATTGGCTAG
This sequence comes from Lynx canadensis, assembly GCF_007474595.2. Lineage (NCBI taxonomy): Eukaryota > Metazoa > Chordata > Mammalia > Carnivora > Felidae > Lynx > Lynx canadensis. Next base: position 15,210,302 of record NC_044311.2, read on the forward strand.
TTTAAATTTTCATACCTGGGAGTGCTGAAAATATAATTAAGTTTGGTCACCTGGGGCTTAACATAAGTGACTCCATTTTGGGCCTGTTGGCTTGCTTTTGACAGGATGTTTGAGTGAGTGCAGGGGCTGTGCAGGACTGGCCCAATTCTTGCTGAGTTCTCATTGACTACAGTTGACTCACCTGGGGTGGCAGTTTGAAAGATTTAGGAATTCTGGAAATCCAGTGAAATTTTGTGTATTACCTCTGACACTGTAACACTTATTTGCAAATGGCTGGGGCTTTTTCCAGGCTCTTAGAAGGATCACCTGTGATGGAGACGAACTCCTTGAATTAGCAGCATATAGTTAAGGATACTTGTCGAGAAAGACAAGTAGGATGGCATAAAAACATTAGTTGGGCTTCAGGTATTTGCTTATAGATGTATATTTTGGAAACCCCTAATGGGGGCACTTTTCCTGACAAGCAGAAACGTGTATTTGTTGAGACAGTGGGTCAGAATATTTGAAACCGAGAATGACTCAGAAAACAGAGGCTTATGGGCTACTATACCTATAAACTATGCCCTAAATGTATCTGAAGGCCTTTGAAAGATAAATAATAAATGCTATTCATATGAACATTTTTATTGTTGTGTTAGAAATAAATGTTAGCTTTTACCTACTGAAGTATTATAAAGTGACTTTCGCCTGAGAATATTTTGGAGCACAGACTCCAACTAAAGTATTCCCCTCTGGTTTATTTTGAAAGGAATGCCATGTTAATTCTGGGGCATTGACGTTTTACAATGCCTGATCAAGACAAAAAGGCGAAGACCACAGAAAAATCAACTGAAAAAAAACAACAAGGAGTCACCACCAGGTAACCCCTTACTGAGTCTATTTGAGAAACAGAGTAGACCTTTGACAAGGGCTACTCTGGGTTATGGTGTTTACTGAAAGGTTTGCTCATTTCTAGAGGTTTAAAGGAAATGGATACATTTCAGTCTCTACAGGCAGGCCTCGGAAGGGCAACACCATCGGTGGGTGCCACTAGTTCACCTGGAATCTTTGGTTGGTTGACACTGTGTTATTCTTTCTCCTAGGGACTATTCAGATCTTAAAAGACTTCGTTGCCTTTTGAACGTTCAATCAAGCAAACAACAGGTAGTATGTTCAAAGGATGTGCATGTATTGATAAAAGAGAACTCACATGTTTCCAAAGGGATTAATTTAACATTTTTATGAACAGTGTATCTATTTTTCTTTGTTCTTTTATAGTTTTGTTTTTCTTTATCTGGCTGTTTCTCTCATACCTGGTTCAGTCCTGCCAGAATTCAGCATCTACAGCCTTTTCATTCTTCTTCTCTTTATTTTCTGTTTATTGCCATGTGTCCTAATTATCAAAGCTCTTCAGTCTAGAAACAGTATACTGTTCTATTGAATGCCTACCGTTTGACTCTTTGGAGTTTTGGGAACTTGATGTTTTCCAAAACACAAATTACTGTTTTCTTTCTTCTCCCCTCCACCCCACCTCATGCTACCCAGTTCCTAGAGCACGACTCTTGAAGTTTGCTGCAAATTTTATCTCACTGAAAATTCAGAGGGGAAAAGAGTCAATTTGGCTATTTTTCTGATAGCTTATATATATATATATATATATATATATATATATATTTAATTTTTTAAATGTATATTTATTTATTTTTGAGAGAGACAGAGCATGAGTGGGGGAGGAGCAGAGAGAGAGGGAGACACAGAATCCAAAGCAGGCTCTGGGCTCCGAGTTGTCAGCACAGAGCCTGATGTGGGCCTTGAACCCACAAACTATGAGATCGTGACCTGAGCCAAAGTCGACTTCTTTAACAAATTTTAGAATTTGCAGTCTGTTGTCTGACAAGTTCACATGGCATAGCTTTTTGTCAGCTGTTTCATATGTACAAAAATGCATGTTTGTAATCCTTGAATTATTCAGAAAGTAGATGGTTCTAAGAAAAAATGAAAATGTCCTCACTAATATGAAGGTCCTGAGGTTCTCAAAATTCATTCCTAATTCTATTTAATTTAGCAACGATATATGTTATTCTGAACACCCTCTTCTCTTTATAGTAAAATAGTATGGAGAAGAACGATATTGGAAAGAACAAATCCAGCATTTGTTTATATCTTGTTTGTGAGAGAAGGAAGTAAGGAGGTTTATGGATATACATAAAGTATGACAATTTATGATAAATTGAAGCCAAGACCAAAGAAGAAAGAAGAACAAGGGTCAGGGACAAAGTAGTTAGTGAGGCAGAAATGCCCATCGAAATAAGCAAGTGGGCCACACGTTTGGCTCTGAGATTTTTAGCAGTCAATTTGAAAAGGGTAATTTGGGATTAAGGCTCACTCACCTGAATTTCTGTTCTAACAAGACCTGGCCTGTTATTTGCAAATAGACCAAAAATGGCCAATTAATCTGTTGCAGAGGAAATTTGCTTTGCGGTTTAGGCAGAGAATTGCAAAGAACTGAGTGTCCTTTATTTGAATCTCTAATGAGCCAAGTCACTTCCCTGTTGTTTCCTTGTGTCCCAATGTTCTACTTTCGTTCTTTGTCTTGACTGCTCTGTGTATCTCTGTGTGTCTTGCTTAACCACATTAGAGTTTGCTGTTTTGTGGGACAGTACTGGGGACAGAGACACACTGAGGGGACAGAGGAGCCCCCTTCGTCATAACAAGGTTACAGTAATCCTAACCTGGTAAAACAAATCATTCAAGGAAAGGAATTGCCCCAGGGTTATTGAAGCAAAGTGAAATGACAAAGTTGGTTGGAGATTTCACGAGAGGTTTTCACAAATATTGAAGTAATCTGCCAAGAGCTGGAATTCAGATTTTTCCCCCCTACATTCAAGGCCACGGGGAGCTGAGAAATCGGTTTGCAGTAAGTAAAAAGATAGAAGAAGAAAACAATGAAGAACAAACAAATTACAGACTAGTTAATTGCCCCGAAATAGAAGAAGTTTTGATAAATACTGTGGAAAGAAAAGGTGTAAGGCACAGTGTTCGTGTTCTGAGAGATAAGGTATGGAAAAGACATTTATAGATGTGACCAGGCAAGACAGGAATCCTGAATGAAGGGTGCAGACAGTAGGTGTATGGATTTTGACAGGCGTAAGGAGGCCACTTTTGGCTCGGATCACAGGGAAGGAGATGGTTCTTGAAGAAACGGGCTGGTTTTCCATCAGTGGAATTGGTGGAAAGGTATTATTGGTGAAATGAGTAGAATAATCAGGTATCTGAAGCAAGGAAAATAACAAGCATTTAAGTAAAATGGTGACTGGATGTTTCTATTGGAAGGAGTGATACATAATACTGGAGGAAACTGGGCAGCGTCTGAAGGCCCATCTGCGATTTTGTATGAGCCCATAAGCAACAGGGAATGTTGACATTTCCAAGCAGAAGTGACACAGTCAAATTTTTAGGAAAGTTCTGTGCTTCATCCTGTAGTCTTTCTTCTTTCTGCTCATGCTAGTCAGGCTGCTCAGGTACCTCTCATTTTCTGGAGTACACACAGATGTCCTCTGTTTGCAGCCTGTAAAAGTCTGTCTGGAATACTCTGAAATACTCTTGGCATCCTGGTCCGTGGCCCACCCTGTCTCTCCCTTACTTTCTGCCACAACAAACCCTGGTTCACTCAACTTGCAGCCTCTTCTCGTGCTGGCTTACCCCCCCCACCCCACGGGACTCTGACCTTGAAGGCAGAGGTGGGTATCAGGCATGATAGGTGCTATGAGCGAGGTCCACACAGTAATGCCACCAGGGACGGAGTGAACAGCTCTGCCGGGAAGGCGCAGGCGGGTGCTCACCAGGAGGCTGAGCTGAGCCCTGAAAGGTGATCAGGAATCAGTCTGCAGCACACGCCCAGGCATGGAGTGGTCAAACACTACCGTGGTTTCTGGGACAAGTGACCGGTTTAATGCGGCCAGAATGTGGGGCACGGTTTTATATTTCCCTGGCATGTTTTGTTTATTTATTTATTTGTATCATATGGACTTGCAGATTCGTAGTTTATTCTGTGGTGGATTTATTTTTCAGTACTGCATAGCCAATCATTCCAAAACTTAGTTGTTTAAAACAACGATCGTTTACTGTGTCTTACCTATTCTGCAGGTCCTGAATTCAGAGCAGTTAGCCTGGATGGTTCTGGTTCAGGTTTCTGCCACCGGGTGCCCACTAGCCATGATTCTTTCAACATCAACTGGGGCACCGCTTCCAAGGTGGCTCATTCACATAGCTGGCAATGGGTGCTGTTTGTGGGTGGGAGGCTTCTCTCCACAGGGCTGTTTGTCCTCACAGCATGAGCTGGGGATTCCCCAGAACTACCCCCCTACATGTTGAAAAAAATTTTTAATGTTTATTTATTTTTGAGAGAGAGAGAGTGAGAGAGAGAATGAGTGGGGAAGAGGCAGAGAGACAGAGACACAGAATCCAAAGCAGGCTCCAGGCTCTGAGCTATCAGCACAGAGCCTGATGTGGGGCTCGAACCCACAAACTGCGAGATCATGACCTGAGCCGAAGTCGGACATTCAACCGACTCCGCCACCCAGGTGCCCCTAGTTGTTCTTGTTGTTGCTGCTGTTGTTTTTAAGTTAATTTATTTTCAGAGAGAGAACATACGTGCAAGCAGGGGAGGGGCAGAGAGAGAGAGGGAGAGAGAGAATCCCAAGAAGGTTCCGCTCTCTGTGTGCAGAGCCTGACTTGGGGCTCAGTCTCCTGGCTGTGAGATCATGACCTGAGCCTAAACCAAGAGTCGGACGCTCAACCGACTGAAACCCCAGGTGCCCTGAGACGAGCAAGTTTGGTTCATGGTGAGCTGCTGTTATAATCAAGGGAGACTGAAAATACATAAATAACTGTAAGATATGGCAGGTGGCGTTACAAGCAATGAAGAAAAATAAAACAGCATAAGGCAGAAGAGAAATGTTTAAGTCAAAGATGTTTAAATCTTGGAAAACCCCTCAATTTGACTTGGCTCTCATGTTAATTACTGTTTTGGGAAAAAACTCATTCCCTTTATCCAGCCTCCAGTTACCCCCTCCCCCATTTTGTTACTTTGTTTATTCTGTGCTGGATTGTTATCCTCATGGGCTCCGTGCTTCTATTTCTGTAGCTTCCAGCCATTAACTTCGATAGTGCCCAAAATAGCATGACGAAGTCTGAGCCTGCCATCAAGGTGGGTGGACACAGAACCCGAGGTCAGTGGCATGAGTCCACAGAAGCTGTTGAACTTGAAAATTTTAGGTAAGAATCCAGTATCTCCCCTGCCTTCAACAACCTATTCTAATTAGCCCAAAACTTTGTTTGTTTGTCACGGGAGCTAAAATTTACAAGTGTTTCAGAATTTACCATGGGGATTCTTAATAATTTCAGTGTTTAAACCATTCCCAGAAATAGTGTGTAAATAACAGCTTAGTGGCTTTAGGTAGAACCGACGTGGGAGTTTCAGGACACCTTGCTGAGACACCTCCGGCATTTGTTCTATGAGGAAATGGTTCCAAGTTGTTGGCCTGGCTCAGCTGATTCCAGGCTTTGTCTTCAGCGTTTGGTCTGTCCATACCTTGCCAGCAATGAGGAGGCATAAAAGAAGCCGTTGCTCTGAACAGATATGGTGGCTAAGGACTGTGGTTGTCAAAGCAACTGAGGTTTTCAGTTGAAGGGATTACACCTCACCTTTAACATTGAAACTGGCAACCCACATTCATCTGTCCTGTCACCATTTAGACCTGCCAGAAGTTGCACGTTTTTGTGGGCCACTCCCCTTCCAGGAGCTGGGTCTCTCGGCTTTACAATGTGCTGAGGTCATCTGGCACTAAGTGCTGTGTAAATAATGAATGGTATGAAATATCAACATGAATATTCTAGAATGATCATTTATTTATTTGACCTAGATTTCTTCTCCCTGTCATTTTATGGCAATGAATTTAATAGTCTACAAAAGGCATACGACAGTAAATGGTTTATATTTAGTGAGGAACACTAAATTCTTTAAAAATGCTTACATATTCAGTCTACTGGTATCCATGTACTAAGAATGCCCTCGCCTGGCTAGGGTAGGGACACGCTGTCCAATGACCAGTGAAAGACTGCAAAGGAAGAACAGTACAAATGACAACATAAGGCTATAGTACTTGCCTTTGAGGTGATGTGTTCATGTAATTCCAGATTATTGGCTTAGATCTTAAAATTGGTCTATTTTAATATGCACAAAAATAACATATATTTTGTAGCAGTGCCACCATTTTGTGCATTATCTCTTATCCTCTCCCAGTTTTAAAGTGGAATTTATAATTTAAAGTAGTATTTTAACCTCTTTAATGGGTTGTAATATCAGAAAAAAGAAGCCGAAAATGGGATATCTCCAGACTTTGTTAAACACACACACACACACACACACACACACACACACACACCATATGCAAACAATCAACAACCACAGAAACTTGTTTACAGCCTAATGCGGTGTCTAGATAATATGCACCAATCATTCTTTCTCTTTGCATACCCTTTTCCTCCTTCTGAACAAGTTTAGCTATTAAGTGTTTATAGGGAATCCTTTAGTTAAATGGTAAAATGAAATATATGCTTGATTATAATCATTATTATTTATAATTTAATCCTTTTTTAACAGTGGACATGTGCCTTTAATAATGTGTTAAATCCTGAGAATCCTTCAATATTTGCATGAATATAGATGATCTTTGCCTGCATTGCTAACTTTGAGACAGGCTAAATAATTTTTATTACAAAATGCTTTTCTGTTTCTTTAATCTCAGTATAAACTACAAGAATGAGAGAAACTTCAGTAACCATCCGCAGCATAAACTATTTCAGGAGATCTTTACAGCCTTGGTGAAAAATAGACTCATATGCAGGTAAGACTGTCGCAGAAAAGACCAACAATTTACACATGAATGGCATATCTTATATGTCTTATTTCTAGCATATGGTTTGAAGCAGTTTATGAGATTGGATACAACATACTTAAAGGATAAAACAGAACAAATATCATTTAGAAGGAGGCAAATGAATAGGCATTGCAAGTGATCTCATTAAAATCACTCTGATTAAATACTGAATTTTGCCAAATTTTGTGACAGATGAGGTAAAATGGGAAAACACCCATGTTACACTGTTTTTCTTATTTTTCTTACTATGAATTTGGATACTCAGGAGTTTATTTCCAGGGTCCTTATGAAACAGACACTGCGTAACCCCCTGGCCAACATCCTCATGGTACACTTTTTCAGTTGATACAAGGACTGATTAAATGGGCTGCCCCAGCTTTGACCTTGGGGAAAGGATGAATGTGTACCCCCCAGTACAGCCCAATGATGATGTTTCTTCTCGGGACCAAGTTAAATGTTCCCTCTATTGATCTTCATTGTCCTAACACAAGTGCAGTGTTGGAACTATGGGGAAGGGTTAGCAAGACCTCTTTCTGTCTCACAAACATCAGGCGTCTTCGGTGAGCCATTGACTAGTGCTGGATTGTAGTCAGGACTGAATTTTCTATTCATTCTGGGCTGCTTGAAGTGAGAGCTGGTTATGCTGCTGCTAGTTACGAAGGTGGCTCCCAGCATTGTTACATGGATAGGACCTTGCCTTCTACTCTTCCCTGGAGGCCCAGGCTCTCTCCTGACAAGCAGCGGCTGAAAGGATGCCTATAAAGAACCGTGAATCTTCTGCATCGCTTTGTGACTCGATTGAGATATCTGAGTTCTGCCCCAGTGAGATGGGGAAAAATTTACTCCTGTTGGAAAATAGGAGAAATATTAAGAATTTAATGTCTTGAGCAAGAGAAGACTTTGACTTGCTCCAGTGCAATAGCTGACTTTAAATAGAACAGTATCCCGGTGGGTCCTCCATGATGAATCAGCTGCAAAACATGCCTAAGTGGCAGCCTAACGATTTGATCTTTAGAAGGGGCTTATTTGGTATTAAATATTCAAGGGTTGGACAGTGGCTGCCAAATACATTTGTTTAGTTTAAAGCAATCCAGGATTGGGACTGCATCTATTATGTCTTTGTACCTGATTTAAGCAGAGGATTATAGGACTGGTTCAGATGATACAAAAAGCCTAAAATCTTTATCATGGCTATGGAATCGGGTCCCTGCTCAGTTCTTGACAGTATACCCAGATTGTTGAAAGATTAATGAACACTACAAAGGCCCTGAAATTGCCCTGGACTGTTTTCTCCCTGAACTCGAACAGAGTACAACGATGGTTAGTAGCAGAATAATTATGCCTGAAATGGTGTTAGGAAATAACGTTCTTTAATTAATTGTGAAGACGGCTCTCATGGACTCTTCAACGGATGTCTCATAGACCATTTATTGGGTCAGTACTTTGAGGAAGGAAGAATACTTCCAGAATTAAAGATGTGAGAGACGTCACTGTGTCCCTACTCTGAGGGCACTAGATGCAGAAATTGTTAGGGAAACTAATTGGGCAAGGGTTGGCATCCAACAGTTGAAAAGATCTTAACAATTCTGAAGTTAAGAGATCTCTTGTCAGGACCTTTTCAAATTCTTAGTGATTAATGAGGCATCTTAGATTGGATGGAATTACTGGCTTGCAACATGAGTAGTCCCTGGAAATCTTCAAACTAGGAAGAGATGATTATAGATCTCTTTGCCTTCATAGTACGAGAAGGAATTTAGGAATGTTGAACATCAAGGGCATCCTTTTACGTCATCCTTTGGCTGCTGATGGATTGTTACGTTCAGTTCTATTCTAAAAGCAAGGTTGGGTCAAAGATGGCTTAAGTGTAAAGGTCTTCCATTGTTCCTCACCCCATATGACCTTGCTAAGATAGTCAGAATTACCTCCCCCCCCCCCCCACCCCCCTCTAAATTTAGACTTACAGAAGAATTACATCTCAGGGACTTTTCTGGTATAGCTTCCTATCCTATTTCTTTGCCAACATCAGATTTAATGTTGTCTGGAAAGCTTGGATTCAATGCATTTGAATACATTTGTATATCTACTGTGTGCAAGGAAGAGAGGGAATAAGCATTGGGGAAGGAAGAGAGAGTGAAAATACAAAGATGAATAAAACACATGATCCCTTTCTTCTAGGGACTCAGCATCTACTCTGGTCAGCAAAACGATTATCCACTATCCCAATATAAGGGAAAATATGGTGGATATAAACTATTTATATTATTACAACTAAAGACTGGGGGAGATTGAGGGGTGTGGACTTTGGTCTTTGGTCCAATTCAGGCTGTAGACGAGATTGGACACATTCAGGATGTTATGCCATTCAGTTTTACCCTGAGGATATAGCTGATTGGAATTTTGTGTCACGTGTGGAGTGTGAGCCCTTCCACGTCTTCTGTCAGTTTATGCCCCAGTGATGCTGTTCTTATTGTTGTTCTATTTCATTCTTCCCCACTGCAGTCTTCTTCTAAACCATACTTCTAGATACTTCCTTTCTGGGTGCATTTCCCAAGATTGGCCTATGATTACTCCCTTGTTCTCAGAAGTGAAGATTGCGAGGCGGCATCTGAAATGAGATGGGAGTTGTTAATCCAGGGTGAGATAAGGTAACACAGTAAGCACTGCAGACACCTCGTGGTACATCTCAGAGGGCAAGTGAAAGTAGCATCCCTGAAGCTGAGGTTACTCCTGGTTACACATGGTCACAAATCTTGACTCATGGCAGAGTACAAAAGCAAATTTTGATCTTCCAACTTTTCATTCAGCCATAATGTCATCTATTGGAGAGTCTAGTTAGAAAATAAATCCACCCCCTTTCCATTTCACCTGCCTGTCCAGGAAAGTACAAAGGGTGCTGGGTATCCAAGACCAGGTTGTTATGAGGTTGCATAGGAAAGTAAAAGTTGTCACAACATTGGCATATCCTCTAATTAACTACTTATAAAATTGACCTCTACTCAAGGATCTCTTCTGTGTGTCTCCTCTGAGCTCCCTCTTTGTTGGTCCATTCCTTGCTGATTGCCAGATGATGTGCAGATCCTGTAATACAGTGCAAATAGAACATAGTTTTTTCTTGTGAAATGAACTTGCAAATGTGGCTAAAGATGTAGAATATCCTGATGATACTAAAAAAATAATTATAGTGCTGAACTGTTGGAATCTGGCTAATGAGGCGCCAGCATAATTAGACCACTGACAAATTGAAGAAGGGGTATTAACGAGGACAATGACAAGGTGGGACGTCAAAAAAAGTACATTTGGACCACAAAGGTTAGGAGAGGCCTTTAGGAAAAATTGATGACTCTTTCTAATATATTTGCAAAAATGAACCTCTTTATGTTGCCGGAGTCAAAAGTGAATTCAAGGATGTTGGATCATGTTATGTGATTGGTCAGAAAAAGTGTGCCCCAAAATGTCAGCAGAATCCATTTTTGCTTTGTTCTAGTTATTAGGGTCGAGTTGCGGTTATAACTTAAATTTTGTGAAATGTAAAATAAATATATCTTAGTTTATTTTTTAAGATAAGATTTTCATTGCAACTTGCTCCCTGCTATTTAATATGTTTGGTGTTATTTTAAAGTGGGTTCACTTAGCTGGTCTCTTCCTGGTATGATTATTCTACGATTGCCAGAATATTGCAACTTTTGAGAAAGTAAGATATATACCAGGTTCTGCCATTTCAGTTAAACCTGAACCACCTGATCCATTTAGCATGACTTTTTTGCTCCAAAAATGCAATCACTTTTCTAATAAGAACAAGTTGGTGTCCTTATTATTTTACATCCCGTTTTCTGAAATATCTACTGTAAATGTGGCGTATTTTGGAAATAGATTGCAAAAATCAATCACTTGGATATCTACCAGGTATGAAATTAAAATGTTCTAGCCTTCCCAGGAAAGCACTGCTTGTTCTTGGGCCACATGCAACCACTGGAACAAATTTTAACGTGGCCAAACCAATAAATGACAGCTTCCCATTAGTACATGACCTTCTGAGAACCAGGCAATGACTTCCAGATACAGTCTAGAGACCACATTTCCATGGCTAAAATCAGCCAATCCCCAAACACTTGGAGAGCTTTGCTCTGACAGACTGTGCCTTATAAGTTGTATATAATTACTCTCAATTCATCTTTTGTTTTACATAGTGATTAGTGGACTTTTTCTTCTTTGGAGATCTTGAAGCTAACATGCCTAAAACAGGACTTTTGATTTTTCTTGCTCAACTTGCCCTCCCTCAGCTTTATTCTTCCCCGCCTATTGCCTGGTCCAAACTGCCGTCATCTCTTACTTGGACAATTGCAGTAAGTTTACTTGGTTCCCTGCTTTGATCCCCGATTCCCTATACTGTTCTCAATACTGCCACCTAAAGGATCCTTTCGAAAATCTGTTGGATCGTATTAGTTCTCTGCTTGGAGCCTTTTAGTGGCTTTCCAGAATAAAAATTCCGAAGTCCCTATTCTTATTCTACAAAGACCTGCAGATCTGGCTCCTGCCATCTCTCCGACTTCAACTCCTAATACTTTGTCTTGGCTCACTTTGCTTCAGCCCGACGGACTTCCTTACTATTATTGCTTGCACAAACAATCACACTCCTGCTCAGGGACTATATACTTAACTCTTCTGCTGTTCTGACCTAGACTCACTCCTCACTTCACTTGGATGCTAATCTGCCCAGAGAACCCTTCTCTGACTTCCCTAAAATAGTATCCCCTGGACTGTCTAAACCCTTAAACTTTCTTGTCCTCCATTATACACCACCTCATGTAAAGTTTTATTTGTTTGTTTTTATTATTGCCCTTCTCCCTTTAGAAGGTCAGCTCCATGAACACAAGTGCACGGTTTTGTCCTTTGCCTTACCCTGGGCATGTAACCATGCCTGGCTACCAGTAGGTGATGAGTAAATATTTGAAACCATTCTACCTCTGAAACTTCCATCAACTGTGTAGAAGAAACACATATAGGCAGTCCCTTCTGCTCAATATCTCTCTGACTTTAGGGACTGGCATAACCCATTGGATGGACTTCCGGTTGGGCGCATATTTGGGGCTAAATTTAGTGGGTAACACAAAGGAAGAAGAAAGACCCGCTATGAATACTGGAATAAGTCGGTAAAGATGCCTTGAATATTCATTTGTAGTTAATTTCTTCACGCATACTTTTTTTTCTCTTCTAAGTCTTACCACGGCTATTTGGATGTGAATTTTACTTTTCTAACATCTCTCCCCCTCCAAAAAGAATACAGGGCTCTGTTGTATGAATGCGAGATAATGTTTATTTTGAAACAGGCTTGATTGAATTTCTCCACTCTTAAATTTTGAGTCAGAGGTGAAAGTGTTGTTGTTGTTGTTGTTGTCGTTTTGTGTATTAATGGAAGGGGCAGTTTAAATGACACCTCACCATGAAGATGCCACTTATTCTGAGTGAGAAAGAGAGCGAAGCGTGGTACGAATGAGGACTAGGGTGAACCTCTGGCTTGTGCATCCGTCCCTGGGTTCAGCTGACCTCAGACCATTTGGCTGTCCTGTGTGGTATTTACCTTCCAATACCGCAGCTTCGTGACTGCTTTTTACACGGAGCTTTCACATCACACACAGGTTTCTTCCACTGTGCAAGATGGTGAAGGCCCTGCGACCACATTTCAGTTGCTGTGTTGCCCGTGCCACTTTTCCTTCCCGTTTTGTACTGAAAGCGGAGCGTGATGCTGAAAGCGATGTGGCAGGTGGTCATGGGCAAAGGCCGTGGGAGCTGATCACGCTGTTCTGTATTAATAGTCCTGTGAAAGAAGTGGCAAAAGTTCAGTCACAAGAGGGGATAAATATTTGCCCGCTCATGAATCCGCTGCTGTGCGGCGGCTATATTGGGACATACCCTCCAGGGAAACGCTGTCTTTGCAGACAGACAGCTTTTTCAGAGCTGCCCCAGAGGACCCCCGGCTGCTGTGCTGAACATTCCTGCTCCCACAGTGTACGTGTCGGAGAGTCACTGTCTCTGCAGTCACCCCCGCCTGTGGGACCTGGAGTGGTGCTGGGGCGGGGAGGGACCCAGGAGCCAGGCCCCAGCTCTGCTCTCCTGTGCAGCCTTGGGCCAGCCTCTGGGTTCCTCCGGGCTGCAGTTGCTGGCTCGATACAATGAGAGCACCCGTCTTTATGGCCTGCCGCTATTATTCTCTGTAATTCTCTGGTTGCACTAAGTCGTGTGTTTCCTAGTCCCCCACCTCTTGGCAAACAGAGATCTATATCATTACAGAACACGCCATTCCTCTTGAATACCAGGGCTCCATCCCATGTGCTGCGTCCTTGTGGGGGGTTAGGGGCTGGGAGCCAAGGAAGGAACAACTGCTCCTTCAGAGGTCAGCGCTCAGAGAGCAGAAGCCAGAGGACTCAGACACCAGGAATTCTATTTACATTTATAACAGCAGAGGCCAGAATCACGTAGAAATATTAATAGCTTTGGGCTTTAGTCCCAAAATTGCAAAACAAAAATGCCGTTTGCTTGGAACAGAACCTTTAACTCAGACTTTTCTGGAACTCTTCATTTATTTCTACTCCTTCAATAATAATAAGTTTAAAAAGCCTATCCTGGCATATTTTTTTTTTCTTTTTTACAGGGGGGAGGAAATAGGGGAAAAAAAGCTTTTGTATTTATTTTAATATGAAAAACATTGCAAACGTCATGGCTTTTCCTCATGAAGATTGTATATAGTTAACAGGAAAAATACCAGTGCATACATATTTGTAGCTTGAATCACCTCTTGATATGTCTCATGGCTTTTCCTCTTAAATAATGAAAAGCAATCAGCATTAAACCTCATTAGGTTTTTAGCAGCTGTTGCAACTTGATCATTATTTCTTTTAGGTCTTTGGGATGTCGGATCTCTGCACTCCAGTTCAGGCTCCGTGCTATCTTTAGCTGACCCCAGCACCTGAAGGGGAACGTAGTCATGTGCCCTCTCCCTATTTATAAAGATTAGAGGTATTCTGTCTGAAATAGGAGTCTCAGAATAAGTGTCCCCATAGGTGATTGTTTTAAATTCAAAGCGCATTTCAAATTTGCAGTATTTTCCTCAACGCAGGGAAGTCGGGGATGAACGATGGCACGGCCTTGGCTAACTGTGCCTGGCTGGCGGCACCGGCATGGGTTGAGTCCTGCCTTTATTCTCAGAAACTGAGCTTTGCCTCCGTAGCAAAGGTGTCGCTGTCATGGTGCCTGGGCAAGAGGAGGGCCAGGGTTTGACGGCGGGTGTGGTGGGCAGCTCCTGCCCGGAGCCCTGGTGATGGCGGGGAGAGCAGTTCTCAGCCAGTGATGCTTTTGGGACGTCTTGTTCGGCCTCTGTCTGCAGCCAGGCCTCTGTGGGGTGGGGTGGGGGGATGGGGGGTGCTCTAACCTATCAGGAGCTCTCAGACATCCCTGGGAATATAAGAACATGGGAAAAGCATATTTGCCAACTTCCTTCTGGAAGGAATAGTGAGGGGTTTGGGGTGGAGCGGAAGGAGGTAGGGTGGGGCGTGACACCTCCAGTGGCAGTGACTGTAGATGTTCGTCCTGCCTTTGAGGAGGGTCGGTCTCATGCACTCAGGTTGGAGATGTGCGGGTTTGGGAGCAGAGCTGAATTTCTCAGGACCGTGGAGGAGATGAAGCTGTATTCTACCACCAGTGCTAAGGATTAATATGAGGCAGGCCAGGCAAAGGTTGGCTTGGGACCACAGCTTAAGCAAATGTTCCACCTGACCGAGGGGCAGATCTTTAAAGTATCCTAACCTTGCTGGATGCATAACTAACCCAGCTGTGGGGGTGGGAGAAGTTATGTGGCTTCTAGTCTGGAACAGCTTTCCTTATCTTCCTCAGTTTTTCTTGGCTAACTATGGAATAACAGACACTTTTTGTTTTAGTGTTTTGTTAACATTTGCACCAAGCGCCACTGTTGGGCTAGCTTAGAGGACCGTGTGAGACAGTGTTGCCTGAGAGGGTGCCCGTGCTTATCTTTCCCCTTCTCCTTCGTGCTCCCCACTCTCCATGGTCTCCCCTGAGATTACGTCCTTAGCCATTCACCTGTACACCAACCTTCGTCTCAGGGTCTGCTTCTGGGGAAACTGATCCAAGGAAATGCTTTTTCACGGTGTTCCCCAAACTGCCCACCAAAGTGCCCTGGAGGCTACAGAGAACCCCCAGGGTATCATGGAGTGTTTGAAATTTTCAAGGAGAAGAACGCTGTGCAATATCTGTCAGATACAGTGCCAACTACTCAAGGTGCTGTATGATTTCCGTATTAAGATTGGGCTACCTTCCTTTTGACGATGGCGTATGTTTCTGAAGCTGGGTTTTCCATGGCTGTTACGATAAAAAGCAAGTACGAGGTGAAAAGCAGGTGGAAGAGGAGAAGGTGGTGGTATCCAATCTGATCACAAGGCTTGAGAATTTGTTTACTGTTTACAGGAGCACACACCATTAGTAAGTAAATGTGCTTAAGAATGAATAAAAATATTTTTCTTAAAATGTATGCTTATAATTTTTTCAAATGGATCCTAGGTTATTAGGGCATAAGTTCTTGTTAAGTCAAATTTAATTATTGGAACTTTTAGCTATTTCTTTTGGTCAGGCGCTGCCCCTCAGTCAGCAAGGGCAGTACAAACCAAATGATGATGGCAGTTTTTATGCATTTCACACTAACATGGATTAAGTGTTCAGGTACCAAATAATAGTCCTTGTTGTAGATTATGCTCGAAATAAACTAATGCTATTCCTTTTTGTGTCCCTTATTGTCCTGCACTGTTTTGTGTTGTTCATGAACTGTCACACTGGCCTCTTCAACACGGGCAAACATGCTTTCTCTTGTTTTCTTCTTTCAGAGAGTGGGTTAATCGAGCCCCATCTATTCACTTTCTGAGAGTATTAATCTGTCTGAGACTACTAATGAGGGATCCATGTTATCAGGTTGGTTGGAAAAAATAAAGGTAGTTTTTACTTGTTATGAAGATGAAGTAAAGATCTGGGATCATGTTAGCTTTTTTTTTTTTTCTGTCTCACAACTCAATAGCTTTCAAATTTAGGAGGTATCTCAACTGCTATTTAAAAAGATATGAGAAATAATTTAATAGGGACAAACAAATCTGTATGTTTCTGCTGTATTAACTATGGTATTAAGTGGATGGGACTTCTGGTGTATGTTTAAACCATTGGCAGTTCAGGCCACACCTTTGAGTGTGTTCAAGGCTAAGCAGCTCCCTAGGTCAAAGTCAGCAGTGACAAGTGGGGGCCTTCTCAGGGAGTTCCTGAGGCAGCCCGTGGGAAAGGCACAGCCTGCAGTTTTAGCAGCTGCTCCAGAGTGCCTTTGCCCACATCTAAGTTGGAGGTGAGCACGGGACCTGCCTCTGGTCTCCGATGAGGGTTGCGAGGCCGAGAAACTTTCCCCCCTCTCACTAGTTACTTGAGTGTGCTGCTGCCTCTAGTTTAGTGTTTCTTAAATTTTAATGTGCACAGGAATCCACTGGGAATCTTGTAAACACCGATTCTGATTCAGCAGGTACACGCTGAGGCCCGAGTCTCTGCGTTTCTGTGAAGCTTCCAGAGGACGCCAATGCCACTGGTCCATGGCCCACACGTTGCACAGCAAGGACTTAGTGCTTTAGCAGTGAGGCTCTAAAAAACAAGCTTCCCTAACATTTCACCCAGACCTTCAAAATTATTTCTTCTAGTATCGGCTGGTAGACAGCTGCTTCCATAAAGCAGCAGTTCTCAAACATCTGTGTGCGTCAGAAACACATGGACGACCTACAGATCGCTAGGGGCCATCCCCACGGCTGGTCGTTCAGTAGGTTTGGGGAGGGCTGGAAAATCTCTTCTAGTAAGTTCCCAGGTGAAGCTGATGCTTCTTGTCAGGAGACCACAGTTTGAGAACCACTGTTCCAAAGCCTCAAGATCGCTTATTTAGTCATTATTGTTACTGCTTGCCAGTGTTAAATAGTTAGAACGTTCCTATTCTAAATACGTGCTTCGGTGTTTTCACAGATTTTTTTCCCCCCTGAGAAGCATCTCCTTTTACACCCTGTCCTGATGAGCTACTAGGAAGCTCAGGCCACTCCAAAGATCTTTTACGTTGGATTTGGTTTTACTGATGAATTGTTTGCGTCGGAATGCGTTTCTCTTCATTACCCCAATAACCATCTTTTCCAACCTTGGCACTTAAAAAAAGCGTTTCGGTACTAGCCAGCTACAGAGCCCGCTCTGATTTGAGTCTTCCAGGATTCATGGTGGTGCCACCTGTTTCCTTTAGACGAATCACCACTTCTTCGTTCTGTATTCTAAGCTGGCCTTGTGCTATTATAGTTTAGTGAGCCCTTTGACTGTGTGACTCGGGGCATTCTCCAAATGGCTTTCTGTCCTGGTTGCTCAGAGTTTTTTTGGGAAGACAGCATCCTTTTTTTTTTCCCATGACCAGCTGTACAGAACTATGCATTCCATGTATTTCTGAAGGGCCGTTTGCAATTCTGTGTGCAGCGTATGTCATAATGGTGGACCACGTGTTCCATTTTGCCCGGGTCAGTCCCAGTATGTGTTCCTTGTTCCCACTTAATTATAACATCTCCTTTCACTCTCATGAAGGTAGGTTTTTAGCAGGGGCTCTAATTTTCTGACTTATGGAAGTTAGCAAAGTATTTGCCTCAGAGATTTTCTGTTTGTTTAGAAAATTGATGACCGTTGTGTCCTACTCTGCTGATCTCCATCAAAGTATTGCCTTTCTTAGTCTAGTTCTTGATGGATCGGGACACGGTTGATTGCCCTGCTCTCTCCAGGAAAGAATTCAGTGACCTCATTGTTTATGGGATTTTGTGACTAAACACATATTAAAATGAAGTCCTTCCCCGATTTCTAGTCTTTCCATAGAAGGGTATTGTCTCTGAATATCTCCTCCTGGCACTCTTTCCACAAAGAAGAGCGTGTGCTCAGGCGGTTGTTGAACATCTTGAGTTGCCAAGAATTGTTGGCCGAAGTCACAAAGCTTTGCTGGGGTTTACTGTAATTTATGCCAGTTAATCTCAGCGAGCCTTCATCCTTGCTAGGCATTCCTTTCCTCGCTTGTTGAGTCTGTGCCGCAGGATCCACAGTGGCTGTTCCAAACCCTGTCCGCTTCTCATACTCCGATCCCCTCCTGACCCTGTCATCCTCACCAAATTACAGCATTGTCTGCTTTCTGGGAAAACCAAAGCCATTCCAGTGGGAACTCTCTTATTATCTCTTCTTTGTTGCTTGAAATATTAGGGTTACCTTGAAGCTTTATGTTCTTCTTGTCTCAGAAGAAATATCCCTCCTCCTTGCCAAGGCTTACCCATCTATCTATTCTCTTCATTTCTATGTCCGTGTCTCCCTTTCTATTTTCTATTATTGTAAAAATGTCCTCTCCTGGACCCAGATGTCCCTTCGAATCTTCACCTTCCCTTCATTACTACATTTCTTGAGAGGCCAGGCTATATCTCTTGAACCCGCTTCCTCTCTGTCAGAACTGATGGGCTGTATTGCTTTCACACTGAATTCTTGTGAACAGGGTTCTCCCTGGAAGCCATGTTTCAGTCAGCATCCCTTGATCCAGAGGTTGCAAACTGGTAGCTCAGAGATTGGATCTTGCCTGCCAGAGACTTCAGTATATGCTTAACGGAGACTCCAGCAAAAAAAAACTGGAAGGAATGAAAGAGAAGCCATTTTGAAAATATGGAGTGCTTAGGGTTGTTTGCAATTAAAGGGAGACACGTGGTCTGAGGTTTCAAGTATGGTAGGAACCCCAAGCAGGATACAGAGAAATGGCCACCTGGACTTTACTGTGAAGCCGTAGTACATTGCTTATCGAGGATGAAGTGAAAATCTTAAAAGCTCCTAAGTACAATTATCTTAGCAACCACAGTAAAAAGATGGGCAGGCTGAGTGACCTTATCCCAGCACCTGCATTTCTCAACTCTCTTAGCAGCCCACAGGCTTCACTGCATTTTCTGTTTGTCTCCACGCTCCCAGGAGGCCATAGCTCTTCCTTAGCACTTTGTCTTTTTCTGTATTACTGCTCTTTTTCTTGACCCTGCCTTCCTAAATGTTAACCTTCCCAAAGTTCTTTATTTTTTCAAGTTTATTTATTTTGAGAGAGAGAAAGAGAGAGAGAGTGAGCAGGGGAGGGGCAGAAAGGGAGGGATAGAGATAATCCCAGGTAGGCTCTGTACTATCAGCAAAGAGCCCAACAACTCGGGGCTTGATCCCACGAACTGCGAGATGGTGACCTGAGCCAAAACCAAGAGCCGGAGGCTTAACCGACTGAGCAACCCAGGCGCCCCATCCAAAGTTCTTTTCTTTCATCATCTTCTCCCCTATCTCCCATGCTCTTGGCTTCAACTATCGTTGTTGGCATTGTTGTTTTTTTGCTCACAAGTACATACCTCCAGTCTCCAACTTTTCTCTTCATGAAAGTCACAAATTTCCAGGAGTATTTTGGACGGCCATCTGGATGACACAATAGTGTAATGGTTCTCAAAGTGTGATTTGGGGACGGCTTATGGATCTCTGAAACCCTTTCAGGGATTCTACCAGGCCAAAAATATCTTAAAAATAATGCCACGGTGTTGTTTGACTTTGCACACTCACTGTCTTACATATATGCAGTGGCGTTCTCCAGAGGCTGTGGGATGCATGAAAATGTCACAGCTCTGATGGCTGATGGAACGTGTGCTTGTCTACTCCTCCTGTGTTTTAAAATGTTCGCACTTTTAACTTGTAATATGATAAGTAGATATACCCCACATAAACAGAACTCTTTGAGGTTCTCAGTAATTTCTAAGAGTGTGAAGGAACACAGAGACCAAAGAGTTTGAGAAGCACTGTGGTGGTGCATTCCACTCAGTAGCTTTAAAATGGAGCTCTTTGATCCTTCCTCTCACCTTGAACCTTCAGAAGCAACTCTTAATCTTTTTAATGGCACTACCTTGCTTCCAGACTCCAAGGTAGGAAACTTTAAAACATCTCTTGTATTTTCTTCTTACTTATCCCCTACAAATAGAACCTACCAAGGTTTTCAAGAGTACTGCTATTACATCTGGAAAGATAAGATGCCAGCACATAGAGGGGCCTAAAATCAAGACCCAGAAATGAGCAGTGTGGAACCACTGTTGAGTTTAAGCAGAGGAGTAAAGTGATCACATTTGTGATTCACTGTTAAGGGCTCACTGCAGTGTGCTCGACATTGATTTGGTTGCTGATTAGGTGTAGGATGAGAGCATCCAACGTCACTGACATTTTCGGCCATTGCAAAAATAGTGGTGCATAACGACATCTATTTTGGTGTTGCACTGTGCTCCCTTTTTATTTTTTTTTTTATTTATTTTTTTTTAAATTTTTTTTTTCAACGTTTATTTATTTTTGGGACAGAGAGAGACAGAGCATGAACGGGGGAGGGGCAGAGAGAGAGGGAGACACAGAATCGGAAACAGGCTCGAGGCTCTGAGCCATCAGCCCAGAGCCCGACGCGGGGCTCGAACTCACGGACTGCGAGATCGTGACCTGGCTGAAGTCGGACGCTTAACCGACTGCGCCACCCAGGCGCCCCTGTGCTCCCTTTTTAAAGAACATACTCTTTATCTGTATTATATTATTGTATCACTTTTTTAAAAAAAGGAAAACCTCGGAATAGAACAAGGACATTTGTTCACATACTGCACATTGGACTGAAGGTCAGATTGACTTGGGGACTTTCTCCAGGTCATTGGGTTCAGAAGTACAGAAGCCAGTCTTGTGACTCTGTGGCTTGTGAGCAGGGAGAAAATGCTGAGATCTGACAGGGCACTCGGGAGGTGTTGCTGTCATCCAAGTGTGCGGTCATATTTGCTTCTCAGGTTAGTAGTCAGAACCGTTAAGCCCAGGTATGCGCATGCGTAACTTGTGGTTTTGGTTTGCTGCAGCTGACACTCTCAGGTTAGAGCAATCCCATTGGTATGACCAAACGAAATATAGGGAGGACCCTGATTCTGTGAGCAATCTCCTAGCCTTGCTCCAGTCTCCATAGGAGCATGGGGGGCCGAAGCGGGGAGTGTTTATTTTGTAAATGAAGGGCAAATTCTTGAGTATGTAACAACAACATTCTCAGAGAGTGACAGACCCTCTCTCTCTTTCCTATACGTCATAACAGTGCTTCTCCAATGGTGATCCCCGGGAGTTAATACATATTCAGTGAAAAGAAGTGTGCTTCAATTAATGATGTGTGGGAAAAACTGCACTCAGTTCTCCCATTGGAGGCTTATAATGCATGGCGGGGTGTTCAAAGCTCTGAGGGGCCCTATGATAAAACCAATTGTCAAACTCTGTTTAAAGTATTATTTTACAAGCTGATTTGAATTTGGCCATGAAATTATTACTTTTTAAATAGAATGTCTAATGCTACCCACTGCACAGAATAAAAGGGTTATTCCCAGAACAGAGTTTGGGACTTAGTCCCAAATTGTTAATACTAATTATTGGATTGATATGTTACTTGTCAAGGTAAAAACTTAAAAACGACCATGACCATGACCAATCATTTAAACATTATTCTCGGGGCACCTGGGTGGCGCAGTCGGTTAAGCGTCCGACTTCAGCCAGGTCACGATATCGCGGTCCGTGAGTTCGAGCCCCGCGTCGGGCTCTGGGCTGATGGCTCAGAGCCTGGAGCCTGCTTCCGATTCTGTGTCTCCCTCTCTCTCTGCCCCTCCCCCGTTCATGCTCTGTCTCTCTCTGTCTTAAAAATAAATAAACGTTGAAAAAAAAAATTAAAAAAAACAAAACAAAACAAAACATTATTCTCTCCCGTGGTGTCTTTTCACTTCCAAGCCTTCAAGTCAACAACTCCCAGATTTCAATCTTTTGCTCTCACGTCATTTTCCATGGTCTTTTGTACTTTTCTCAAGTGAATATCCCATCAGTAGCTCAGTATGTCTCAAATCGAGTCTTCTCTAACCTACACTAGACTCTTCCTGTCTCCTTCCTTATGTCTGTTAGTATCTGCCACCCCTTAGTCCCCAGGCTCAAATAGGTGACGTCTTCTACTTTGTTCCCTTTCTTCTAGCATGTCTTCATGTTTACTTGATCACACGACTTCACAGACTATCTCTGCCTCTCCATTCTCCTTCCCACTGTCACCGCCAACCAACTGGGCTTCTAGGTGGCATTCTTTCCCTTTCTGGTTTATTCAAAAACCAGAAGGAAGTCCCCACAGCTGATTTCTTTCTTTCTTTCTTTCTTTCTTTCTTTCTTTCTTTCTTTCTTTCTTTCTTTCTTTCTTTCTTTTTTCGTCAGAGAGCATGAGCTGGGGAGGGGCACAGAGAGAAGGGGACAGAGGATCTGTAGCGGGCTCTGTGCTGACAGGCTGACAGCAGCAGGTCCGATGCGGGGCTCAAACTCATGAATCATGAGATCATGACTTGAGCCGAAGTTGGACGCTCAACCAACTGAGCCACCCAGGTGCCCCCTCACAGCTGATTCTAATCATCCCTCGTTCACACATTTTCATCAGATGTCATGGCCCTCATGACAGAGGTCACATTCAGGCTCACATCTAAGCCCTCCCACAGTTTGGTCCCACCTGGCTTTCCGGACATTATTCCCAGTAATGCCCTTCATGGAATCACGGAAGTGCTTCTCCTGATGTTCTTTCTGCACAACTTCCGTGCACTTTGGACCTACTCTCCAAATCTCCCTGGTTTTCCCCAATTTCTTCTCAGCAACTCTATCCATCTTTCTATGCCCTTTCGGGGGCTGCCATCCTTATGACATTTCCTTAGTCTCTCAGCAGGATGTTATGTGTTCCTCCTGGAGCATCATAGCACTTCATGTATAAGTGTTTTATAACGCTTACCAAATTCTGTCTTGAGTGCCAGTTACTTGTATATCTAGCGTATGCTTGCCTAAAGCTCAGTGCAGTAGGCCTCGGTCATCTTCACTGCATATTTGTGTCCCCTTCAGAGCCTAACACAGGGCTTTTATGTAATAAGAATGAAAAAAAAATTTTTGAACAAACATAAGGAGTTTTATGTGTTATTTTTACATGTATAAAATATTCTGCCATAAGTAGGAATAATGTGTACAATATTCTTCTGTTTTTTAATTGTAGCTCTTCTACAGTAAAAACAATGATGAAAATTCAAATTAGTAGGCAGTCACAGAACTACTTTTTTTTTTTTTTTTTTTAGAGAAAGAGAAAGAGAGGGCACATGAGTGGGGGAGGGACAGAAGGGAGAAGGAGAGGGAGAATCTTAAGCAGGCTCGACGTTCAGTGTGGAGCCCGGTGTGGGGCTCGAATCCACAACGCTGGGATTATGACCTGAGCCAAAATCAAGAGGTGGATGCTCAACCAGCTGAGCCACCCAGGCACCCCACAAAACTATTTTAAATTGAGTTATAAGTGTGGCTTCATAGTTAATTGAAACATGGGTATGTTTAGTGTTTCCAAATTCACTTCACATCGAATAAGGAAACCTTGACAAGGAGGCCTGAAGAATCTCAGCCTTTTGTTCAGCCTGCCCACTCAGTTGGCTTCATGGTGGAACTAGATTGTTCTTCCCCACACTTGAGCACTCATCACCATGCACGTCCAACAGAACTGGAATGATGGCTAATATTTGTCTTTCAAACGACTTCCTTGTAGGCATGTTAAGGAAAGAGATGCCAGTATAAATAAACAGGTTAGGGCCACTTGAAACACATTTGCCTGAAGATGAATGTCAATATGGATGATAGGAGAGCATTTGCTGTTAGTAGAGTTCCAAGCTGGCCCTCTCACACCTGCAGCCTCACAGCCCGGTCCCCCAATTACCACTTTTAGAATAGTTTCGTGAAATGCCTTCTTACTGGGAATTGGATTTAAAGACCTGCATCAGGAGACGCTTACGATGATTATGCTTACCTTTGTTTAGAGTCAGGGTTTAATAAGACCATTATCCTCTCCATTTTAAGGAGGAGTCCCATAGAGCAATGCTTGCCAACTTTTACTGTTTGTGGATTACCTGGGAATCTGTGGAGATTCAGAGTGTAATTCGGCAGGAGATTCTACACTCCTTACTAGCTGCTCTGTAAGGCTGATGCTGCTGTCTGTGGACCACACTAGGCAGAGGCCCACAGGAAGGTCCTGGGAACTTGGTGATGCTGGATTCCATTCCTATCCAGGCTGGTCACTTAGGCAAAGTGGCTTACCTTTCTGGGTCTTAGTTGTCCTAATCTGCAATATGAGGAGGGTGAAGGGAACGATATCTAACAGCCCTTTCCAGCTGTAATATTTTATGATGACATGAGAGGAAATAGAAAGAATGAGGAGTCAGGCTGAAGGTCTTATTAAGAGTTTGTCTTAAATGTGGTACAAATAACAAACATTGAATTTATGTTAGAATGTGGACCTTCAAAAAATAATTATGTCTCATGATTTAATCAAGAAATTGCATGTAAAATAACCTTGCCCTCCACCCTCATCTTTTGTGTATGTTCTGTTGTTTTGTTTTATTAGGAGATACTCCATAGCTTGGGCGGGATTGAAAACCTAGCGCAGGTAAGATTCCTTTGTGGTGGCTCGTCTGGCCTTTCCATTCCACGCCATGGCTCGGGGCGAGGATTACGTAGGTGTGTGACAGCAGATGGCTTTCCTACCTTAGGCTGCCGGCCCAGGGGAGGAGCAGGCAGGGTGGATAAGTGTGCGTATGGCAGGATACTCACAGAGCAGGAAGGGACCCATGACATTTTGTTCCAGGTGATTTTACCCAGCCTGCCGAAACAAGAAAGTTCTATAAAAGGTCACATGTCTTTAATTAGTAATGAAAAGAAATAGGTGTTGGCTGGCAGGACCAAATCCTCAGCATTGCACATACCAGATGAGGGGAGAAAATATTGGTTATGAAGATGCTTATCATTTTTCCACAAAAAAAGAATTCTCGTGCTCACTGAAGTATTTCCAAATACATGACAATGTGAGGAATGGTTTTACTTCACTTAGTTTTCTGCTTTTGTAGCTACTGAGGGAAGGCGAACAGGTAACTGTATATGTTGAGCCAGTTAAATGTTTGGGTTTATTAGTATGATAAAACAAAATTTTCTAGGCAGGGCATTGGGTTGGAACAGCCCATTCTCCTAAAACCTATGGCATGTACAGAAAGAATGATTTTCATAATAAACCAATGGCCCTGCAAACTCATTCCATATTAATGGAAGATTAAATTTAATGGCAGTTTAATGCTAAACCTATCTTATTTTATTATATTTTCATTCCTGGGAAATTGCTACATCATGTCTAGTTTTTATTTTTAAGATTTGTCTTTTAATTGGCTGGGGGCTTACCTCATTTAATGGCATAGTCTTTCATAAAATCATATTCTAAAGGATCCTCTTATCCACCTTCATTTCCCTTGTAATATTAGAAATCTATGTGTGTTACTCTGAGCCTATTTCTTATATAATCAATTATCTACAGTGAGGGATTATCAGACTACCCCCTACCCATTTTATTCTGATTATTGGTATGGGTATGACGGTTGTGTGGTGTGTGTGTGTGTGTGTGTGTGTGTGTGTATACATATACATATATACATATACATGCATATGTGTGGTATTTGGAGGCAAATTACACCACGAACTTATTTAGTTACGAGTCATTTGAGGACTTTGAGAGTTTACATAATCTTTCCATGGTCCCTCCCTGAAATTCAGGGCATGCAAGAGAAGGTGAAGAATCTAGAAACTCAAGCTACCTTTTGCCCTTAAGTGAACCTGGCCCAGGGACCCGAGTATTATTTGGTGTATCTGTTGTGCCACCTACAGCTCATTTTCAGAAGTACACATCTTGTCCTTCATCTGCTCTTGTTGGTTTGGTCCCTCCTGCAGTACATGGAGATCGTGGCCAATGAGTACCTCGGCTATGGGGAAGACCAGCACAGTGTGGACAAGCTGGTCAACATGACATGTAAGTGTTGTCGCAGGGACACAGCAACTTTCCCGATTTGCTAGAATGAGCAGGATGGTCTTTTCAGCAGGAAAAAGGGTACTTAGAATACTTATGAGTCTACCCATCCACAGTCATGGATTGAGAGTCTATGCCAATAGTTCTATTTAGTGGCAAAATATACCCGGAAGGAAAACTTCAGATCACAACTCTTACCTTGAAAAGCCCAGTTTCGGGTGGAAGATTTTCAGCGAGTACAGGCCTACTTTAATGCAACAGAGACTTCCATAATGGCAGATTTGGGTAAAAATATTTTTTGCTTTCTTTGATGTCTATTAAAATGTCATAGGCTATTCAGTTTTCATCTATAAAATTGGGTTAATACTAATAATACCTACCTCATAAAATTTAAAACATTGTGCACATAAAAAAGAAAGAAAAAAGACCCTGCTGTAATGATGATAACGTGAAATCATTGGTCTGTGGGTGTGGCACTCAATCTTCTCTCTTTGGAGGGCCCCACCTTCCATCCTCTCCAGGTTTGACGATCTGTAGGCCCCCTGTTGTTGTTGGGTGCTGGCCCATTTTCTTTGTGTGAATGGTCTAATTTACAGTGTTGTTTCCACGGCAGCACACTGATTCTCAGTTAAAGGGAGAAGAGAGTATGTCACAAGCCCTCGGCACCAGGAAGTTTCTTTGAGAACAGCTGTTCTTCAGCTGGGGAACCTTGCTGTGGCCATCACCTTCACTGGCCTCCCCCCTCCTCTTTATACTTGAAATCTTTATAGGGGGGAATCTTTGAAGAGTAGGTTTCACTTTGAACTTTTAGAGGACCCTGTTGAGGACCTTAAGGGGAAGGAGATGTTTGCCTTTTTTGTTGTCTCCATATTTATTGTTATAATACTAATATATAATAATTATTAGTGAGCTTAAGAGGTAATTCTCAGAATTAAAAGAAAGAAACCAAAAAACTCTGTTCCTTCTCCCTCCATTGTTTCTTTTGTGTTATCTGTCTTCCCATCTGCCCTTTCTCTGCTTGCCCTTCCGGTAATTCAGACCTGAGTGTCTATGAATACTGCTGCCTTTAAGCACCGAATCCCTCTTTCAGCTATTTCCTTTCTTTATAGATATTTTTCAAAAACTTGCTGCTGTCAAAGACCAAAGAGAATGGGTCACCACAAGTGGAGCCCACAAGGTGAGCCATCCCAGAAGGAGTGAACACTTCAGCTCCATATGTCAGTGGATTGCTGCTGAATTTGAGAGCCCCATGATCAAGTTTCTTATAATTATAGTTCACAAAATCTACCCTAGAATTGTACATCTCTGCCAACCCTTTTATATTCTTTATTAGTCTAAGGAGCATATATGGAAATAACAAACAGGTTTCCTGAAACTCTTTTTTTTCTTTTTCCTATGCCACTTAAGAACAACCAAGTTCATTGTTTTATTTAAATGTTGCTTGAGAAACCCTGGCTATATATATATAACTTACCCTAGGTGTGTGTTAACAAGTGAACAAATAAAGCGTATGTACACATCTAAATACATTCCATATGGCACATGGGGTTGTATTTGTTTGAACCGTATGAAATTGTCATGTCTATATGCCAATTTCATATGGTTCAACTTTGTAATCAGATGGCATAGTATTACAGGCATCTGGATCGAATATGCATTTCAAGATAAATGAATGCAGGTTTAATTAAAACAGACTAAATTTATATTTATAGTAAAGCTGTTTAGGGGGAGCTGCCTACAGCCAAGTTGTAATAATCTGTTGAGTTGTCATATCCCAGGAGGTTACTTCCTAGCATGTACCAGGGCAAGGTTGCCTAAAATGTGTTCACACATGCTGCCCATTGTGTAGGAGATGATTCTGGGTGACATACAAGTCAACACTTTTCATTTTGATAGCCACATATTTCACCGATACTATCACTGAGAATTTAAGGAACATTTTGAATAGCATTAAGGAGGATATGGCAAAAATTGTGGAAGGGATATGTCAGGGACTGAAGTTTGGGGAACATTCTATTAGAAGATAGAGAAAAAAGTGAGAGAAGAATAAGAGGAGGGGATGAGAGAAATGAAGATAATGATAGCTTCATAAAAACACGAATGAAATCATAAAGGGGAAAAATTGGCATAAAAGAAACCCAAATCTCCTCATCAGTTGTTGCACGGCTTACAGCTCTGGCCTGCAGTGTGTTTGGGGGTGTACTTTTGGGGGACTCTGAGTTCTAAAAGTCTCTGGGGAAGGGGACCTCAGAAGAGGCAACTGATAATGTACAGACTTGCAGCTAAGTCATGTTACTTAGGATGATGCCTGGAAGCATCGGTTCATGCTCTTTCAACATCAGTTAGAAATCTCAGAGGCAAATGGAGTGCTTGCTAATGTTGATATACCTTACTTAGTTTGGGGGGGGGGGGAAAGAGAGTTTTCAATACTTTGGTGGAAAATAGTTCCTCAGTTTGGAAAGAGGCTACCGTAAAGCCTGGTTCAGAATGAGCTCCCGATGACTGGTTGCTACCAGTATTGTGGTTTCTATTATTACTCTCTCTACTTCTCCTTGGGGAGAGATCAGAAGAGGCAGAGCAGACCTCCTGGGCACATGAAAATAGAGGGAAGAGTGAGACCTTTGGTCGTGTAGCTTGGTGGCTTTGGCTTCCT
Organism: Lynx canadensis; assembly: GCF_007474595.2. NCBI lineage: Eukaryota > Metazoa > Chordata > Mammalia > Carnivora > Felidae > Lynx > Lynx canadensis. The sequence continues at coordinate 15,238,857 of NC_044311.2, forward strand.
GCCCTGGGTAAGGAATGGCTACAAGGAACTTGTCTTGAGTCTCAAAGCAGGAAGGGGCCCTACCCCCTGGAAGAGCTGGGTGTGGTGAATGTTTAATAAAACTCCTCTTGAGGTTAAGCTCAATGATCTTTGAAAGAAACATTATACCACCCAAGAAGCTTGTAGCACTTACGCAATGAAACTTTCTTTTACTTCATTTTTCAGACATTAGTAAATTTACTTGGTGCCCGAGATACTAATGTTTTGCTGGGTGCCCTTCTGGCTCTGGCTAGTTTAGCTGAAAGGTAAGTGTATTTTACTGTACTTTTCAGTTTCGCTGCTGTAGCAGTTTAGGTGGGAGAGACGGAAAATAGATCAGTTTCTCTAGTTGGCTTACCTACTTAGTTATAATTTGTGAAAAATAAGCATGGAATAGCATTAATATATAGAAGAGGATCCTGGACGAAAAAGTATCATTTTAAAACTTAAGATGGAAAGGAAAATCCCAGTTTAAATTTTTTTTTCATTTTTCCTAACCGGAAATACTTACCTAGTCTTTTATCCAACCCTCAGATACTTCCACTTTCAAAATTACCACAATTTTTCTTTGACAACTAAATCTCCCCAACCTTAAAAAACATTCTCTCCTATGTATTTATTTTAACATCTAAAACATTTTCAAACATTTTTACCCTTAATACAATTCTGGGTAGCATGTTCCCTTTATAGATATCATGATCAGTTTAAGTAAAAGTGCTTTAAATATATTTTTATGCCAATAAGTGGATCAATGCTTTTTTCTTTTTTTTTTTTAAACTTTATAAGGAATAATTGACTACTCTCATTACATACGTTTAAAGTGCACAACATGATGATTTGATATACCTTATATATATGGAATGATTATCACGCTCACGACAATTAATACACTCATCACATCACCTCCTTAACTCTGTGTGTGTGTGTGTGTGTGTGTGTGTGTGTGTAGTACTTACACTTGAAATCTGCTCTCATCAGCTGTCAAGTGTACAATATCACACTATTAACTATAGTATCCATGCTCTACATTAGATCTTCAGTATTCATTCTTTTCATTACTGTAAGTTTGTACCCTTTAACCTGTATTTCCCCCTCCTTCTAGCTAGTTGCATCTGGCAACTATTCACCATTTCAATCTCTGTCTCTGTGTCATCAGGTCTTTAATTTTTATTTTATATTCCATGTATCACTGATACCATATAGTAGTTACCTTTCTCCGTCTGGCTTACTTTACTTAGCATAATTCCTTCCAGGTTTATCCATGTTGTCACAAATGGCAGAATTTTGTTCCTTTTTATAGACAGACAATAATATTCAATTATATACGTTACACACACACACACACACACACACACACTGTATAGGTCATTTTATATCTTGGCTACTGTGAATAATGCCTATTATTACTTTTTTATGAACAGCATATGATTCTTTTTGGAGAAAGGGAATTATGTTATCATCATACTGTCATTAAACAAATTTGAATTTATGACATATGACATTAATTGAATGTGGGAATTTGATGTAGCCCTAGCCCATGGAGCTATATTGCTTTTTGTTTCTCCTCCTGAGATAATATGAGAACTGGAGTATTAGATAAATGGATATGGTAAAGTATGTCTTTAGTAATTACTAATAGTTTTTAATTTGTAGTCCAGAATGTAGGGAGAAGATAAGTGAACTCAACATTGTAGAAAATCTGCTGATGATTTTACATGAATATGACTTGCTTTCCAAAAGGTAGGATTGCTAATAGGGAAAAGACAATACCATAGTTGATGAAAATTATTATAGTCATTTTATGATGTCCTGTTATTTACATTGTTAACTGAAGTTATGAGTCACCTTGACATTTATTTTCTCTTAAGTTTTTATAAATAAACTAGAACAGAGAGGGTGTATTGATTTATCTTTGGTTTTGCACCACTTCTGGATCTGGGCAAAGAATCAAATTATATAAGTCTTACGATTACATCCTTAATATTTTTGTTTATTGAATTTTTTTTTTTTACATCCTGTGCCTTTAAGGAAAGAAACTCTGAGGTGGCTCTATTTTTAGTAATTTCAGATATATGTTGAATAAATTATTAGATCGCTAAAATCTATTTTGTTTAAGTCAAGTAAAATACATTAAGATAGCTACTGACTTGTTTCATGACCATCTGTTATTATAACTCTAAACAGAACCGAAAATGCATTCATTTTCACTTGAACTTACATATTGCTCTGAAGAATTACTGTATCCAGATAGTTATTGGGTAGTTTTTAAATGGAGTTGCAACCTACATTATCTGATACTTAGTTAAGTAAGTCATAATTTTCTCAAGAAGTAAAGCAGGTAACAGACATCAAATAATGAAGTCCTGACACGTAACCATAGTAAACCCCCTTGAGTCTTTCTTCTCAGTTTCACCCTCTTTTCCAAACTATACTTACAGAGTTGCTTACCTGAGCCCATTGCTAGGAAACAGCCTCTGTCCAGATGTTAGAATGCCAGAGATGAATAGGATAGAGTGTATAGTGTGGGAGAGAGGACGGGCATGCAGGTCAGTGGTTTCACCATTGTGCTGTAAGTGGTGTGGTTGATGGGTTCACAGGACACCGTGGGAACAGAGAGGAGAAGCTCCCAGTCAGAGCCAGGGGTCATGCCAAGTTTCCGGAAGGAAGACGGAGTTATCTAGGCAAAGGGAGAGAACAAGTGAAAACAGAATGAGCTCCCACATGGAGGCATGAAATGGTCTTTGTTCGAGGCAGTGCATGGTTGGGCACAGCTGGAACAGAGTGCAAGAGGGAAAGTGCCAGAAAACTAGACAGTTAATCATGAGTTAAAAATATAGCTAATTTTTATCCAGCTTTCTATATGCCAGGCCCTGCTCTAAGTGCTTTTGTGTGTTAACTCATTTGATCGGCACAATAACCCTGTCAATTTCCATATTTTATAGAGGAAGCAGCAAGATGCCTTTAGCCAGGCCACCGTGGGCTCTTTGTGCCGAATAAGAGTGTGGTTTTTATCTGTGAACATTATGGGGACTCCCAGGAAGATTTTAAGCATGATCAGATTCATTTTGGGGGAAGATTACTCTGGTGGCTGTGTGTAGGGTGTGTGACGTGGGGAATGTAGCCACACAATGAGCTCCACTTAGAACAAGGAGGGAACGTTTGGTGTGGAAAGTTTGAGGAGATGAGGAATACTATTTGCCGAAAAACATATGTTCTGAATGTCAGAGCACAAAAGTTTGGGAGGGATTGGAGCTGTGAGAAATTGGCTCAGGGGAAAGGAACTGTAGAGTCGTGTGGGCATGAGAAGATTGGAGAGGTGAGTGACAGAGGGGCTTACGTCTTGGACACAATCAAGGATCGCAAGAATGGGAGGAGCGGCGGGGTTAGCCAGCTGCATGACTTGTAAGAGAATTAATCTCTGCAGTTGCCCAGGAAATAGGGGGCCCTGAAGGCTCTTGATTGGCAGGGGCAGATTGGGAAAGGAGAAGCAAGCATCTTGGATGATTCCGTCTTCTGATTTGGGAAATTGAAAAGGCTGTAGTTTCATGAATCAACACTGGGCACATAAGAGGAAGAGCCAACGTGAAGAGGAGGATAATGACTTTGAGCTGAGACCCAGTGGGGTGACACACATGGTGGACTGCCATGTGGCTAGAACTTCTGGAGGTTGAGAGTGATGCCTGGGCCCGGCTCACGGTGCCAGGACAGAGCAGGTGTTTGAAGCCACGGGAAAGGATACCGCTGTCCAGGGAGAGTGTTTAGGGTGAAGGATGGCTCTATGAAATGTGCATCATCATCATGTTTCAGAGCTCAGCTGAACCCACCGTCACATGCTATCATTGTCTTTATTTTACTGTCCAGATACTCACTGGGCACTTTGCGTTTACTTTCCTTGCATTGTAGGGTTGTTGTTGTTGTTGTTTCTCGTTTTGTTTTTGCCATTTGTGTTAGTCTTGTTTTTGTAACCACCTAGTAAGTTTCTGAAGACTTGGGTGGAGCTTTTATTTTTGTCTTGAGCACAATGCCGGTCCTATTGTATGATACGCGGTATCTATTTGCTGGTTAGTAGGTTTTTAGCCAGACCAGTGGGCTCAGAGTGAGGCTCTGACTTAGAACAGCGGGTCAGCGAACTCTGACCTGCAGGCTAAATTTGGCTCCCTGCCCGTTTTTGTAAATAAAGGTTTATTGGAACATAGCCATGCCCTTGTGTTTTTATGTATTGTCTGTGGCTGCTTTTGCATAGATTGGCTCGGTTGGGTGGCTGGCAAAGCATAAAACACTGGCCTGCAGTCCAGCCCCTTACAGAAAACATATGTTGACCTGTGACTTGGAAAATGTTACAGGGGTGCAGTGATGATGGCTCTAGTCTAAATGTGAAGTCACTAACCCGCCGTGCCGGGGTTCTCATGCTCCTCCTCCCCCTCCCCTTTCAGATTAACCGCAGAGTTACTGCGCCTACTTTGTGCCGAACCCCAGGTAAAGGAACAGGTGAAGCTCTATGAGGGGGTACCCGTCCTCCTCAGCCTGCTCCACTCGGACCACCTGAAGCTGCTCTGGAGTGTTGTCTGGATTCTGGTTCAGGTTTGTGAGGACCCTGAGACCAGTGTGGAAATTCGCATTTGGGGAGGCATCAAGCAGCTTCTTCATATTTTACGAGGGTGAGTCAGAGGGGGCCTTTGGCCTACCCTGCCCCAGTCACTGAAGGCCGGGGAGCCTGCCATCCAAGGGCACAACTGGTACATTGGCACATTACCAGCTAACTTCCTCCCGCTCCTTGGCCGTTGCCGTCGTGGACAGTCATTTATCCTTGTCACAGACGTGCGTGACAATCAATATCAGGGGCATTCATCTTTTAAGCTTCTTGGGAGCCCTCAAATATTTATCTTTGAATCACAAGCGTCCAGTTCCATACCAGGAATATAGAAGGCCATCAGTCTGCAAATGTAGATTGAATGGAGATCCAAGAACCTGAAGAAAACATTTATCTTGCCCCCTTTTTCTTGACGTGCTCTATGCATATTGTAATCCCAACAAATACAGTAATGTTCCTTTGAATTTGCTGTTTTCCTAAGATGTCTGCATCTGCGTATATGCCATTCATCTACAAAGAGAAAGCAAAACCTGCAATGAGAGAATAGAGGAATAACCCTTAGCTAAAAGGGGAGAAGACATTGTTTATCAAATGGTTAGCATGTGCTGACCCTGGTCCAGTTGCCCTTCTTTCCTCTCTGATCTTTCTTGCCTGAAGGTGGGTTAGCACCTTATCTGTCGTTCAAAAGTAGAATTCTAATGACACCCAAGACTTGAGCGCAGAGAAGGAATGGTTGGTTAAAATAGTTTCAAATTGAAATTTTCTTGAAGTATGTGGCAATAAGTGTGTATGAGATATATTGAAGTAATGCATAAGGATATCTTTTGGTATGTCGGTGGGAAAGTTCTAGTACCTACAATTATCATAAGGCATAATTTAGCCTTATAGGTACAGAATCAAAGTTGAAAAGGAGCACGTCTGCCTGAAAGGAATCACACTTGTAATCCACAGTACATAAATAAAGCTCACTCTAATAAAAGCAGAATGACTTATTCTTAATACGACCAGATATTATCAAATCAGTATTATTCAGACTTTGTGCCTGTTGTACCTCTAGGGATATTATGGAACTCCATGTTGTCAACTTCATTTTCTGTGAGGACGTTTCCAGGTATAAGAACAGACTACAGAGATGTGAACAATAGCTTTGTTAATGATTTCTGTCGTTACCAAAACAAAGGAAGAAAAATAGAAACTGTTGACAGTGTACTCACCTCTACGAATATCATAGGAATATCTCAATTTATAGTATAAATTATAAATCTCCCATTTGTACTGTGGCATAATAAGCTAGCTCCTTGGACGTTTAGCAAAAGTTTTTTATTTTTTTGTTTGTGTGTGTAGAGTGCGGATGGTAGTGGTGGGCATTATGATTCACCAGTACGCCTAGTGCAATAGCTATGGACCACCCTCTCAGAGAGCACTTATTTTCCTTGATGATAAAGCGAATTTCTACCTGGTTAAGCAATACTTCAAAGATAAAACCTACCTTTTTTACCACTTAGAATTCAGTTTAATACAAGGCAGCAGTTTTCCTCTTTTGCTCAAGATGTAACCATCCTTAATAGAAAAGAGTTCATGCATGTGTGGAGAGTCATTTTGCCAGTCCATTTCTGTGGTGCAACGTTAGAAAACTCTTCCCTGGGAAAATGACATATGTCAACACTCATTCTACGTTAAATATGTCTCAGTGCTCTGGGAGAATTTATTACCCCAGCTGGGTAAACACTGTCCTTTCAGAGCTTGTGCCTGCCCCGGAGCTGGGGGCGGGTACAGGGGGTGGAGGTTGCCAGATTGTCTGCCGGCTTGAGTATGAACAGGGATTGTTGTCAAGGCAGTTTCCAGAAAGCCTGTTCACGCCCATTCACCTACAATCCTAAACTCAAGAGTGGTTCCTAAAAGGCTGTATACTCGAGTAGGGGGAGTGATCTCTAAAATTTGAGTTTTAACATAATTTTGTTGACAGGTAAGGTCACCAGTTGTGACTGTCCATACACCTTAGCTCCATTACCTTCTCAATGCTAGTTGAAGGAAAGGCACTAGTGGGCTCTGATGACACGGGAGGGAAGCCAAGGAGACTCTATGTTTGTTAGATTTAGGCACAAAGAAATCTAGATTGAGCTGCTGCCGTAAAAAATAAGTAAATGAAAAAAATATGGTATTCACATACAACAAAAAAGAACAAAACAGATAAAAGACATGAAGAATCTATTGTAGAAGATGTTACCTTGAGTAAACAGAAAAACAAAAGCTTTATTTTATCAAAGATGTTAAACGGAACATGACATTTATGACCCGAGATTAAAGATGAGATGCTAGGACAACAGAAAGGGGAGGAGAGAGATTGCAGAGCTAGGGAAAAGGCAAGGACTGAATAATCCACAGAACTGAGATGTTCATCAGAGTACCAGACAGAAACTGGAATTAGTACAAGGAAGGGCAAGCTTGAAAAAAATTGCACATAATGTGGAGGAAAAAGTCAAAGGAATGAGAACCATTAGAGAAAGAAGGATATGGTTTGCAGAAGATGAGTTTTGAACTTGTGGATACTTGATATCCTGGGTTAAAGAATAAAGCAGAAGGAATAAAAAAAATTCAAAGATGTAATAGAAGAGACCTTTACCAAAATAAGATTGGAATTTCTTGGAAAAAGAAAACTCAGAATGATGAAGACTGAAATGTAGTCAGGTGTATTGATAGCAGCAGAAGAGAGTTGAAAAACAAAGGTGGACATGTGGAGCAGTGGGGAAGTGACAGTCTTTTCAATGAATAGTGCTGAGTCAGTTCGGTAACCATTAGGGGAGGAGGAAAGGAAGGATGGAAGGAAGAGGGAGAAGGAGGAGGGAGGGAAGGAAGGAAGGGGGAGGAAGGAAGGAAGGAAGGAGGGAGGGAGGGAGGAAGGAAGGAAGGAAGGAAGGAAGGAAGGAAGGAAGGAAGAAAGAAAGGAAGGAAGGAAAGAAAGAAGAAGGGAGGGAAGGAAGGAAGGAAGAGAAAAGAACCCTTACCTCACACCACACTCAGAAATCCATTGTAGGTAGATTAGAAGGTGAAACAATAAAGATAACACAGGAGAAAACTTCACTACCTGGGAGAGGCAAACATTTCTTAAACAGGACCCACAAAGCACTGACCATGAAGGAAAATTGATAAATTGTGCATTAACTTTTCGTTTTCAGAGACAGAAATTTTGTTTCTGATCGTTCTTCCATCGGCAGCCTGTCGAGTGCAAATGCGGCAGGCAGGATCCAGCAGCTTCATTTGTCAGAAGACCTAAGCCCTCGGGAAATACAAGAAAATACTTTTTCTCTTCAAGCAGGTACTTATATAATACTATTATCTTATACTACTTGATACTGGTTAGCATATTGTTTTATTATTCTGTTATAAAATTAGTGTGATAATATTAATTAGGCACAATCCATGTAGAAGTCTGAAACTCCCTGGTACTTGTGTTGGGCTTGCAGGTTAGTGATGCCACAAACTTTTCTCTCCCTTCCACATTCTGAACACATTGAGAAGTCAGCATAGAAGTCAGTTATAAAGAGAGCAGAATATTAGCTTTATTATCGGTAAAGCTGGAGTAGAGAATTCAGCTTGCTATGTGGCCAGAATCATGGTTCCTATACTTTCTAGATCTCAGAGCACCCTCCTTAAGGGAGACTGTACAATGCACATACTCGTTCCCGGGAGCAAGGGAATGCCTTCCTTATTCCACGTGAGCTCCTAAAGAGAGGACAGAGCCTCTCTCGCCACACAAAAGCAGAAGCAAGAATGCATGCGCACACTTTTGGCAGTTTGGCACAGCCCCGAACGAGGTTCACACAAGGGCACCTGGCCTTTGCGACAAGTGGGGCTTCGGTGCTGCTGATCAAGCTGGGTGCCTTGAGGTGGCTAAGGAGGGGAGCAGAGAGGCACTGGTGGGTCAGCAGGAGGGCAGGCAGGTCCCAAGAGGAGAACAGATGTGTCATGGGGAGGACGAGAGGGGGTAGGAGAAAGGCAGGTATTCTGTGCTCCCTAGTATTTCCTCCTGAGGACTGGGGATGTTTCTTCACAGGCATATGAAGTCAGGGAAATAGAATCTGCTCCTCGAATTGCCGTTTCTGCTTATTCTGAAGGCCTCCATCTCAGTATAAGGGCACTTGCTGGGGGTTTCCTGTTTGAAGTCTCCCCAGGAAATGTAATCGAGCTGACATCAGAGTTCCTGGGATTTCTAGGCCTCTCTCAAAAAGTGGATGAGATCCATGGTGCTAGAGGTCAGAGGGGCAGTTACCCCCATGTTTGGTGGTAGGCAGATTATTACCTGGGAAGGGGCACGGGGGGCCCTTGGGAGCTGGAAGTATCCTATCGTATTTATTCATCATAGCGGCAGTAGTTACAGGGCACGTAGATATGCAGTATCTCACCAGACTGTACACTTAAGATATAGCTACTTCATACAGCTTGTTTTATTCTCCAATAAAAGGGAAAAATTTTAAAAGTTAAAAACATAAGTGCTTAGAAGTAGGGTCTGAGTTTTTGCTCGACCCACTTTGATGGCCACGTGGCCTTGGACAAGTGCCTTCACCTCTGCAGACTTCAGTTTGCTCATGTGAAAGAGTGGCGGTCACCATGATATCAGTGTTAGAGGGTTATCGTAGAATGATACGAGGATATACAGAATGCCTGTCGCCCAGTGCAGGGCTAGCACGAGGGTCGCATAAATGGTGCTGTAGGGTCAGCATATTTTTGGTAGACAAGAAGCAGTTCAGTACAGAATGTCACGGAAGGCTGCCATGGTGGCTGTAAGGAGGCGGGAGGGGTAGTGCTCAGGGCATGGGATTTAACATCTGACACACCGCACTTGGACTTCTGGCCCCTGGCACTTACCAAGTTCTGTGGCCTAGTCTGTCAATCTTTGTGAGCCTCTGTTTTCTCATCAATCAAAACGGTAATCATAGTACATACTCGGATTATAAGGGTTAATTTGGATAATGTATTTAAAGTTCTCATTTAGTCAACCATTGCAGAGGTATTTATTGAGTACCTGCTATGTGCCAGGCACACGCTGGGCACTGGGGATCATGATGGAGCCGCCTCCTGGTACACAGTAAGTGCTCAGTAAAAGGCGGCTGTGGCGTGTACATGCACATGAATTACATGGAGAGCAGAGTTAGGCACCCCTGAAAGTCAGCTGCCCTTCCCCAGGGCCGTGCCTGAGGGAAAGGTACTGTTTTCTGAGGAGTGAGTCCGCTAACAGAATTCCCTGCGGCGGTAGAATATCGAAGTAACAGTGTCCGGTGCAGTCAGTGAGGACCGACGCGATCATTTGGTGGTTTTCCTTCCAGCCTGCTGTGCTGCCCTCACCGAGCTGGTGCTGAACGACACCAACGCCCATCAGGTGGTCCAGGTGAGAACGCTGCTTCCAGGGTCCGGCTGCAGACCCCACCCGCACCACTCGCGGACCACACCTCAGGGCAAACTCTGTATCCCCAGAACACAGCTTTTGGGATCCCATGCTGTGGTTTTCAAGTATTTTGATATGTCTTATTTAAGTTCTAGAACGCCATTTTATATTCCTTTTAATTTTTTATTTATTATTTCTTTTTTAAGATTTTGTTTTTAAGTCATCTCCACACCCATCGTGGGGCTCAAACTCACAACCCTGAGATCAAGGCCCATGCTCCGCTGACGGAGCCAGGCAGGCACCCCAAAAATTCCACTTTATATTCTTATCCTTCCTCCTTTAACTCACTTGGGTTTGAAAGAACTGCTCTGTATTTCATCTCTCATGCTTATTCCCTACATTGTGTGCGATCTTTTTCATTTTCTTTATCTTTTTTTTTTAAAGCTATTTTAGGGGCGCCCAGGTGGCTCAGTCGGTTAAGTGTCCGACTTCGGCTCAGGTCATGATCTCACGGTCCGTGAGTTCAAGCCCCGTGTCGGGCTCTGTGCTGACAGCTCGGAGCCTGGAGCCTGTTTCGGATTCAGTGTCTCCCTCTCTCTGACCCTCCCCCGTTCATGCTCTGTCTCTCTCTGTCTCAAAAATAAATAAACATTAAAGAAAAATTAAAAAAAAAATAAAAGCTATTTTAAACCGCTTTAATTCTGGGTATATAGGATGCTATGAGTTGAGGATGGTGGTCACTTGAACTAAGAGTACGTCAGGTTGTTCAGCTAGAGGTGACTGAAACACACGCCAACAAAATGTTTATTGCCCAGAAACCAGTTTCACAAAGCTTGATTCATTAATCAGTCCACTACATATACAGTAGTGTATACACTACCCGACTTCATCTTCAAAATACATGAGAGGTAGTAAGAGATCAGATCACCGATGCTCAGAGTCCCGAGGGGAAACTCAGCAAACCAGGAGGCCGCGGGGGAGCAGGGCATATGGACTTGGTCACATTGAGGTTCAGTTCCTAATATCGTTACCTGGTGGCTTGGCCACTGGAAAAAAATGACTCAGCCTCTCTAATAGTTGGTTTTGTCATATAAAGCAGGGAAATTATAGACAAATTCACAGAATAGCTATAAAGACCAAATGCATTAAGGCAAGTAAAGCTCTTCACAGTTATAATGTAAGTGCCCCCATATAACAGAGTTCAGTAAATTAAATATTTAATAGATAATCGAAAGGTAGCAGTAAGTTAGCACTTTTTGTTCATACTGCCATGTGTATATTTGCATTAGAGTATAGAAGGATCACTTTCTATACTTTAGGCTTTTCATGCATAACCTTCATTTTTTAAATCTATTACTCTTGTTTCTTTTATTTTTTCCATTTTCCTTTCTACAATGATTTATCTATGTGTATTGTTTAACTACCAAACTATAAAGGGAGAAATGTATTTCATAATCAGATATTTAAAATGCAAAGTATAAAGATATTTGTATCCCTTTACTGTGTGCCATATTTTTATCCCCTATTCTTTGTTTTTAAAATATTTAAGGGGAGCCTGGATGGCTCAGTTGGTTAAGCGTCCAACTCTTGGTTTTGGCTCAGGTCATGATCTCGTGGTTCATGGGACTGAACCCTGTGTTGGGCTCTATGCTAACAGTGTGGACCCTGCTTGGGATGCTTCCTTTCTCTGCCTCTCCCTTGCTCACTCTCTATCCCTCTCTCTCAAAATAAATAAATAAACATTAAAAAATGAAGTATTTAAATTACTTTAAATTGACATGCTTTATTATTTATGACTTTATTTATTTATTTTTTTATTTTTTTTTTTCAACGTTTATTTATTTTGGGACAGAGAGAGACAGAGCATGAACGGGCGAGGGGCAGAGAGAGAGGGAGACACAGAATCGGAAACAGGCTCCAGGCTCTGAGCCATCAGCCCAGAGCCCGACGCGGGGCTCGAACTCACGGACCGCGAGATCGTGACCTGGCTGAAGTCGGACGCTCAACCGACTGCGCCACCCAGGCGCCCCATATTTATGACTTTAAAGACAGCTGAAATTTTAAGATTGTGGCTCCAGTGTTTGGTGCTACATTGACATATTTAATATTCCCCTATAAGTTTACACAAAGTTCCAAAATTATACTAATATTTCTTCTCTAATATTAATTTTTGAGATTGTTTAGTTGCTTCTTTGTGCTTGTGTTTCTTTATGGCATTGTCACTGTCACTGATAACATGGCCCTTTTATTCTTCCAGGAAAATGGTATATATACAATAGCAAAGTTAATTTTACCAAACAAACAAAAGAATGCAGCAAAAACTAATCTGTTACAGGTAATAAACATATCCATTGTTCTTTAATATCAAGTTACTGAAATCTGGGGAAACTTTAATAGTACAATCTGTAATTTTTAGCACTGGTCTCTGTACTGACTGTGAGGAAAAAATATCTGGTGAGGGAGGCTGGCCTGAAAACAAATGCTGTGAAAACAAATATAAAAGGCTTAACAGTACGTAGTTCTCTGGGGTGGGAGGTGAATTAGGTGATTTATTTATGTATTTCTTTGCTTATCAGTAAGTTCTATTTTTTTCAAAATAGGCAATACTTGCTTACATGTCGGAAATTGTAAGAGGAAATCGATATTCCATCTTTAAGCATGGACCACAGTCAGTAACACTTCACCTTACAAAGGAAGGCCAGTGAAATGGATCTTGGTGGATGAGAAGAGACTTGCTAAGTCAATAAGGAGATATGAGTAGGGACAGCCATGGCATCTGCTACAGGGGTGGAAAGGCATTCATGCACAGAGGGAACACCATGTGCAAAGTGCGAGGGCCTGACAGCTCTTAGGAGTGTGGCTCTAGGCTGCTGGGTGGGGCTGGGGGTGCATGCTCAGGGAAGGGGCATGAGGCCTCGCTTGCGGGTAAGAAGGGGGCACGTTACTGCAGGGTCCTGTGTGCGTCAGGGGACAGTGTCCCCGAAGGCACCGGAAAGATAAAATCCGAGTTAAATTACTTGCAGCTCGTAATTCCCCCCCATTGCCATTTAGAAAAGGACATAAGACACCACGTTGCCTCCATTCCTGACTGAAGAGCCTCCCACCCAGATGACAGTCAAGACTAGTAGAGAATTCTTGGTGGTATCTGTGGGCTGGCAGGCAGAAGAGAGCTACCCGTGACGACGGACAGGAGCGGGACTTAATTTCCTTGGTGCACCACAGGCGTGTGGACGTGATGTTGGACAGCAGATTAAATCAAACCCATCGTGCAGATGCATTTTGTTAAGCCAGGAGAGGGTTTTAAAACTTCAAATTGAAATGGTTTTTGAGGAACATTTGTGTCCTCCTTTCCTCACTGCCTCCCCTGCCCTCCACCCAGGCTCTTTAACATCATTGTGTTGTCTACCTGGCTTCTCTGGGCAAGTTTATTTGTCACCCTTCTGTATTCAGACCACTAATTTTATGAAGGATTCCACGTTCGAGTTCAGCAGACCTCGATCACCCCAGTGGTGGCCTATTATACAGGCCCAACTGCAGGCCGGGGGCTCTCTGGTTTTTTTTCTTGGCATTGCACACTGTCAGACATTTAGACATTTATTTTTCTTTGGTAAAATCTCACAGGCCTCTTTCTGAGTGTTCTCGGGAGTTACTGTAGATTGTTGTATTTGGGAACGCTTGAGACTCTTTACTCAGAGACCAATTTGTCAAGTTTGAGTCCAGTGTGCCTGTGGCTATTTTTATATGTCATCATTTCGAGTGTTTATTTTCTCATAGAAGCCATATAAAATATCGAGGCATACATAGCAGGCTAGAAACAAAATAAACCTTGAGCTCCTGAAAATCTTTGGATGTTTGGTTTTCTCAGAGTAGGAATTTTATTTCTGGTCTCTGTTCATTTTGTACTTTCTAGAAAGGAAATTAATGACAAGTCCTGAGTGAAACAAGGCCAGCGTCATAGCGTTCTACACCATAAATGCTTTCTTAAAGCATGAGACTTACCCCAGGTATTGATGGATTTCATTTTCAGTCCTAAGCTTGGCTCCCATGTAGGCCAGCCACTCACTCACAGTAAAGCCACTGTAATGTTTAGTTCATGATAATGTTATCCTGGAAATGTTGGCATTTGTCGAGCTACCATTTAAGAATCCCATATCCTTTTATTTCCAGTGTTACGCGTTCAGAGCATTGAGGTTTCTATTCAGTATGGAAGAAAACAGACCACTCTTTAAAAGGTATGAGCTTAGAGAAATTTAAGTGATCAGCGGTCATGAGATTGACCTGTTGCACACACCTGATTTAGATGCAAACAGTAAGAAGAGGAATGAGTCAGTACGTAGAACCATGTGTTTTCAGATTTTCTAGAATCCACAGATAACACAGAATTACCCTAGTGATATCTTAACACTGAAAGTGAAGTAAATGCGGAAGAAAGAGAAGGAATCAATCACTCTATCAATCCAACTTTCTTAATTACTGTGACTGCTATGGGTTTTAGTTTTCCTTTTTTCTTTTTTTTGGGGACATTAACGTTTTATTTTATTATTTTTTAATATGAAAATTATTGTCAAATTGGTTTCCATACAACACCCAGTGCTCATCCCAACAGGTGCCCTCCTCAATGCCCATCACCCACTTTCCCCCTCCCCCCCCCCCCCCATCAACCCCCAGTTTGTTCTCAGTTTTTAAGAGTCTCTTATGTTTTGGCTCCCTCCCTCTTTAAACTCTTTTTTTTTTTTTTTTTCCTTCCCCTCCTCCATGGTCTTCTGTTAAGTTTCTCAGGATCCACATAGGAGTAAAAACATATGGATCTGTCTTTCTCTGTATGACTTATTTCACTGGAGCATAACACTCTTCAGTTCCATCCACGTTGCACAAAAGGCCATATTTCATTCTTTCTCATTGCAAGTAGTATTCCATTGTGTATATAAACCACAATTTCTTAATCCATTCATCAGTTGATGGACATTTAGGCTCTTTCCAGAATTTTGGCTATTGATGAAAGTGCTGCTATAAACATTGGGGTACAAGCGCCCCTATGCATCAGCACTCCTGTATCCCTTGGGTAGATTCCTAGCAGTGCTATGCTGGGTCATAGGGTACAATCTATTTTAATTTTTTGAGGAACCTCTACACTGTTTTCCAGAGCGGCTGCACCAGTTTGTATTCCCACCAACAGTGCGAGAGGCTTCCCGTTTCTCCACATCCTCTCCAGCATCTATAGTCTCCTGATTTGTTCATTTTGGCCACTCTGACTGGCGTGAGGTGATATCTAAGTGTGGTTTTGATTTGTATTTCCCTGATGAGAAGCGACGTTGAGCATCTTTTCATGTGCCTGTTGGCCATCTGGATATCTTCTTTAGAGAAGTGTCTATTCATGTTTTCTGGCCATTTCTTCACTGGATTATTTGTTTTTCGGGTGTGGAGTTTGGTGAGTTCTTTATAGATTTTGGATATTAGCCCTTTATCTGATACGTCATTTGGAAATATCTTTTCCCATTCTGTCAGTTGCCTTTTAGTTTTGTTGATTGTTTCCTTTGCAGTGCAGAAGCTTTTTATCTTCATGAGGTCCCAATAGTTCATTTTTGCTTTTAATTCCCTTACCTTTGGAGATGTGTCAAGTAAGAAACTGCCGCGGCTGAGGTCAGAGAGGTTTTTTCCTGCTTTCTCCTCTAGGGTTTTGATGGTTTCCTGTCTCACATTCAGGTCCTTTATCCATTTTGAGTTTATTTTTGTGAATGGTGTGAGAAAGTGGTCTAGTTTCATTCTTCTGCATGTTGCCGTCCAGTTCTCCCAGCACCATTTGTTAAAGAGACTGTCCTTTTTTTCCATTGGATATTCTTTCCTGCTTGTCAAAGATTAGTTGGCCATACGTTTGTGGGTCTAGTTCTGGTTTTCTATTCTATTCCATTGGTCTATGTGTCTGTTTTTTGTGCCAATACCATGCTGTCTTGATGATGACAAGCTTTGTAGTAAAGGCTAAAGTCTGGGATTGTGATGCCTCCCACTTTGGTCCTTCTCCTTCAATATTACTTTGGCTATTCAGAGTCTTTTGTGGTTCCATACAATTTAGGATTACTTGTTCTAGCTTCGAGAAGAATGCTGGTGCAATTTTGATTGGGATTGCATTGATTGTGTAGATTGCTTGGGTGGTATGACATTTTAACAATATTTATTCTTCCAACCCATGAGCATGGAATGTTTTCCATTTCTTTGTGTCTTCTTTCAATTTCCTTTCTATAGTTTTCAGCATACAGATCTTTTACATCTTTGGTTAGGTTTATTCCTAGGTATTTTAGGATTCTTGGTGCAGTTATGAATGGGATAAGTTTGTTTATTGTCTCTGTTGCTTCATTATCAGTGTATAAGAATGCAACTGATTTCTGTACATTGATTTTGTATCCTGCAACTTTGCTGAATTAGTATCAGTTCTAGCAGACTTTTGGTCGAGTCTGTCGGGTTTTCCATGTATGATATCATGTCATCTGCAAAAGTGAAAGCTTGACCTCATCTTTGCCAATTTTGATGCCTTTGATTTCCTTTTGTTGTCTGATTTCTGATGCTAGAACTTCCAACACTATGTTAAACAACAGTGGTGAGCGTGGACATCCCTGTAGTATTCCTGATCTCAGGGGAAAAGCTTTCAGTTTTTCCCCATTGAGGATGATATTATCTGTGGGCTTTTCATAAATGGCTTTTATGATGTTTAAATATGTTCCTTCTATCCCGACTTTCTTGAGGGTTTTTATTAAAAAAGGATGCTGAATTTTCAAATGCTTTTTTTGTATCGGTTGACAGGACCATATGGTTCTTATCTTTTCTTTTATTAATGTGATGTATCACATTGATTGATTTGCGAATGTTGAACCAGCCCTGCAGCCCAGGAACGAATCCCACTTGATCATGGTGAATAATTCTTTTGATATGCTGTTGCATTCGATTTGCTGGTATCTTGTTGAGTTAATGTTTTAAATGGATGACATCAAAATATATGCCTGTTCTTATGCGTTCAGAAATGCCAAAGTTGTCTAATCCTTTGCTCTTAATCCATAGAAAAAGTATTTGTCTGGATGTCTTTCATAGGGTAGGTGCTCATTTGAAGGGGAAAGGGCTGGGTTTCTTGGCTCACGAGGCTGTGCTGGTGAGCGTGACAGAAAACATCACCCCCTTGGGAAGAAAAACAGTCACCTACATGTGTGGTCTGCCTGGCATTGTATCGGGCAGGCTGGCCAAAATCATAGGCCCAAGTTCTTACTAGGATTCTACTGTTAAACGGCAGAACAGAAATAAGAGCTTACGTTGATATAATGCCTTTTGTTCAGAAGCATTGGAACATTTTATGTTGTTACTTTATTTACAAATGATCCTTGAATTTGAGGGAAGAAAAGTGAGTAAAATTATTATAACCTTTTATTTCAAGGCCCTAAACCCTTCATTTTTGTGGACTTAAAAGATTTTACTAAGCCCTTGAAACCAGTACGTTGGAAAGGATGCATAACTCTCTCCATTTTTTTTTTTCATTTACCTGTATTTTTATTTTATTTTCATGAAACATTTAACAATGGGGTTAGTATTTACCTCCTAGGGTTACATGAGGACTGAATCAAATGGCATTAGTAAGTGTTCAGCACTCCATAAACACCCATAAACATTCCTTCCCCAATGTTTAATGCCTGCACCCCTAAATATCTCACAAATAAGGTCTTTGTATAACCTGTATCATAACGTGAGATCTGCTCTCTTAACAAATTTTCAAGTGTACAGCCCAGTATTGTCAATTGTAAGCACAGTGTTGTATCTCTAGAAACTTTCCTCTCTGGTGGCTTTTCCTTATCCCTTAAGAACTGTAGTTCTAGTTCATTTTGTGAGATACGCTGGTGAGTACTATTTGCCCCCGCTTTGTTGATATCCTAAGGAAGTTAAATTTGCTTAATGTAATGAATCTGTGAATGGGTTAGCTCCCAAAGGGAAGGAATGAGGAACAGTTACCAAGACCTACATGAAGTGTATGTGTGTGCATTTTCCTGCAGGCTTTTTCCCACCGACCTGTTGAGATCTTCATCGATATAGGACATTATGTTCGTGATATCAGCGCTTATGAAGAATTGGTATCCAAGTTGAATTTGTTAGTGGTGAGTCCTGAGTTTCAAATACTTGGGCAGGCTGCTGTGTGGGCAGGATGCAAATTATCATAGTGCCCATTTCCTTGTTTTGTTTTGTTTTGTTTGTTTTTTTGGTTAGGATGATGAACTGAAGCAAATTGCTGAAAATATTGAAAGCATTAATCAGAATAAAGCTCCTTTGAAATACATAGGCAACTATGCAGTTCTGGATCATCTTGGAAGTGGGGCTTTCGCTGTGTTTACAAGGTGACGTTTGCCCTTGGAGAACACTTCTCTGACCTTCCCAAGCAAACCAGATATCCCACTTGCACACACCCATGCAACCGGATTGGCGCCCTCATTATTGGAAAATAGATACGCAATTAGATTTTTGCCCATCAGATAGCTGTACTGATGTTATCTCAGTACAGCTCTCAGCTCTAGAAATTGGCCACTGGTCTTTGAAGACAAGAGCCATTATTAATGTCTCACCAAAAAATAGTAAAATGGCTTATCCTAGTGCATGACCCTTTTTCTCTAAATTCACACCAGAGTTTCGATAGGGTCCCGGTAAAATCCTACTGAATGGTGCAGACCGCCCAGGAGGAGAACCAGTTTTTTGAACTGAGTTTAGGGTACATACAAATAAAATTGTAAAAAGTTCTGTTGCTTATTTAGATTATTTAGATTCCTTGGTTGAATCATGTGACTTATTAATCTATCTCTTTTCCCCCTCTTTCTACCCCCACTTTATTATATTTTTATTTTATTTTATTTTATTTTATTTATTTTATTTTATTTTGTTTGTTTTGTTTTATTTTTGGTCTTATTTTAGGTTAGAAGCGTAGTGGTCAAAATCTTTTGGCAATGAAAGAGGTCAATTTACATAACCAGCATTTGGAAAGGATAAAAAAGATCGAGACAGCAGTGTAAAGAATATTGTTTCTGAATTAACCATAATTAAAGAGCAGGTAAGTGCTTTTCTTGTTTATGAAGGTATGTACCTTACCTAAATGTCATCAGTAGAGTTCTTGTGCTATTCTTGTCCATGCTATTTAAGAACTGGTTCTGTTTAAAATAATTGGCATTGAAGTGGTAACATTTTAGTTAGATTTTTTTCCTAAGGCTTGACATTGAACCACAGAAAGACTTTCTGGAGTCTATATCAAGGTTTGGGGTGCAGAATGACTGAGTTTACAAGAGAATGCCTCATATATGAAACATCCTTCTTTTTAAATTGCAAGCATATCCGTTTCCTTCTCATTAGAGTAGAGAATATTTGGTTACTTAGTTACATGCATAAGCATATGACTAACAGTTCCCTGACTTTTGTCAAGTGGAATCAAGCTGTTAACATTCTTCAAATACAGCTTATTAAATCTAAAAGTAGATTTCCAAGATGGGTTATTATTTATTGGCATGAGTTGAATATTCTGACATAATGTAACAACTCAATTACCTATCATTATGAAGGTGTGTTTGGGGAGAAAGAATAAACATGTCAGAAGAGAAGTGAGGTTGGATTTTGTGATCCAAGAATACATGGGTTTCTTTTTCAGCTTTCCTTATTTATGCATTCATCGTGGATACTGTTCATTTATAACTCCTGTGGAGAACCACCAGCTTCACTGCGTTGTGTTGTCCAGGAGTTAAATTTGTATAGTGTCTGTGCTGGGACTTAAAGATCATTAAATATATATGATCTTTATTCACTGAAATCTGCAGTTCTTCTCCAGTTCACAATTACAGTAAATACTATCATTAATAGACTGGATTTTAAGAAGCCAGTGTTTGCTCGTGTTGAGGGCACCTGCATCTTTGGCAATGTGCTCTCTCACTCTAGCACAAGGCTGGAGCGTGGCTTGTGCTGTAAGCTGATTTAGTATCGTCATTTGAACTCCGATCTGGATACAGTCCCGGCCAGTGAGCTAGGGTCCAGAATATGACTCTTTTGCTTACCTGGCCCCTTATTGTTTAAAATCTGCTGGCCACTGGAGAGTTGATGAGGCAGATGTTTTAGCACATTTCCTAAGAAAAGAAAATGTCCGGGCGGGGACATTTAAGAGGCACGTGTTTGGACTTTGAGATAACTCAAAATTGTACAGTTGCACTCTTACCAGAGGACTGAACCAATGGAAAGGATAGTAAATAACCCTGAGTCCTAAAAGGAAGAGGGGATAGCAGACAGAAGTGACAGAAATGGAACTAGAGAAGGAGAGTATATTTTTTAAGATTAAGACTAAGCTGCAGTAAGAAAGAGGCTCCACATACATTGGCTTAACGAGAGGTCTCACAATGCAACGGGGCTATTTCTCTTTGATGTAACAATCCAGAGTGAGGTGGACCAGGTTGGGAATGTTCTCCGTTCCACGCAGTCATCTGGGGGATGTTGGCTCTTCCCTCTTACTGTGCTGCTGCCTCCTAGGGCATTCATTGTCTTCATCTGTAGGGTTGAAACTACCACAGGCATATTCACATCCAAAGAGGGAAGAGGAAGAGCGTGAGGGTCGGGGCATTCCCAACGTTTAGGACTCAGACCCAGGAGCACACGTTTCCCCTTACATACCCTTGGTGCGAACTTAGCGATAGTCCCTCTCATGGCTACAGGAGAGGCTGAGAGATACAATCTCGTGGGAAGCCATGTTCCACTAGAACTCAATTGCATTGGAGGATTGGGCGGGTAGGAGTTTGGTGGACAGTTACGAGATTCCCCTTCAAAAAAACAAGAGGAAAGACCAAAAAGAAACGCAAGCCATTTGTAAATGAAATGAAATGTCAACAATTCTGAGATAAAAGAAATTTCAGTTTGCCTAGACACTTAAATTATAAAAAAGCAACTATAAACATTTAGTATACTTGTAGAAAATGAAAGTTTCGAAAAAGCAGAATTTTCATGTGATATCCTGAGGTAAACCTACATCAGAGAGAAATTGTAGGGGCATCTGGGTGGCTCGGTTGGTTTAACAACCAACTCTTCATTTTGGCTCGGGTCATGATCTCACTGTTGTGGGGTCGAGCCCCACATAGGGCTCTGAGCTGACACTGTGGAGCCTGCTTGGGATTCTTTCTCTCCCTCTCTCTCTGCCCCTCCCCTGCACACTTTCTCTCTCAGAATACATAAATAAACATTACAATAACAAGAGAGAAATTGCACTGAAAGCTTCTTGAAAGTGGCCAGGAAGACTTCACTCAAGACTATTGAGATAGAAGTCAAACTATGGCAACAGGGGAGAGAGATTGAGCTCAACTCCAAATACACCAGCAATAGCTAGTATTTACAACCAACAGGCCAGGTGAGGGGGGTGAGTAGGTGGAAAATTACTCAAGAGAACTTCATTAGCTATCAAAGATGGGGTGATGAGGAACTTGATTGGGTATCAGGAGTGGGGAGATTCTTGCTAACCTGACTTGGCAGGATTCTTGATGACACAAAGCAGGGCAAGAATGAGGCCTAGTCAAGAAGAGGGCTTAGAGAAACCTGACTAAAGTTTGGCCAAGAAGGGAGTCCTTGCCAACTATTATAATTTAAATGGAGTTAGTAAATCTTAGATTATTTCAGTTTCATACTAACCAGTTTGGAGAGCATAGAAAGATACAAAATGTAAATAGAAACAAACAGTATATATAAATATTTAAGTGGTAAGGAGTGGTAGGGAACAATGGTATACACATTCAACACAAATTCCTTCATTTCTGTTTCTTCTCAATGCAATGTGTGCGTGGTGTTGGAATGGGGAGAGCTAAATGAATTCTTCAGGTTACTTTGAGTTCTAAAATTTACCTAAAATGTAAATTAGGTGATAAAACACCATCAGTTTTTTTTATTTGATAAAAGGCCTCTATGGGAGATTGCTATTTTTCAGATTAGTTTTGTATGGTAGCAAATAAAAAGAATCCAAAAAGTCTCAAATCTCAGTTAGATGATATCTTAAAATGCTTAATTTTATAGATAAATATAAATACAGTAATTTTCTTGTTTGTTTTCAAATATGAAGTCCAACCTAATTGTGAAAACAAGTTTATATATTGAAGTAATGTAATGTTTGTTATTTATTTTCTTCTAGCTCTATCATCCCAATGTTGTACGCTATTACAAAACATTTCTGGAAAGTAAGTATGAGTTTTCATGATACATGTGTAGGTGTGTGTGTGTGTGTGTGTGTGTGTGTGTGTGTATACACATATATATATGTATATGTATATATGTATATTTTATGTTTATTTTTTTGAGAGACAGAGAGAGAGAGAGAGACAGAGCTTGAGTGGGGGAGGGGCAGAGAGAGAAGGAGACACAGAATCCAAAGCAGGCTGCAGGCTCCAGGCTCCCAGCTGTCAGCACAGAGCCCGATGTGGGGCTCGAACTCACAAACCACAAGATCATGACCTGAGCTGCAGTCAGACACTTAACTGACTGAGCCCCCCAGGAGCACTTCATGATATTTCTAATTAAGGAAAAGTTTCTATATTATATACTTTTCCACTAGAATGTCACAAAATAAGCTTAATCAATTCTTTTCTTTTTTTTAACTATTTTCCTCAATTTGTGGAAGACCTTGTGCATCTCTTTCTTCATCAGTGAAACAGTGGTATAATCAATGACCTAAAGATACAGCTATAAAGGACTTAGACTCCTGCCTGAAAGACACTGCATGAACAAAGCAAACAGTTATTTGGGCTATTTTCTCTCTCACACACACAAAACCTTAGTAGGATCAGGTGAGAAGCAAAGTAGGGGGTGCCTCTGGGTGACTCAGTCGGTTAAGTGTCCCACCCTTGATTTTGGCCTAGGTCAAGATCTCGGCCTCGGGTCACCACCTCACAGTTCATGAGTTCCAGCCCCACATCCACTTCTGTGCTGACAGTGCGGCGCTTGCTTGAGATTCTCTGTCTCTGTTCCTGTCTCTGTCTCGCTCAAAAATAAACGTTTAAAAAAATGAGAGCTTAAGAAGCTTAAGAACAATGAGAGAACTTAAGAATCATGGCTTATTCAAGACAAGGTGGAAAATTGTTTTCTTGGCTTAGATGACATTTTTCACCCCCCCAAATAAATTCAGAGGGGATACGTCTTTGAGATTTCTTTTACTTGAAGTTCCGATAATGGCCACAAGGTGGCAATGGATCCCTGACTGATTCTGCAGGCAGGTCATCGGTGCGGAACGTTGAGGTAAAGCCAAATTCAGTCACAGGTTTAAAACAATGCAGGACCTTTGACTGAAACAATGAAAGTACTGATAAACCTTGATGATGTGCATCGCATATGAGGTTTAAAAGTAAATCATTTGGAGGAAGGATGTACAAAGCAATGGTTGGGACTTCCTCATTGCCTCTTTGTAAGTGCTATTATTATGCAAACCTATCGTGTACTGTGGCATTTTATGATTTTGTCCATCTCCCTCCCCCTGGATGAGTCAAAGGAACGCAGTGCTGCAACTGTCCAGTAAATCCTGGCCCCCTGATAATAGAATTCTTGATACTAGAGTCATTTCTTACAATTTAGCGCACATCCCATTAGAGGTCAAGATTGGCTTCTGGCTTGAACTACTGAAGTGACACAACTTATCTTAAATTAGAAAAAAAATACAACTTTTACAACCTGACATCTTCTGAAAAGAATTGGAAGTGGCTTAAAAATACCTAAAATATGATCAAAGAGATTAGGGAATTGTGAGAAAAGGAACAAAAAGGTAGCAAATTAAAAATGAAGCTAAGGGATGGGGGATGGGTGAGACGGGGGAAGGGAATTCAGAGTACGCCGAGTAATGTATAGACACGGCACACTCAGAACTAATACAACCTTGTACGTTAATTATACTTCAATAAAAAAAGAAAGTCAATTAATACAAGAGAGGAAAAGTTATGCTAGGGGTAAGATGAGTACATACACTGAGTGCTTCTTGGGATAATGAAGAATGGAAAACAATACAAATGTCTACCTCTAGGAGAGTAAACGATGATCCCTCTGTGTTGTGGAATACTATGAAGGCAGCAGAAAGAAGGCACGGATCTGTGTGCACAGATATGTCGGGCTGTTGAATAAAAAAGTATTAAGTGGTGGCACATGTATCGTGCGATTTCATTTCTGTAAATATTGTGTACATACATATTTTATATGTATCCAAAACATCACAGATTTCACATATCACTACATTGTTAATAGTTTCATATCGGTTTTGGAGGAGAAAGTAGAATTTACTTTGTTTCTTGGCACCCAAGGTAAGGAGATGAGCACCGTTATGAGGTTCCCAGTCGCCCTAAGATAAAACCCCTGGCAGTCCAGCTCTCTGTCTGCTCTAGAGGGGGCATCACAGAAATTTCCATCATGGGTTGTGTTTTCAGCTGTGTCATTGCAAGACCGTGGCACGATTCCAGTGCGAAATTCTGTCAGGTACATCAATGAGGCTAGGCAACAGTCCGCTTCAAAAATACAATTTTCTGAATGTCTGACATGATTTAAGGGTAAAATTTTAAACTACTGAGAGGAACGTTCTTCAGGAAAGGCTCCTGGGCTTGGCATCATTTACTCGTTCTCTTTAGCACCTCCCAGTCATTCCACATCTTGGTGTGTGTCGAAAATGATCATTTTTGCCAGCGTAAACTTATGCTGGGAGGTAGCCTGTAGCTGGAAGAGACTGTCACTGGGCTCTAGCTGCCTGGAGAGCCCCTCACCCCCATCGCCCCCAGGGCTGAGTGGATCTTAGCCCCTCTCTAATTCCTTCAGTGCTGTGCCCTGCATACACACTGGGAAGCTCAGATTCTAATTCATATGCATTTTTCTAAATATATTGAATTTAAATTTCTGTTGTATTTCTCTTGTTTTCTCATAGATGATAGGTTGTATATAGTTATGGAGCTGATAGAAGGGGCCCCTCTTGGAGAGCATTTCAGTTCTTTGAAGGAAAAACAGCATCATTTTATTGAAGAAAGACTATGGAAAATATTTATACAGGTACACTTTCATTTTCATTAGTTTTTTAAAACAACAGCGAATTTCTGAGCTGATTTCTTAGAGATGTGTGTAGTAATCATCAGCGGTTACGTGTGTATTTGGGGAAATAAAATTTGTTTTTTATTTGCTGCTTCAAGCTGTGCTTAGCTCTTCGGTACTTACACAAGGAAAAGAGGATTGTCCACAGAGATCTAACGCCAAACAACATTATGTTGGGGGATAAGGACAAAGTAACAGTGAGTAAGTATAAGAATCTTCAAAGTTTTTAAGAACTCCTGAATAGGATTCAAGAACACAGTTGTTCGATAGAAGTTTCTGGACTTAAGGGAATGTTCTGTATCTGCACTGTGCAGTGTGGGGCTTTGGGGCATTTGAAATGTGGCTCGTGTGACTGAAGATGTGAATCTTAAATTCTATTAAGTTTTCATTGAGGTAAACATTCTATGTGACGAGGGGCTACTAAACTGGACGTCACCGGTGTAGTTCTTGACTGAGTTGCATTTTTCCCATGTGAGAGAATAAAATACTGGTAGGATGCTTCAGGATTTACTTCCCAATTCAGTGGTTTCTAGGTTTTTTTCTCTACCTCATGTGAGTGCATTGTTTTGAACTCTTAACGGAGACTGTGCTAAATGGGTGACAAGTGTACATATCAAAGGCTGTGAAAATTCTAGACATTTGTATATTTCAGCATCAGTTTTTATCAAAATAGTTTCAACTGAAGCAGGTAGGTCTAATGTTAGATAAAATTGTATAATTATCTCCACAACTGTGTAATTCTCAATCGTAGCTTAAAAGTCACTTTTCAGCCTGACTGATCCATCAGCTTTCTCCTGCTTTTCACTCGTGAATAGTTGTGTTCCTCTCATAGACTATGAATCGTTCACCCGCTCTAAGTAGGGCTACACATGTCTAAATCAGTGGTCTCTGAATACTTTTTGCTCATGACATTCCATCGGTAAAACATTTTTTTTTTATAATACACTGCCGAAGTATAATATGCTCACTTACAAATTCTATACACATAGCACTATACAATTATTTGACATAATGTATATAAGTCTACAAATAAAATATAAAGGGGTACATCAAAAAATCGCAGGTTTCAATATTTTGAGGGGGCCCTCCAATGGGTTGCCTTAGGCACTCAGCTCTGGAGATCACTTCCCTGAATGTTATTGATGTGAGAGACACATTATAGCATTTTAAAGCTGATTCTCTTAGTTTTAGAAGAATCTAATTCCTCATAAGGTCAATTCCAAATGTACGCTTTTACCATAACCATGTGTCTTCAGTAACAACACTTAGATCTGTTGTCCAGATTTTTATAGTAGAGCATCATATCTTAGTTTAAAATATAAAAAGCAGCCCCAAACAGAAACTCTATAGATAACTTCCAATGCAAAGTTACTTGGA
This sequence comes from Lynx canadensis, assembly GCF_007474595.2. Taxonomy (NCBI): domain Eukaryota; kingdom Metazoa; phylum Chordata; class Mammalia; order Carnivora; family Felidae; genus Lynx; species Lynx canadensis. The sequence continues at coordinate 15,265,310 of NC_044311.2, forward strand.
AATATTTCCAAGCCAGTACTTTGTGAAATATAAAATGAGACCAAAGAATTGTGAATCTTCATCTTGGACACACATTTGCTTAATCATTTGAAATTAATTATAATTTCAATATAAAATATTTACTTATCTTAAAAACTTACGAGCTTTTACTTTTTTTTCTATTTCTAAATTAGACTTGTGTTTCTTTAATAATTTTTCCTATTTATAAACATATAGGTATTTTAATTTATAAGTTAATGAGAATTATTAAAAATCAAATTTATTATATCTATATGTTATTAAATAGGATTGAACAGTTTTGTTCTGTGTTGGTATATGGTGTCTCTGATGGCTATTCAGGCCATGTTTCTGAGTATTGGCCAATGCTGCACTTTATTTTCTTACTAAGATCAGCTGCAATTATTTCCTTTGGTTACATTTAAAGATGTTGAAGTTACCTTTTTTTTTTTCATTTTAAACATTTTTATTTATATTTGAGAGAGAGAGACAGAGCACAAGTGGGGGAGGAGCAGAGAGAGAGGGAGACACAGAATCCCAAGCAGGCTCCAGGCTCTGTGCTGTCAGCATGGAGCCCGATGTGGAGCTGGAACCTACCAACCCTGAGATCATGACCTGAGCCGAAGTCGGATGCTTAACTGACTGAGCCACCCAGGCGCCCCGAGGTTACTCTTTTATTGTAGCTTGATTTTCTATCTAAACTTAACTTGTTAATTTTTATATTTATTTTCTGTAATCAGTACTGCACATCAAAATACTTGACAAAATAAAATAGTGCTAAAAAATAAAAATAGAAGTGCTAAAAATTCTATAAAGAAACACCTTTTTGGGGCGCCTGGGTGGCGCAGTCGGTTAAGCGTCCGACTTCAGCCAGGTCACGATCTCGCGGTCCGGGAGTTCGAGCCCCGCGTCAGGCTCTGGGCTGATGGCTCAGAGCCTGGAGCCTGTTTCCGATTCTGTGTCTCCCTCTCTCTCTGCTCCTCCCCCGTTCATGCTCTGTCTCTCTCTGTCCCAAAAATAAATAAACGTTGAAAAAAAAAAAATTAAAAAAAAAAAAAAAAAAAAAAAAAAAGAAACACCTTTTTGCAATCCCCAGTTCTGCTTTCCTAAAATGATCACTTTTAATTCTCTTAGCTTCTTCTGACATTTGATTTTCTATTGTGATAGTTGAGGATTTAGTTTTCTTATTTCCTTTTTTTCCTGATCTATCCTTCCAATAGAGTTATTGCACAATTTGGCGTTAAGTCAAAATTCAGTGTTGACATTATTATTACTGTATAATTATTGTTCAGTGTTGATCACCTTTCCTTTCTCATAGACCTTTTTTGTTTTTCTTGGAGTTAATAATCGTCTTCTTTTTTGTCTGTTGTCTTTTTCTACATACCTATTATTTCTTCTTCCCACGTCTTCTAAAAGGATTATAAAAGCCCTCTCTGTACTATTTTCATGTGGTCACACAGGGCAGTTACTTTTAACTCTGTTTTCTTGGACACCCAATTCCTATAGATTGGGTGCAAATGTAGATTGGATTTGAATTTAGGTCTGCTGCACGGCCATTGTCCTGAAACTTACATTTGTTCCTTTTCTAATTGGAGTCTCTCTTATATCCTGTGTTTTTCCCTCACTTTGTATTTATTAATTTTTTCTTTTTCAAATTTTTATTTAAATTCCAGTTAGCTAACATACAGTGTAATATTAGTTTCAGGTGTAGAATTTAGAGATTCATCACTCCTGTTCTGCTGAAGTGTATCTTCCAGTACTTTCCTAAAAAAAAGAATGTTTGGGATTTTATAATTTTTGGATGCTTGCATTCACAAATATTTTTATGGGACCCTTGTACTCTTGGTAGTTTGGTGGGTGTAGTATTCTCAGATGGAAGTCATTTTCCTTCCAAATTTGAAGGCATTACTTATTTACTTACTTACAATACCACCAGACTGAGTGCCTGAGTGGCTCCGTCGGTTAAGCGGCTGACTTCAGCTCAGGTCATGATGATCTCACACTCTGTGAGTTCGAATCCCGCATTGGGCTCTGTGCTGACAGCTCAGCCCAGAGCCTGGAGCCTGCTTCAGATTCTGTGTCTCCCTCTCTCTCTCTCTGCCCCTCCCCGACTCACACTCTGTCTCTCCTCTCTGTCTCTTTCTCAAAGATAAAGATTAAAAAAAGAATGTATAGCATTAATTTGAAACCAAATGTAGAAGATGCCCATATTTTGGGAGGTTGAAATAAAGCTGCAATTCATAAAGCCTATAAAAATAGGCTGTGGTATGTGTGAAAGTATGTCACCACAAAGGGGCAGCCTTGGAATATTTTACGTTTCTCTTTTCTTGTGCTAGAAGGCTTATTTACTCCCAGGAAAACACAGAATTGGCAAGAGATGTTTTAAGATGCATGAGACAAAATATATTGAAAATATAAGCAGAAGAAAATCTTTAGAAAAGATAAAATTACTCTCTTTTTCTTTTTTAAAAAAATTTTAAAAAATTTTAAAGAATTTTTTTAAAAAATTCTTTTTGAAAAAATTTTTTAATGTTTAGTTTTTGAGAGGGAAAGAGAGAGAGACATAGACAGGGGTGAGTGGGGGAGGGACTGAGACAGAGGGAGACACAGAATCTGAATAGGCTCCAGGCTCTGAGCTATCAGCACAGATCCTGACGCGGGGCTCGAGATCATGACCTGGGCGAAAGTTGGGCGCTTAACTGACTGAACCACCCAGGAACCTCTCTCTTTTTCTTAATGTAGATGAATTAGCTGTTTTAAGATTGAGGTTGGTGTGCAATTATTTGTAGCAAGCACACTAGATGGGAATTTGCCTTCATAAGGCAGCAGAGAAGAAAGTATTAACTTTCTCTTATTATACTAATATTTAGCTATGTGTGGTTTTACAAATGTTGTCTAATTTTAATGTCTAAATATATTTCCATTTAAAAGACTGTATATTTTAATGACTTGTCCTGTGAAACATGCCCAGTTCTTGCCTCTGCATTTATTTGCAACCTTCGGATGCCATATGAGGGAACAGACCTGCCTCAGTGGCACGCGGGGCAAAGCATAGTCAAGGTCGGCCCTAAGTGCTGCCACTTGTCAAGTAAAACCCATACTGTACCATCATAGAATGGCTCAGAAGGAGGGGATCTTCTGGGAGTGAACTGGCTTGTAGACCCACCTTTTCACATTTCTTGACCTTTTCAAATACTCACATTTTAGTGGAAGCCCCTCATGCTCCCATTTTCTTCCCTGAGTCCAAATTTAAAAAAAAAAAAAAAAGAAAGAAAAGAAAAAAGGAAGAAATAAAACTCAGTCAACTATGCTAATAGATTTTATACATGGGCTTTAGTGCATGACTCAAGAGGTCACATGTTCATCCCGCAACCAAAAGGGCTGTGCACATTTCCCCGTGTTTCCCAAATGATATTTGGTTGTTGCTACTGTAATGACAACAAAAAAACACTTGATTCAGTGGAACATTTATCAACGACTCGAGCGCTTATCAAATGCCATCATACGCCAGGCATGTCGGGGTGCATGTTAGATGAAAGCCGTGTCCTCTGTTCCTTGAACTCACAGTCTTATGGGAGAGACGTTGAGTTCTTCATTCGGCAGTTAACTCCTGAGCTGCCGCATCTGGCTGTGAACAAGAGAAGCATGGCAGACGTGGTTACTATCTTTGTGGAGCTCATAGTTGCATTACAGGGTGATGAAGACCAGAAAGCTGTCTATGCAAAATGGTAGTATATTGGTTGGGATAGGTCATATTATGCTGCAGTGACAAGCTGACCTGCAAGTCTCAGCAGCTTAAAACAATGGCAAGCCACTGGCTGTGTGACAGATCCACCTGTGGCCTGGTTTTGTATGTCCTGTGAGCTAATGATGGTTTTTATATTTTTAGATGGCTGTTGAAAAACCAAAGAATTTGTGACCAAGACCATGTGTGGCTCTTAAAGCCTTAATTAAGTATGTGTTATCTGGTCCTTTACAGGAAAAGTTTGTCCTTGGGGCGCCTGGCTGGCTCAGCTGGAAAAGCATACCCCTCTTGATCTCAGGGTCGTGAGTGTGAGTCCCACGTTGGGTGGAGGGATTACTTAAAACAAATAAATTAATAACCTTATAAAATATATAAAATATGTAAATTAATAGCTATAATCCAATATAGCTACCAAAAAAAAAAAGAAACAACGAAAAGAAGGAAGAAAGGAAGGGAGGGAGGGAGGGAGGAAGGAAGGAAGGAAGGAAAGAAGGAAGGAAGAAAACGTTTGTCCACACTGGCTGGCTTAAAACAGCAAGGTTTCTGTCTTAGCACATACTGTGCATGAACCGTAGGTCACTAAGGGAGCTGTGCTCAGAGACCCAGGCTGGCTAAAAGCTCCTCTATACCTGTTTCCACATTGCAGAGGCAGGGAAGAAAAGGCATAGCAACCGTACCTCAGCTCTTAAAATTTCTGCCTTGATTTCATTGGTCAAAGCAAGTCAAGTTTGAAAGGGTGAAGGTGTATTTCTCCTTCCAAGAGAATTGGAAAAAAATATATAGTCTACAATTACATATAATTGTATATAGAAATATATAATATATTGTTTACTATATAATTATTTTATAATTGTTTACTACAGAATTGTATATATACTAATATATATACAGTTCTATAGTCTATCACAACTATCAGGCACAGGGGAAAATGTGACGACTCTGCCTGTGGAGCCTTCAGGTGAGGAGCGGAGTAGGAAAGCGTTCCAGGCAGGGAGTACAGCAAATGCAAAGGGTGAGAGACCTGAAGCAGTACGGTGCGCTTACGGATTAGCAGGATGTTCAATATGTAAAGACAATAGAAACTTGGGTGGGTGAGGAGCTCGAACATTGATATTTGGTCAGAGACTTATCTTTGGAAACTTTCAGGCTGGAAATTATGTGATCAGATGGGATGTGGAGGATAATTGTAATGTAGGTAAGGGGTACCATAAGGAAAGATTGGAAACAGATTCCCCAGTTTAGGAGATGTGTCAGTTAAGATCTGTTTGGATGCAAAAGGCCAGACCAGCAATGGCTTGTGCCAGATGGACACGTAATTTCGTAACAAGGGGTCTGGAGGTGGGCGATTCTAGTGCTGATTTAATAGTTCAAGGAGATGGGGCGCCTGGGTGGCTCAGTCTGTTAAACATCCAACTTCAGCTCAGGTCGTGATCTCACAACTCAAGTTTGAGCCCCGCATCGGGCTCTGTGCTGACAGCTCGGAGCCTGGAGCCTGCTTCATATTGTGTGTCTCCCTCTCTCTCTGCCCTTCCCCTGCTCACGCTCTGTCTCTGTCTCTCTGAAAAACAAATAAACATTAAAAAAAAATAGTTCAAGGAGGTCATCCATGATCTAGGAATTTCTGTCTTTTCTCTCCATTATCCTCAGCAGATTGGCCAGAGCTCTAAGCATCATTATCAAATTCAGACAGGAAGTAAGATGGCAGCTACTCGGCTACGGCTATCTCCTTTTATCATTAAAGAAAATCTTTCGTAGAAGGTCCCCATTACATGTCTTACATTGTGTTGGCCAAAGCCGAGTCATGTGACCACCCTTAGCCATAAGAGTGACCATCTAGGTGAGTTTTCAGCCTCTACAGTTGGAGATAGAAAGGGAGAAAGGGCTGACAGCGTTTTGAGAGCTGGTCCACAGTGTTTGCCACCAAAGACTGTTGCATTTGTCCAGGAAAGATGTGATGTAGGTTTTACTTATGGCAGCAGGAGAAGACGATATGGCAGAGGGATTGGATTCAGCAGTTAATTGGGACCCAGAACTTAAAAGATTCCGTGTGAGAACAGTGAGAAAGAGTCTGAGTTTGTGGAGATTGTGATGCCACTGGCAGAGAACTGGGTGAGGGGATTTCAGGTGTAAGGTTTTGGACACACTGCATTAGCAATCTGCTCGTATCCTTTCCTGGTTAAAGTCCTTCAGGTGGCCCCCTATAACATTTAAGATAATGTTTAGGTTCCTTAGGGCACCCAAAGTCCTTTCTTCATGGTCTCACCTTTGCCTTCTCTGGCCTCATGGGACAAATTGCTGTTTCCTGAACAGACCACGCTGCGGTTTTATACCGCTGTGACTTCCAACATGGCGCTCTGTCTGCCTACATTGCCCTCTGCTACTCAATTCAAATACCATTCCTCAGGTGGAGTCTTTGATGTCCCCATCTGATACATTCTGTTTCTGGGCACCTTAGTGTAGTATACGAGGCTTGCCTTTCTCACAGCACATAGGGCAGTGGTTGATTGCCATTCCCGCCTTGAGGTAAGGGAAACTGGTTTTCCTGACTTTGATTCTCAGAAGGCACTTTATAATATTTTTTTTAAATTTTTTTTAACGTTTTATTTATTTTTGAGACAGGGAGAGACGGAGCATGAACAGGGGAGGGTCAGAGAGAGGGAGACACAGAATCTGAAACAGGCTCCAGGCTCTGAGCTGTCAGCACAGAGCCGGATGCGGGGCTCGAACTCATGGACCGAGAGATCATGACCTGAGCTGAAGTCGGCCGCTTAACCGACTGGGCCACCCAGGGGCCCCTATAATATTTTTTGAATAAATGGATACATGAATGAATGAATGAGCAAACAGACTAAAACAGCCCCATGTAGAAATATTTACAAGTCAGTTACAAATAAAAAGTAATGATTAGGGAAGATACCTGGGTTTGAGATCTTGATCTGAGAGCTGAGATTTTGTGGGAAGAGTATTCAATATAAGAAGGACTGAGGATTAAGGTGAAAATCAGGTATAAAATGGGGAAAGGGACAAGCAGCTCGCACTAGCATCTCAGCAAAGCATGAAAGGAAAATCTTTACTTTCTTGAATTCCAACAAAGTTTGGGAAATCAAATTAGATGTGTCTTGTATTGCTAGGATCTTGGCATTTTAATTGTTTTCTAGGGGATTAGAGGATTTTAATTGTTATTCGTTGGCTCAACTGCTGCTGAGAAATCTATGTCATTATAGGAAAAAATGAATTAGCATTGTACTGCTGATAGGGAAATCAAAGCCCTCATATGCTTATTATCTCCTATACTTCTAAAATCTTCTCATGAAATAGGCACATAAAAGACTGTTTGTGGCTTTTGTAGATCTCTTGACCTGTCTTGCTTTGAACGTGTTGTGTAGTGTACTTCTCATTAACCAGATATAGTACTTCTCATTAACCAGTATCTATTTGAGTTTAAGCCAGCACAGAGCTTTGAGTGTTCTTACAAGACTACAGAATGTTGAGTCACTTGTGTTGCATACCCACGTAGCACCTGTGTAGTAAGGTGGCTACACGATTTCTGGAATTTCTCTTAGCCAGCAAATTGCCTTCATGTCACTGAGAAAGCAAGAATATTTTCTGTCAAGCCCACTGGGTTCCTTATATTGCTGCTAGGTCACGTGAAATAAGGAAATAGTGAAGCAAATTCAGTCAAATATAATTTCTAAAAAAAATTTTAAGATTCTCATACCACCAGTGGGTCATCCTGTAATCCTGAGATTTGAACAGCAGTTGGCTTTGAGGAAAAGATGAGAATGGCAGTCCCAAGAAAGTTCGCGCAGGGTGTCCTGAAAGTCCTGGTCCTGACCAGATGATTGTTGTGCTCTTCTGGTGAGATGAACTCATCATAATTAACTGCATGAGGGAATAAGGAGGCATCGAATCTTACCATCTTAGGGAAAAAATGGAACTAAAATCTTCCCAATGTTGGGTTTATAAGGCCTATAAAAACATCAGAGACCAAGGATAGTAAAGTTTATTTTAGTGTATGTTTTCATATGGGCATATTGGGTTATGATTTAGTTCTCCAAGAAATTTTTAATGTATAGGGTAGAATATGATGTGTTCTGGACATGTTATTTTCATTCTGTGAGTTTTCCCAAAGCGTGTTCTCTGAAGCAGCATGGTGAGTAGGTGGGAGTGCCTATTTTTACAGAGACTAGTTCAACAGTACATGGTACTACACATCTGATCAGTCTGCCCAGCCTCGTAAGGGTACTGAAACCATTGGAGACTTTTGGACTCTATAGTCCTGTCATAAACTCTCTCTCTCTGTGTGTGTGTGTGTGTGTGTGTGTGTGTGTGTGTGTGAGAGAGAGAGAGAGAGAGAGAGAGCATGTGGGCAAAGGACTGACTTCCTGTTTTTATCAGAATCTGACCCCTAGCATTCCTATTTAATATTAGAACTGTGTGTTTAAAGTTTCATTCATTATTCCAAGTAATCATAACCAGAACAAGCCCCACATTGAAAAATGATTTTAGAAGAGCCCATACTTAGTAAGGACACTAGTTTCTCCAAGATTCTTGTCTACTGATAGATATCCTACAGTGTGAAATGATATGTGTGTGTACCAAAGAAATGGGGTTCCCTAGAATTCAGAAAGTACTTTTGTACCAGAAATTGAATTTGTCATCCCAGAGCTCTTTGTTATAATACCTCCATCAATAAAAATCAATCAAATAATGATGCTGTTGAGAAAGAGAAACACTTTCACTCTGCCTTATCCAGGGAAGGGCCTGCACTGGGGGCAGAAGCTTTGGAAGAGTCGGTGGCCCAGTGGAAGAACTCACTGTACACCAGCATTAAACCTCCCCTTTTCCCTTGTTTAGGAAGTTCTGTTTTAGACTTGATTAGAATTCCACTTGTTGAAGTAGAAATAATATTAATAACAGCTGAACTTCACTTGTAAGAAGGTCAAGGAGGGGTCTGGAGGGCAAGGATTAGAAATTTGAGTGGCCTTCAGAGGAGGAAGTGCCAACGAGACAGGGGTTTGTTGAGCATCTTTCTGGGAACCTTCTTCTCATCCCCCCCAGAGCCCTGCACAGAGAGGATGTTACTGATGATCCCGTTGCTGTGGAAGTTGGAGGCTGGCCTTCATTTACTAGGTCGGGAGGAAAGAGTAGAGAGACAGATGGGAGGGGGTTGCGAGGTGGACATCTCTCTGGCCTATTATACAGTTATGCTCAAGTAGACGCCTCTGTCATTGCCTAGCACTACAGATATTTCAACTGATCATTTCCTGAAATTGTCACAGTTGTTCATGGTTTTTTTTTTTTTTTTGTACTCCGAGAAGATACTTTTATCATGGTAGAATTTTTAGCTGTGCTTTGAAGGAAAGGAGTAACCACCCACAGCTACATCTCTTAAGCTTTTACTATGGGATGAAGGTTACATGTTCATTACCTCTTCCAATATCCGAGGCACATTCCCATATTCACAGATAATGGGAAGAGTTGGAGAGGATAGAAGACTTGCTCAATTCACCCAACTAATAGGTTGGCAGTGCCAGGGTTGAACCACGTCTGGCTCTAGTGTTCACCTCGTTGCCAACTCGCTTTATAATATTCCCTTAGAAAGATCATTTCAGGTAAAGAAAAAGGCATCCTTGAGTGCATGGGGTGCTCATAATCGAGTACTGTGTAAGGACGAATCCAATAGTTTTGTTGAGGTGAGCATTTTAAGTTGGGCAGTCCGCCATCTGAACGTGGCCTGCAGGGTCTTGCATCATCTGGCCATATCCTTGATGGTCTACCCTCTAGCCAACCTGGCCTTTTTTCAGTTCTTCAGTGGACCATGCTCCCTTGATCACAGGACCTTCTCTCAGTTCCTTAATGGATCGTGTTTCCTTGATCACAGGACCTTTGCATATGCAGGTTCCTCTGCTATATGGCTTTCTCCACTATCTCTTACCTAGTTAACTCCTGTCCTCTGTCTTCTATTCACTCAGTCACCATTTTGTCACAGTTTTTCCTGATCACCTGTGTCGCCTATGTTACTCTCTCATAACATCGTATATCTACCTGATTTTTAGTGACCTTGTCAGAATTATAAATTTATATGTGTGATTCTTTGTTAATTGTGTATCTGTACCATGGGTCCCTATGGGCTATGTCAACATACATAATTTCTGATCTGGATACTATCTTATCTTTAGTACCTATCCCAGTACCTGACACGCAGTAGATAATTAGTGTGTACTTATGGACAAATATGTGAATCAGTGAATACATGGACAGTCTTGAAGGCATAGAGCAGCTGGAAACTTTATAAACAGTAACAATCAGGAGATGTTCTGGTACTTATATGGGGGCTTGCTGTGATGAAGACAGGGGTTGGTAGATTGTTCCATTGTTAAATAATCTGTGGAATGGATTAGAAGGAAAAGTTTCCTGATGAGCTGCACCTAGGTTCTTGTAGGAAGAGGGAGGGCCTGGGCTCCTGGCACATTTAAACTGTGGTCGCAGACTCAAAAGAAAGGTTCAGATACAAGAGCTGAGGAGTCGATGAACATAGGGGCAAAAGAGACAAGGCAGAGCTTTCAGGCCAAGAAAATGGGGAAGATAAGATGCCATCTCTACTTGGGATATCCCAGATGACCATGAACAATAAGCTCGGTCTGGGGTGCGAAGGGCCAGGTGCCACCTAGAGCTGGGGATGAAGTGGTGTGGCTGTGAATTTGGCCACTGCCGACACGGGTGGTGGGGGGAGCCTGCGGAGGGGGATGGGAATGCCTTACATCTGTACTATTTTACAAAATACTTCTTACCTGTTGTCAGGTTGTTGGAGCAACCCCTTGCAAAGGGTAAGTTTCGTAAGCTCTTTTTGAGAAAACCGAGTAGTTGAGTTATGGGTCCAATGTCACGTAGATAGTAAACGACCGAGCAAGAATTGAGGGACTCAACCAGAGACTGCGCACCTTTTCTCTCTGGAGGTTGACAGCAAGGCTGTAGTGCAAACAGGCTACAGTTTTAGCATTTTCTGTATCGTTCATTCTATCAAGGGAGAGATTGCTGTACCCCTTTCTGCGGCATAATGTGCTGCACGTAAGATGTTGCCATTTTGAATTTCTATGATAGCACATGAATGCTTTTATGACCACAGTTTCTGAAATAAATCCTTTTCCTCTACTCCAAATATGACCACAAATGTAGGACAAGTAATAGAAACATTACTGCTACTACGAAAATTTTCCAAATGGCCAAACAATATTAGCTTTTGTTCTCTTCATGAATACTTGTCAACCATCTGTGTGTTTTCAGAGAGCCATCTGAGTTTCTGCCATTATCTACAATACATGGAGTGGGTAGAATCTTTGTGACTACCACTCCTTAGTTTTGGCCTTTCAAAATCAATGGCATTTTTGTAAAAAGAAGATAATTTCTATGTAGCACTGGAACTAAAAGTCAAAGTATTATTTTAGATTGTAATTTCATAAAGTCTCTGTGTGCTAAAATTATAGTGAGCTCCTAAAAATATTGATATACTGTACTATTTCTACTAATTTTCTCCAGTACACAGTAGAGGAACGGGAAGATTACAGCAAGCCATCTAACTTGTGGATAGTCTTAGAATACTTCATAAAACTTAGCCCTCTACTATTTCTCATTCCTCCTACTGGACTGAGAGGATAGATACATATTTAGATAGGTATTTAGATAGATGGATGACAGATAGATAGATAGATAGGTATTTAGATAGATGGATGATAGATAGGTAGATAGATAGATAGGCAGACAGACAGAAAGACATGGATATACAGTTTACCCTTGAACACCATGGGTTTAAACTGTGTGGGTCCACTTATCATGGATTTTTTTTAAATAAATAGAGTACGGTGTTGTAAATGTATTTTTTTCTTCCTTACTATGTTCTTAGTAACATTTTTGGGGGTCTACCTTTACTTTATTGTAACAATATGGTATATATTACATATAATGTACATAGTGTGTGTTAGTTGATGGTTTATGTTATAAGGCTTCTGGTCAAGCGGTGGCTATTAGTAAGGTCTTGGAGAAGTCAAAAGTTATACATGGAATTTTTACTGTGCTGGGGGTCAGTACCCCAGCCCTCGCATTGTTCAAGGCTCAACTGTATATCTATATATGTATCAAAAGATATGTATCTGTCAATATATGGTGATAAACCACACAAAGTATGGATCTTGTGTACTGGTTAGAAATGATAGACCCTAGGGGCGCCTGGGTGGCGCAGTCGGTTAAGCGTCCGACTTCAGCCAGGTCACGATCTCGCGGTCCGTGAGTTCGAGCCCCGCGTCGGGCTCTGGGCTGATGGCTCAGAGCCTGGAGCCTGTTTCCGATTCTGTGTCTCCCTCTCTCTCTGCCCCTCCCCCGTTCATGCTCTGTCTCTCTCTGTCCCAAAAATAAATAAACGTTGAAAAAAAAAATTTAAGAAATGATAGACCCTAAATACATAAGGGAATGTGAAATACACAAAAATAGAAATGCTGTCCCTGGTCTCCCTTGTGGTCCCATTTCTGCTCTAACAAGATGCAAGAAAATATCATGAACCGGGAGAAACTCGCCAAACCGCAAACACAAGTGCACATTGGTGGGGAAGGAACTGCTCCCGGAAAGAAGAAGGTGGTTCATACAATGGCTGCAGCAGATGATAAAAAATTTCAGTTCTCCTTAAAGAAGTAAGGGGTAAACGGGGCACCTGGGCGGCTCAGTCGGTTGGTTGTCCGACTTCAGCTCAGGTCACGATCCCACGGTTTGTGAGTTCGAGCCCCGCGTCGGGCTCTGTGCTGACAGCTCGGGGCCTGGAGTCTGCTTCAGGTTCTGTGTCTCCCTCTCTCTCTCTCTCTGCTCCTCCCCTGCTCACTCTCTGTCTCTGTCTCAAAAATAAATAAACACTAAAAAAAAAAAAAAAAAAAAAGAAAGAAAAGGAAAGAAAAAAGAAAAGAAGTTAGGGGTAAACAATATCTCTGGTATTGAAGAGGCGAACATATTCACAAACCAAGGAGCAGGGATCCGCTTTTTAACAAGCCTAAAGTTCAGGGATCCCTGGCAGTGAACACTTGACCGTTCACAGGCCGTGCTGAGACAAAGCAGCTGACCGAAATACTGCCCAGCATCTCAAACAGACGTGGTGCAGACAGTCTGACTAGTTAAGCAGACTGGCTAAAGCTCTGCCTACACGATCTGTGGATGGGAAAGCACCACTCACTGCCGGAGACGTTGATGGTGATGAGGCTCCAGATCTTGTGGAGAAGTTAGATGAAGCTTCCAAGCAGGAAGCAAACTGAATGGAGTCAACTTCTGAAGAAGCTAAAACTTGAAGAAGTTATCAGGAGCTGCTATTTGACATTGTGACTGCTTTTTTAAAATTTTGTCCAGGATCTGATAAAATCTAGGTCTCTAATATTTTTAAGCCCAAGCCCCTTGGACACTGCCGCTCTTTTCAGTGTTTGCACATACACAATCCATTCTTTGCAGTTAATTAAACTAAAGAAGCCTGGGAATAAGGTTTGAAGCAAGGTTAATAAAGTTCTTTGCCTAGGATGTGTTTTATTTTGTATTTCATTGACACTGATTTGTACACAGAAAGCAAAGTTGCTTATAGAAAGCTAATCATGGCATGTAATATGGCTGGTAATCTTTGATGAAATTTGATTAAAGATTTTATTTTACTTTTTAAATACTTAAAACAATTTTTTTTGTTTATTTTGAGAGAGAGAGAGAGCCAGCATGAGTAGGGGAGGGACAGAGCGAGAAGGAGAGAGAATCCCAAGCAGGCTCCACACTGTCAGCAGTGTGCCTGATGCTGAGCTTAGATTCATGAATCGTGAGATCACGACCTGAGCTGAAATCAAGAGTTGGATGCTTAATGAACTGAGCCACCCAGGCGTTCCAATTAAAGATTTTAAATGGCAGTATAATGTAAAAAATAATTTCAGATAATGAAATTCATTAATCAAATAAATGTAATAGAAGAGTATTAAAGAAGGGGACATATTCACGGGTAGTATGGTCAAGAAAGACATTTTTGAAAACCCGGATAATATATGGTCTTATGTACCTGGTAGGAGTTTGGCTTTTATTCTTAGTATTTATCAGAATCCTTTGTAGAATTTTAACTTGGTGAGTAGTGGTATCTGCTCTTGGTTCTTCCAAGATCATTTCGGCTGCGGCATGGAGATTTGTGTTTTGGAAGAAGCCACAGAAGCAGGAATCTGTTCAGGAGGTATTGTTCGGGACCCTGCATGAGTGTTCATGGTGGTTTGGCCTAGAGCGGTAGCAGTTGTATTGATTTTTCATTCCTGTGTAATAAATTGCTGCAACATTTAATGGCTCAAAACAACATTTATTTTCTCACCATTTCTGAAAAACGGGAATCCAGGAGCAGCTTAGCTGGGTGGTTCCGGCTCAGGGGCTCTCACGAGATTCCAGTAGAGCTGTCAGCCCTGGCTGCATCTGAAGCCTTGACTCAGAGCCAAAAAGGCTCATTCACTTGCCTGGCAAGTGGGCTGGAACTGGGCCTCTCACCCTCCAGGCTGCTCTTCTGTAGCTGGGCCTTTTCTGCAGACTAGCCTGGACTGTTTTACATGGCTTAGGCACATATTTCGTAACTACAAACTCAAAACCGTAATATATAAAAGAAAAAAAAATTAATTGAATTTTATCAAAGTTTAAAACTTCTGTTGTATGAAAGATATTATTAAGAGAATGAAGACAAGCTTCAGACTGGGAGAAAATATTTACAAATCAGTTACCTGATGTGTGTAAGTACCTGATGAAGGTGTAAGTACCTGATGGAGAATTTGTATCCAAACTCAATCATAAGAAAACAAACAACCCAGTCAAAAAACGGTCCAACTTCTGAACATTACTTCACTAAAGATACACAGATGGCAAATAAGTACGTGAAATATGTTACGCACTGTTAGTTATTAGGGAAGTGGAAATTAAAGCTATACTTAGCTATCACTACATACTTACTAGAGTGCTAATTAAAAACAAAAAACCAAGGGGCCCCTGGGTGGCTCAGTTGGTAGAACAAGCAACTTTTGGTTTGGTTTGAAGTAGGCTTCACCCAGCAGCCCCTGTGCATGCAACTCTTGATCTCAGGGTCATTCGTTCAAGCCCCATGTTGGACCTAGAGCTTACTTAAAAATATATACATGTAAAAAAAAAAAAGTAAATAAATAAACAAACACATAAAGAAATAAACAAACCTGTCAACACGAAATGCCGGTGAAGATGTAGAAGCAACTAGAATTCATACATTTCTGGTGAGAAAACATTGGAAAATATTTTGGTTGGATGGTTTTTAAAAAACGTAACATTTTTATTGTATCACCCACTAATCTCACTCCAAGGAATTAAAGAGAAATTAAAAATTCTGTTTGCAAGAATTTGCATGCAAATATCGTACTTACTTGTACCTGTAGTATACTCTTGAATAAGAATGGTGAGAGCAGACATTCTTGCCTTAGTTTCTTTTCTTCTCTCTTTTTTTTTTCTGTTTTCTTTCTTTTCTTGTACCTTGAGTTAATACTACCTTGTCTTAATTATAATACCTTCAAATAATTTTTAATATCTTGTAGGAAACTGTGTTGTCTTTTACTCAAAATCCATGGCTCCTTTTGGTCTTTTCTATTTTTATTAAGTACACTAATTTTACACTTAATTTGTAAAATCCTACCCAAAATATTTGGAGGCATTTCACTGGAATTGCATAAATTAGTTTAAGAAGAATGGCATCGCTATAACATTGAGAATTCCAATTCTTGAACTTGGAGTTTCCATTAATTTTAGCCTTCATTAATGACTCTGTAACAAAATTTTATAATTTTCCCTGCATATATTTTTCACATCTTTTGTCATATTATTCTTAGATATTTGTGTCTCTGTCACTGTACTAGTATGTTTCCCTCTCCTCTTCTCCCCCTCCTCGTTTTTCTTCTTTTTCATCTCCGTCTCTGTCTTCTTCTTCTTTGTCTTCATCTTCAGCAGGAAACAGAAAACAGAAATGCTTTTGCTTTATTTTAAAAATTCAGTTATCAAGGGCACATTAAAAAGTGCTATTGTGACACTCTCTCCAACATCTACGTCAACATATTAATAAGATTGCCACATCTTTTTCATTTAAATTTTTTAATGTTTATTTCTGAGAGAGAGAGAGAGATTGCGCGAGCATGAGCGGGAGAGGGGCAGAGAGGGAAACACAGAATCCGAAGCAGGCTCCAGGCTCCCAGCTGTCAGCACAGAGCCCGACATGGGGCTTGAACCCACAAACTGTGAGATCATGGCCTGAGCCGAAGTCAGACACTTACCTGACTGAGCTATTCAGGTGCCCCAAGATTGCCACATCTTTTATTTGTTTTTTTTTTAATAGATATAATTGACATACACCATGATATTACTTTCAGGTGTACAACATAATAACCTGGTGCTTGTATGTATTGTAAAATGATCACCACAACAAATCTTGTTGACATCCAGCCTTGTTTTTGAACTTAAAGGAAACATATTTAATCTTTTAGCATTAAGTAGAAAGTTAGCTGTACTTTTTTGTAGATGCCCTTTATCAGGTTAAGGAAATGAGCATCTATTTATACTTTGTTGAAAACAATAGATGTTGAATTTTATCAAATCCTTTTTAAAAAAATTTTTTTTAATGTTTATTTACTTTTGAGATAGAGAGAGATAGAGCATGAACAGGGGAGGGTCAGAGAGAGAGAGGGAGACACAGAATCTGAAACAGGCTCCGGGCCCCGAGCTGTCAGCACAGAGCCAGGCGGGGCTCAAACTCACGGACTGTGAGATCATGACCTGAGCCGAAGTCAGACGCTCAACCGACTGAGCCACCCAGGCACCTCTATCAAATCCTTTCTATACATATGGTCATATGGTTTTCCTTCTTTATTGTATTGATTTTGTGAACTGTACTGATTGATTTTTAAATGTTGAATCATGCATGTATTTCTGGCATAATGGTCCCTATGTATTTATTCTTTTTATCTATGTCTAGATTTTATTTGCCTATATTTTGTTGATTTTTTTGTGTCTCTTTTCATGGGGAATAGCATTCTGCATTTTTCTTTTCTTGTAATGTCTTTGGCTTTGGTTTCTGAGTAATGTTGGCTTTACAAAATGAGTTGGGAAGTGTTCTTTCCTCTTGTATTTTCTAGTTGAGTTTGTGCAGAATTGATATTTATTTCTTAAATGTTTGAAATGATCTGGGCCTAATTTTTCTTTGTTGGCAGTATAATGTTTTGATAAGGATTTTATGATTTTGATAAGCCTGATTCACATCTGACTGTTAATTTTTCCTGGTGAGACCATAAGCAAGTTACTTAATCTCTGAGTAAACTGAACTTCAGTTTCCTAATTTATAAATTAGTGGCTATGAAGATTGAATCATGATATGTATCAGTTGTTCAATCCTTTATTATCCTATACTTACATATGTTAATTTGTCCAGATTTTACTATTGTACTATACTACTTACTACTATTTATGCTATTTTTTTCAAATTTTTATTTAAATTCTAGTTAGTTAGCATATAGTGTAATATTGGTTTCAGGAGTAGAATTTAATGATTCATCACTTACATATAATACCCAGTGCTCATCATAATAAGTGCCCTCCTTAATACCCATCATTCATTTAGCCCAGCCCGCACCCATCTCTCTCCATCAACACTCAGTTTGTTCTCTATCATTCAGAGTCTCTTATGGTTTGCTTTCCTCTCTCTTCTTTTCCCCTTCCCATATGTTCATCTGTTTTGTTTCTTAAATTCTACATATGAGGAAAATCACATGGGGTTTGTCTTTCTCTGACTGATTTATTTCACTTAGCACAATATATTCTAGCTCCATCCATGTCATTGGAAATGGCAAGATTTCATTCCTTTTGATGTCTGAGTAGTAGTATATTGTATATAAATACATCTTCTTTATTCATTCGTCAGTTGATGGACACTGGATTCTTTCCATAGTTTGGCTATTGTTGATAATACTGCTATAAACATCAGGCAGCATGTATCCCTTTGAAACTGTATTTTTTTAATCCTTTGGGTAAATACTAGTAGTGCAATTGCTGGGTCGTAGGGTAGATCTATTTTTAACTTTTTGAGGAACTCCATACTATTTCCCAGAGTGGCTGCACCAGTTTGCATTCCCACCAACAGTATAAGAGTGTTCCCCCTTTCTCTGCATCCTCACCAATATCTGTTGTTTCCTGTGTTGTTAATTTTAGCCATTCTGATAGATGTGAGGTGATATCTCATCGTGGTTTTGATTTGTGTTTCCCTGATGATGAGTGATGTTGAGCATCTTTTCATGTGTCTGTTAGCCATCTGGATGTCTTCTTTGGAAAAATGTCTATTCATGTCCTCTGCCCATTTCTTAACTGGATTATTTGTTTTTTGGGTGTTGAGTTTGATAGGTTCATTACAGATTTTGGATACTAACCCTTTATCCAATATATAATTCTTCTCCCATTACGTAGGCTACCTTTTAGTTTTGCTGGTTGTTTCCTTCACTGTGCAGAAGCTTTTTATCTTGATGAGGTCCCAATAGTTCATGTTTGCTTTTGTTTCCTTTGCCTCTAGCTATGTGTCTAGTAAGAAGCTGCTGCTGCTGAGGTCAAAGAGGTTGCTGCCTGTGTTCTCCTTTAGGATTTTGATGGTTTCCTGGCTCACATTTAGGTCTTTCCTCCATTTTGAGTTTACTTTTGTGTATGGTATTAGAAAGTGGTCCAGTTTCATTCTTCTGCAGGTTGCCATCCAGTTTTGCCAACATCATTTTTTGAAGAGACTGTCTTTTTTCCATTGGATATTCTTTCCTGCCAAAGAATTAGTTGTCAAAGATTAGTTGGCCATACATTTGTGGATTCATTTTTGGGTTTTCTATTCTGTTCCACTGATCTTAGTGTCTGTTTTTTTGCCAGTACCATACTGTCTTGATGACTACAGCTTTGTAATATAGCTTGAGGTCTGGAATCATGATGCCTTCTGCTTTTCTTTTCTTTTTCAGGATTGCTTTGGTTTTTCAGGGCCTTTAGGGGTTACATACAAATTTTAGGACTATTTGTTCTAGCTTTGTGGAAAATGCTGGTGGTATTTTGATAGGGATTGCATTAAATGTGTAGATTACTTTGGGTAGTATAGACATTTCAATAATGTTCTTCCATGGAATTTTTTTCCCATTTCTCTTATGAAACAATCCTTTCATAAGTATTCTATAGTTTTCATTACCATCCAGATCTTTTACCCCTTTGGTTAGGTTTATTGCTAGGTACCATATTGGTTTTGATGCAATTGTAAATGGGATTGATTTCTTGATTTATTTTTTTGCTGCTTCATTGTTGGTATATAGAATTGCAACAGATTTCTGTACATTGATTTTATATCCTATGACTTTGCTGAATTTATGTATTAGTTCTAGCAAATTTTTTGGTGGAGTCTTTCAGTTTTTCTACATAGAATGTCATGTCATCTGCAAATAGTGAAAGTTTGACTTCTTCCTTGTTTATTTGGGTGTTTATGCTATTATAATCCTTATTTTACAGGTAAGCAAGCTACCACAAAGGGAGATTCAGTAACTTGACCAGGGTTACTCTGGTAGCACATAATAGAGCCAGGATTTGAATTGAGACTGTCCAGTTCCTGGGTTACTGCTTTTAAACACTTTTTTTTTTTTTTTAATTTTTTTTTTCAACGTTTATTCATTTTGGGGACAGAGAGAGACAGAGCATGAACGGGGGAGGGGCAGAGAGAGAGGGAGACACAGAATCGGAAGCAGGCTCCAGGCTCTGAGCCATCAGCCCAGAGCCCGACGCAGGGCTCGAACTCCCGGACCGCGAGATCGTGACCTGGCTGAAGTCGGACGCTTAACCGACTGCGCCACCCAGGCGCCCCTGGGTTACTGCTTTTAAGTGCTAAGCTGCACTAACTATAAAAATACCTATCTTTCAGGATTACTATTAGTATTAAATTAGACAATTCATGTAAGCAGCAAAATTTGTGTTATTTCAAAGTTGTTGTTTAGTAAATGGACATTGTTATTAATAATGTCAATTATTGTTAGTTTGAAGTCTAACTACTTTAGGATATTTTCAACCTGAAAGACCTGACCTATTGGTATAGATACATTATCAAACACTCTCATTCAAGTTCACTGCAGTGAAATTCCATCAGCATTGGATGCACTGTACAAAGTGGTATTGTGAACATCAAATCTTATTAGGTGTACCAACTTGAATTCTTGCCCTGGTTCAGCACTTTTTTGTGTAATCCTGGTAAATAAGTCTCTCGGAATGTTAGTAAGTCTGTATAGTGAGGCTATGAAGAGTATCTTTTTGTATCTCTTTGACCTAAGTTGTTGAGTGGTTTCAAAAAGTATCTAAAGGTGCATTGGAAAGTACAGCTAGTGCTAATATGAAATATAAATATTTGGTGTTCTAAGTTAAAAATCAAAAAAATCAAAATCCTTTGTTGATATGTACATATATTGAGGTGATTCTTAATATCATTATTTACTATGGCTTAATACAGTTTGATGCCATTTAGTATCAGATTTTTCAGATCTTCATGGTGGTTATTCAAGCTTATATTATTTTTTATTTTAGCTTCCTTCCTTCCTTCCTTCCTTCCTTCCTTCCTTCCTTCCTTCCTTCCTTCCTTTCTCTCTCTCTCTCTCTCTCTCTCTCTCTCTTTCTTTCTTCCAGATGAGGTGATGCCTGGCATATGCCAAAATATTAGATTCACTTTGTTTATTTGAAAATTACAAAGATAACCTAAAAGGTGGCATCATCAGCTCAATAAGTACTTTGCCCTATTTTTTAGTCAGCAAGACTTATTTTAGTGTTTTACTGATATAGCTCATTATTTCAAAGTATATAATGCAATGGGGTGCCTGGGTGGTTCAGCTGGTTAAGCCTCTGACTCTTGGTCTCGGCTCAGGTCGTGATCTTGTGGTTTGTGAATTTGAGCCCTGCATTGGACTCCACACTGTCAGATTGGATCCTGTTTGGGATTCTCTCTCTCCCCCTTTCTCTGGCCTCCCCACGTGTACTTTTTCTGTCTCTCAAAATAAATCAATAAACTTTAAAAAATTAAAAAGAAAACAAAGTATATAGTGCAATGACCTGTTGTATGTATGTTATTAATTAAGGCTGAGAGTGGTGTGGAAGATTGACACATGGGGCATTTTGACAGAAGGTTATAAAAAAGCTTTCTGTTGTGAACTTTAATAGTTATTGTACAGAATGCCAAAAGCTAAGGAACCATGATAATTTAGGGAAAGTATAATAACATTGCTTTTTTTTTTTTTTTTTTTTTTTTTTTTTTTGTGAATTATAGCTGACTTTGGGCTGGCAAAGCAAAAACAAGAAAACAGTAAACTAACATCTGTTGTTGGAACAATCCTGTATTCCTGGTAAGGACAATTATTTTATGGTTCTCAAACATCATACTTAACTGATTTAGGCTTTAGTTTCATGTCTTGGCTTGCAAAGGAAAGATGCCTTTAGGAAAAGAAGCTTATTTAATGTTCAGCTCAATTACCCAGATAATACACATGTACACAATTATACATCATTATGTACATTTGAAACAACGACAAAAAATTATCTTTCCTCTAAGGTGACTCTGCCCCTCACGGGGACTGCTTTTATTATTTGTAAATCCAAATGATCCTTGGCATATAGTGGGTGTGCAATTTTTGTTTATGAATCTGTGAATGACCTAGTAGACTTGCTACTCATCATGACACTTGGAATATTGTATTGCACTTACTTGAAAAATGAATGTTTTTTTTCTCTTTGCCTGTAAACATCCAAAGGCAAGAGAAAGGTTTTTTGTGTCCTAATACATATCCCAGCATCTAGCTATTAATGGGTGCTGAATAAAGTTTATTATGTGAATGAATAAATGATGACATATATATATATATACTTAGACATATGTTTATAAAGCTGTTTGCTTCTTGGGGAAATGAATGTTTATATTTTGATGAATTAAGACCCTTGTAACTTATTTAATGTGCTTCGAGGGTTCCTTTACCATTCTTTAATTATTAGGAAGTAAGAATTTTCTTTTGTTGATCACATATCATTTGTTCATGAATCTTTTGAAATTAATAAACAGATAAAGTAGTCGGTAGACCTAACAGATTCAGGGAAATAGTCTTAAATCTTATTCAACAGGTCAAGCAATCAAGACACTTCCATCTTCTTTTTTTAATCTAGCCTGTTGTTGTGCAATTGATTCCTGGGGATAGAATTCAGAATAAATCTTCTCAAGGGAGGGTGGAAATTCTCTGTAAGTAACAGTCTCATTTGAAAAAGTCCTTTCCTACAGAAATGTTCAGAAGAGTGTGAGCGTTCTGGCCAGGGTTCTGACACTGCTGGCCACTATTCTCTCAAGTTGTAATTGTTCCAAAGTTAAGACGTCTCTTAATAAATTGCTTGACATGTGCAATTCCTTTTGAATTTTCCATATCCTCATTTTCTGAATTTGTGAACTGGACAGAAATAAAGCAGATATATTTTATGGTCCCTGCTCTGAGTCTCATACCTCCCTGCCTTTTAAAGAATTGTCTCTTGGGGCGCCTGGGTGGCGCAGTCGGTTAAGCGTCCGACTTCAGCCAGGTCACGATCTCGCGGTCCGTGAGTTCGAGCCCCGCGTCAGGCTCTGGGCTGATGGCTCAGAGCCTGGAGCCTGTTTCCGATTCTGTGTCTCCCTCTCTCTCTGCCCCTCCCCCGTTCATACTCTGTCTCTCTCTGTCCCAAAAATAAATAAACATTGAAAAAAAAATAAAAAAAAAAATAAGAATTGTCTCTTGGGGCACCTGGGTGGCGCAGTCGGTTAGGCGTCCGACTTCAGCTCAGGTCACGATCTCGCGGTCCGTGAGTTTGAGCCCCGCGTCGGGCTCTGGGCTGATGGCTCAGAGCCTGGAGCCTGTTTCCAATTCTGTGTCTCCCTCTCTCTCTGCCCCTCCCCCGTTCATGCTCTGTCTCTCTCTGTCCCAAAAATAAATAAACGTTAAAAAAAGAAAAATTAAAAAAAAAAAAAAAAAGAATTGTCTCTTTAGCCATCCCCAGAGTGTTTCCCTCCAAATTCTGTAATCTTTGTGCAATCCTGAGCTTCTCTGAGCCTTTTAACGTGGACGGGGGATGTCTGTCCCTGCCCTGCAGGGTCCTGAGAGTTCCACGAGTCTGATGTGCCCCTGGTGTTTGCCCTTTCCTTTTGCCTTTGCTTCCTCAGATATTACCTTATTTAATGGAAGAAAGTTCTGTTTATCAACTCTGGTAGGAGGTGCCTCAGAGCATTCTTTATGCTGTATGTCAGCTGCTAGATAAATGGTTTGTGCACACTGGACTGATTGTGCTGGAACACAAGGTCAATAAAAGCCCCTTTCCTTCCTCTGATTTGATTCATTATGAGGCAGGGTCATTGTTATCCTTCTCGTGGAAAATAATCCCCAAATATGGTCTTTGGTTCCGATATGTATCTGTATGTCTTACTTCAGTTCCAGAGTCCAAGACTGCACCCTATCTTCAATTGCATTTTCAGAGCAGATGTTAGAGTTTGAAGCTCTGAGAAACATTTTAGGCTCGTTCTTCATGCAACACTTGTTTGGGACTTCTGGATGATAAGCAAGTGTGAGCTAATGTAAACAGAAAACTTTGACTGCTCTTGGAATGGGAATTCTTTGAGACTTTATTGCTTAGCCTAATTTCACTAACATTATAACATTAGATAATTTAAGAGAAAGCTGGGGACGTTTCCATTGGATGGATCAAAATAAACCTGTATGTAAACCTGGGCAAGCAGAGACAAAGTAAAGCACACCCAACTATTGACTGCACCTCTTTCATTCTTAAAAATGCTGTAATGTACCCAGATCTCTGAAACTCTTAAATGGCTTAAAACACTTCAGTAGCTTCCAGTTGCCCATGATTTAAAGGCCAAGTCCTCAGTATGACTACAAGCCCACGACCCTGCACACTGTAGCCTCTGCCAAGTCATCAGCTTTACTTTAGCCTGGACCTCACTCGGTGGATCTCTAGCTGTTGCCTATGTGTTCCCACTGACCACAGGGCTTTAGCAAATGCTGCTCCCACTGCCTGGAATACTCTTTTTCCCACTGGCCATCTGGTTAATCCTTTCTCATCCTCCACGACTCAGCTGGAACGTAGTCTCCTTAGGTAACCACCCCCACCCCCCGACCCCAGCCAGAGCAGGTTTCCCCTGGTCTACATACTCCATGCACTTTGCCTTCATATGGTTGAACTTTTCATTTATTTTGTGATAGACCCGGGTGATTTTGTTCACCGCTATCCCCAGCACTGAGCCCAGAGTCTGGTATTTTATAGGCTCACAAGAAGTATTTACTGTATGAATGATGTAGTATTTGCATAGTTATGAACAGTACTTGAAACAAAAAGAAAACTGCTCCTTTCCACTTTACCAAAATTTTAATCTTCTATCACTCTCCCACTTTGCTGTTCCTTCAGATCTTCAAAATGCTCCTACACGGTTTCTGTTTCTCCAGGTAGCTACAGAGCTTACTTCCTTACTTCTGGTATCTGCTTAAATGTTGCTTCTGTAGAGAGGTTTTCCTGATCACCAATCCCAAACGGCAGCCTCCTTCAGACTCTGAAGGAGTCCCTTTATTTTGCTTTATATTTTCACAGCACCTGCTTCTATCTGACATTATGTTATTAGTTTAATTAGTTTAATTTTAATTGTTATTATTATTTTAATCAGTCTCTCCCACTACATGAAATCCATGACAGTAGGGCTGTTGTCTCTTTTGTTCACTGTTGTTTCCTTGGGGCCTGGGGGAGTAGACTGATAGAATCCTAATAAATATTTTGAATTATTAAAATGAAAATAAGTCATCCTGTTTTGGGTTTGTCTGAAAATGTCTTTTTTAAAACTTTATTAAGTAATTGGGAAAAATTGACCAATAGAGTTGTATATATTTAAAGCATACAGCACAGCGATTGGCTTTACGTATATGTTGTGGGATGATTATTAAGATCAGGATCATTAACACATCCATCTAATAGTTAAACTGTGTTTCTGTTGTGTTCTCGTTAGAATGCTCAAGGTCTACTCTTAGCAACTTCCAAGCAAACAATACCATCTTATTAATCACAGGCACCATGTGGTACTTTAGAGCCTCAGAACTCATTCTTCTTAGAACTGAAAGTTTGTACCCTTTGACATGCATCTGCCCATCTCGCCCCGCCCCCCCCACCTCCGGCCCTGGGCAGTCACCATTCTACTCTCAGCTTTTTTTTTTTTGGTCCTGTCTGTCTGGTTTTACTTAGCATAATATCCTCTTTGTTCATTCAGTTTGTTGCAAATGGCAGGATTTCCTTCCTTTTAATGGCTGAATAATATTCCATTATATATATATATATATATATATACACACACACACACACACACACACACACACACACACACATATCCCACATTCTGTATTTTAATATGGTTAAAAATCCATGTGCATTTTTATTAGGGTCTAAAGCACTAACACATCTTTGAATTTTTCTGACTTTTGCCTTCGTGAAGGCTAAAGGGAACATTTTTATTTTTTTATTATTATTTTTTAATATATGAAATTTATTGTCAAATTGGTTTCCATACAACACCCAGTGCTCATCCCAAAAGATGCCCTCTTCCATGCCCATCACCTACCCTCCCCTCCCTCCCACCCCCCATCATAAAAGGAACATTTTTAGTTTGAAACAGTGAGTACCTTAATGCCAGGGTCTGTTGTATTTTTTTCTGTTTATTTATCCGTATATCTTGTATAGTTACTGGAACAGTAAACAATGGGATTGCTAGGATATTATCATTAAAAAAATGTAGAATGATTGTAAATTATTGAGACGAGTATTCTTCTATAGCTGATAAATTGGTCCTGAGGGAAATTGCTAAAGAGGAATTTTAAAAAATAAGAGCATACTTGGAAAGACAATGTAGAAAGGCAGGTTGGTAGGGCCATTATTAAGATCTTAGGCTCTCGAATCAGACTGCCTGGGTTTAAGTCCTGGGTCTGCTGTTAAAAGAGTTATAAATTATTGAACTTCTCTGTGCCTCAGTTTCCTCATCTGTAATCTAGGATTATTACTTACCTTCTAGTGCTTATCATCAGATTAAGTGAGGTGGTATACAATGAGTGCTTGGAACCGTTACTCTAAAATTTGAAAGGATAGTGTTCATTTGAATATGTATATTGTATTGTGTCTAAGAATCGGATTCATTTCGTAATAATCACAATAGGGAAGAATTACTTACGCTGTATTTATTTATAGCTCCTTTTCCCTCCCTGTCTCTATATTTGCTCCCTGAATGGCTGCTTTGGTTGCTAGGAGAGGCCAGGATTTTTCTAGCAGCCAGGCCCAAGCAGCTGAGGAGTGTGAGAGGGAAGGAGTATGTGTTTAGCATGCAAAGACAGGGAACCTGGAGGAACAGAATTTTCCATAGTGGGACCTTGAGCAGGTGAGTTGTGGGGATACTTTTACCTGTAATTGCTTTCGTTTATGGCTTCTCTGTGCCCTAGCGGGATAAGATATACCTGAATAATATCACTCTTTTCTGCCCACAGACCCTCCAAGACTCTATAAATACACACACACACACACGAGAGAGAGAGAGAGAGAGAGAGAGAGAGAGAAAGAGAGAGAGAGGGGACTATTTTATTATCTGCTTAGGTAAGGTAGGAGTGAATTTTGATCCAATTCAGGATTTAATTATACAAATAGAACTCTAAATACATCTTAAGACTCAATGGAGTAGGTCACAAGGTCTCATTAATTTAAATGGAAGCTACTGAATAGAAACTACCAGAGAGCACTAATAATGGTGTTCCACTCCATAGTGTTTAGCATTGTGTCGCCAACTACCTATTTTTACTTATTTTTACTTATCTAACACTTGAATGGAATTTACTAAGTGACAGGCACCGTTGTAAGGCTCTGTAAATATTAAGTTATTGAATCTTCCAGCCTCCTTTAACATAGAGCGACTATCTTAAGTAATCTCTGGGGAAGTTGAATGATCCTGCCCAACATCACAGCCAGGAAGTGGAAAAGCCTGAATTTAAGTTCAGACAGCCTGACTGCAGGAATGTGTGTTCCTAAGCACTCTGCTGTGCTGCTTGATAACTGGTCAGCCACCGGTAGACTGAACTCATTTGGCAGGAAGGAGAGATATTGTACATGACTCATGACCGCTTTAGGAATGTTGTGATTTGTCCACTAGAATGTATACCTGGCAGTTAGCCCTCATCGCGCATGTAGTATTTGCCAGGTTTTACTCTGAACTGAATATTAAAAATTCTTGTTTTACATTTTTTTTCTAACTTCCACAGTTGTTTTCTCATCACTCAACACTTTTAAACAATTTTAGATGAGTCTTGAATACTGATAACAGATTTAATATCCAGAGACATTCTGAATCCTAACTGAATAGTTATGGAGTTTCTAGAAAAGAAAAAAAAAATGCAAATCAAGAACACTTATGCCTTTGTATATTAGTGTCTTTGATTCCATTGACATCACAGGAAATGTATAAATGGAAAACGATACCTTAAGAGTATATAGTTAGGATACGGCTAGTTCGCATGTTGTATGTCTGTGGCAATGTGAAACACTGGCGTGGCCTAGATTAGGAGTTTGAATACAGATGCATAAGGAGATGTATATTATGGATTTTTGAGGGTCCAATTTGTTCTGAACTCCCCAGCAGCACAAAAAGCAAGAAAGGGAGTTCTCTGATGATTGATTTTGTCAGTGGAAGTCCTTGCTCCTTCATCAACTAGTAATTCCAAATCCCGTATCTTCGGTCTTTATTTTTACAAGTATACACAGGTCTGTAAACAATACAAGGAATTTCTTTACCTACGTGTGCCTGAATTATTTTTCTAGTTTGTCATTTTAAACACTTGATATCCAAGTTATGTAGAATATTCCACATTTCCTATTGAAAGTAGATGTGAGAGGGATTACAGGATGGCCCGATGTCTTACTGTAATATGTTTTTCTGAAGGGGAAAGGTGGTTTGACCAAAAGAAATGCCCTCCTGTACTTAAACACAACTTCATTTATTGGATAATTAAGGAATTAGATGAATTATTTGATGATGGGAAAATGTATATTTTGGTTATCTACTGTTACAGAACAAATCCTCCCAAAATGTAATTGCTTAACAACAGTTTGTGTGGGTGTTCTATGCAGTTCCTCTGTTGGTTCCATTGGGCTCACTTATGTGGATGCATTCAATTGAAGTATTGTCTTGTCCAGAAGGTCCAAGATGGCCTCACGTATCTGACAGTGGGTGTTGACTCTAGGCGAGGGCCCTTTGAATCTGGCCCAGGTGGCCTTTTGTTTATGTGCCTGTGATAGAGTGGCATTTCAAGAGGGCTCCCCTAGATCATCTCATGCCTATACTGCCTACCCCTGGCCCATGATGGAAATTGCAGGAAGCCTCTTACACCTGCAATGTTCCTCTAACACTATCTGCTGAGAAAGCTTAACACTATATAGGAGAAATACTTAAAGGAATGCCATTGCTTATTGAAGGGTGCATTAGGAGCTAAGAGGCATTAAACCGATAGCTGAGACACTAACTCCAGGGTTTGGCCCAGCATACCTGAGGATGAGGCATTAGTAGAATAGGGCCACACCACTGCCGTGGCATTGTCAATACCTTTATTCCCTCCATACAATACAATACACTACAATACAATTCATTTTTCTGTACCTCAAGCATTGGTACATCTCCAGAGTGTGAAAATGAAATCCTTCAGTTCAATTCTTAACAGACTCAGCATATTTAGGGGAGAGCAGGAGCTGTGGTTTGGATGGGTTGGGATTTATGTTGGTATAGCGAGGGACCTGGAATTTTCCTGTTGGCATTATAGAGCCACTGGATATCTCTCTAGATGACAGTTACTTAATGGAAATACTGTTTTCCAAAAGATCCACAGAGTGAAACTGAGGAAGGGAGCCATGTGTGTTTATCACTTCACCTGTTTTTTATATAGATATCCCAGCACTTGCCAGGAGAAGATAACTTAGTCCTTTCCCATGGGGAGAATTCAACTTAATTTGGGGACACACACACACACACACACACGAGTAGAAGGATCAAGGACTAGTAAGCCACACAGTGCTTATATGAGCCTCTGTCAGGTGCACAGAGAAGGTCCCCAGGGACAGTACAGAAGCCATGGGTAGGACAGGGACCTACCAGTGCTGCAGAACTTGAGGAACGGGCCCAAGGTGGGGTAGTGGGCGCTAGGCATTATACTTCTCTGTGTGATGATTGTGCCATGGTCTATGCACTATGCAGGGTTCATGCAAAGTGACCTATATTTTCCTCCCATACAGACACTATGACAGGACTTGCTTGGAAGTGGCTGACATCAAATGGTCAGAAGGGAGGAAGAGAAAACAGTGATAAGGGTAAACAGAGAAAGGAAACTGTGGGGGAAGTCAGAGGATTTAAACAAGGGGGAAATATGAAGGCCAAATTATCATATCAGAGGTAAAGGAATCGAAACATCTTAGGGGTGCCTGTTTGGCTCAGTTGGTTAAGTGTCCAACTCTTGGTTTCTATTCAGGTCATGATCTCATGGTTCATGAGTTCGAGCCCCGTGTCGGGCTCTGTGGAGACAGTGTGGAGCCTGCTTTCAATTCTCTCTCTCTCTACCCCTCTCTCTCTCTGCCTGTCCCACATACTCTCTCTCTCAAAATAAATATATAAACTTAAAAATAAAGAAACATTTTAGTTATTTTGCAGTGCTACATTCAACCTGTTTTATTCTTATGAATAATTCTTATGATATAGGATCGGTATGGTCGTATATCCCTTACCAATCATATATCCTTTTACATCAATTTATTTCATAACTTATTTAGCTAATAGTAATACTCTTGACGATTATTACATTTTAAACTTAAATTTAATTATTTATTTTTAATCCCGGATTTCAGAATGCCCATACAATCCTAGGAGAGGCTATAGCCAATAAAAGAAAACCTCTTTTGAAGTGGCAGATATTTTCTTCTCTAAAACAGTAAGGTGATAGTTACAAGTCCAATGTCTTGAAATTCAGGCTGCCTTTGCAATAAACTGTCAATCTGTGACACTATTATGGCCTATAATAAAATTATAAAGTAAAGATTTGAAAATGTGAGCTGTAGGTAACTTTGATACACATTGGTAACACTTGGCCATTTCAAAACTTCCTTTTCACAGAAACGGATACTTGCAGGATCCACATATTTGGTGGGTAAATTTTGAAGATTTTATATATATGTGTATTACTTAATCTCATCTTAGTGCTCTAGGGTTTCAGGAGAACCTTATCTATTCTCCGTAAAGCATTTGCCTCTCTGTCTACCCAGATCCTCTTACCTTGTTTATTCTAAATTTATTTTTCAATTTTTATAACAAAGGCTGCTTCATCCATACATTTCATAAACCGTGCTCCAACTAGCAGCAGTGACAGTAGTAGTGAGATGTCATTGGGTTGGCCTGCAGGGCTGTCCTTTCTTAGGACCCAATGACATAGTGCAGACTCTAGGCTGGACAGCCTGGGTTTCATCCTGGCTCTATGCCTTCCTGTTTGAATTAGGGCAAGTTATGTACTATTTCTGGGTTTCAGTTTCCTTATCTGAAATGGTGGAGCTGGTGGCGATAATGATAGTTTCCACTTCAACAGTTTGTTGTGAGGATTGAAAAGATAGATGATAGATACATAGGTAGGTAGAAAAATAGAGTGAGTTAGTAGATAGCCCTAGCATCCTGAGTATAGCAGGGATTCAATAAATATCAGCTGCTTCTATGCTGGGAGCAACAGCTTTATTCTTTAGGAAAAAAACTTTTCCCCAATCCACTCCAAGTACTGCTCCAAGTGGGTTAGTAATTCCCATGGCTTTGGAGATCTTACCTCTCTGGCCTATTTGGGCTGCCCAGACTTGGTGCTTCTCCCAATAAGGTGGGCCACTCCCATTCCTGACCCTGTTGGGAAAATGGCAGTGGGGCGGGGAGGGGGGGGGGGTTCTCTTCATTGAAGCTGATCCAATTAGAATTCTTCCCTGAGAATGTGTTCAACTGGGACTCAGTGAAGAGGTGAAGCTGAGATGTGAAAGGCCCTGGAATGTTTGGTGGCCATGTTTGTGGCCGTGGTGGAGGTCCATCAGAGAGAAAGAGGCCAACACTTGTAGAGAACAGGAGGGAAAGTTCTAGCAATGTCCAGACCCTAGATTCCATTTTCCTTAAAACCCAGCTACAACTTTGCTTTCCTTGCATGTACAGAAGACTTTCAATGAAAACCTTCTAGTTGCCTACTGTTGCTACACGCCTTTCTCTTGACTCAGTCCAGGTTGCCCCAGGGCACACTCTGAGACAAGGGTTCCTGTGCAAGTGGTTTGTTATGGAGGGGGTCCTGGGAAACAAGAGTGGAGGAGTGGGGAAGTGAGACAAGGAAGGGAAGGCAGCAAAGAGTTTCTTGGGACAGGTCACCACTGGGCAACTGGAGGTCATTTTAAATGAATTACTCAGCGATCCCACTCAAAAGGAGAGAGTGGGGTGATTATAGTAGCTCATAACCACCATTGTTAAGGGTTGTTCCTGGGTAATTCACTGAGGCATCAGGCCTTTTGTGCCACTGCCAGAGAAGGTCTAGGGGGTTAAGAAAAATCCTCACATATGCAAATTGTTAGAATTCAGGCCAGTATGCTCTGAAGAAGTAAGGGTGAAGGGTAGTAGGCAAGATACCTACAGCACCTTCTTTGACTTACAAGGGAAAGTGCTTCTTTGACTTACAAGGGAAAATGCTCTAAATGCATGAGAAGTACACTTGCAGCGTGGCCTCAAAATCTTTGTGCAAGCCAGGCAGAAGCATATTTGATCCTCTTTTGGTTCTTTGAACAAATCTAAAATTTTCCCAACTCTTCCTGGATGTAGTCTTCTTCTTCTTCTTTTAAGTTTATTTATTTTGAGAGAGCCAGAGAGCGTGAGTGAGAGCAGGGGAGGGGTGGAGAGAGAGAGAGGGAAATAGGGAATCCTAAGCAGGTTCCATGCCATCAGCACAGAGCTCGATGTGGGGCTCAAACTTACAAACTGTGAGATAATGACTTGAACTAAAATCAAAAGTTGGATGCTTAACAGACTGAGCCACCCAGGCGCCCTGGACACAGTCTTCTATGTCAATAGTTGGAAGTCATTATAAAGAAGTCCCGGGGCGCCTGGGTGGCTCAGTCAGTTAAGCGCCCAGCTTCAGCTCAGGTCATGATTTCACGGTTCACGAGTTGGAGCCCTATGTCAGGCTCTGTGCTGACAGCTCAGAGCCTGGAGCCTGCTTCTGATTCTGTTCTCCCTCTCTCTCTGCCCCTTCCCCGCTCACAAATTCTGTCTCAAAAATAAAACAAACATTAAGAAGATAAAATTTTAAAAAGTCCCTGACAACTGGTTTTAGATTTTCCTCATAGTTAGATGGAGGTGAGAAAAAAAAAATTTTTTTTTCACAGTCTCACCCGGAGAGACTTTCTGCCTCCCTATAGTTCTGGACTTTGTAAATAAGACGGCAATGTGACATTGACGATGTAATGATTATTTGAAAATAGATGTGAAAGTAAGAGATGTAAATCAGAAGCAGATAGGAATCTTCTGTGAGAGTGTCTACTAGCTTGAATAAAGACTGTCTGAAGTTTACTTGGAAGTTGTTTGACTACTTTTTAAAAATCAGTCTTTTGTGAAGGAGCAAGACTATAAATTTTTATGCGATTTTATATTTAGAGGAAGGCATTTGTATAATTATATACTATAATTGAGAGATTGTATTATCCTTCTTTGCAGAATTACCATAATTACTTTATTTAGTTATGAACTTGAATTTTAAAAGCTAGTGATACTTGCCTTGAATACAAATACAAAATGTGTGATGTCAACCGATATGCTAGCTATTTTTTTAAACATCATTAGAGACAAGCAAATGGCAGTCAGTGTACAATGAGAAATTTCAAGGCTGTTGGGTCTGAATCTAATTTCTGTTTGTGACTCAAAGTAGGCAGCGCTTGATAATTTGATGGCTGGAGTGTAATCGCTGGGTGAATGAATGTAATCCATTTGTTTAATTGCCCAGACTCCTCACTGTATTTACAGTTAATTGGTTCTCATTATGGTCCTCCTAATAGATACCATAAAGGCAATAGGATTAGAGAAACCTGAAAAAGAACATTTAATTTGTGTTCTTTCTTGAAGCAGAGACCTAACAAGTGTTTATCTGGTTCATTTTTCACCATCTTCATGACAGGTTAAGGGGGAAAAAGTCTCCAAGGAAGGTGATTTATAAATTCTTTTCATTGTTTTGGGCTTTGACATTTTCTGTACCCAGAAAGCCAAAACCCCAAGTGTTCTTATGTCTAATTGAAGTCCTTTTCTTAAGACTTGAAATTCTTTCTGGATTTGAGTGACCATGCAAAGCAGCTGATCACTACCCACCATTTAACAGTTCCTCATAGAATGAAAGATTCTAAGTCTTTTCTTTTAAATTTCTTCTTTCTTTCTTAATAGCTCTAAACCTTCAATTCAGGCTTCTAGATACTCCACACAAAAATCTGCCCATACTAAACATTTTCTAATGTCTTAGGAAAGCCACATGGATTCGTCTGACTAGGAGGAATCCAAGTTCCTTTTTTAAAGTGTAATTTCAGTGCTGCATTTTTAGCTCAAATATATGCATTTTTTCCACATACGGGCTGGTTTTACTTCATTTCATTTACTGACTTCATTTACTGATGAAGCAAATTAAAATTGTAAATGTACCTAAAAGATTTTCCAGTCAGTCTTCTCTTGCCTTCCTCTTTCCCCATGGTTACCCTCCCTACCGATCCTGGAGCTTTCCTATATCAGTTGGGTTTCAGGTAATTTGCAAAGAATTTGATTGAAAATAAATTGGTTGTGGTGACAATGTAAACAGATAATGAAATTACTTTAAATGAACATTTCTCATCACTGATTTTTAAAATCTATTGTAATTTTCAGAAATGCTTATATTGTTTTTAGATACATAAACGTTTTTACTTATTTTTAATTTTTCTTCTTTCCCCTGTGTATTTGATATCTTATTTCTAGGTTATTTTCAGCTAGTGTGGGTATTGAACAGTGAAATGTGGGGCTGGTTAGGTTGATTAGGTAAATAATGGTAAGTGGTATTATAGTAATGAATTTGTTGACCTAAAAGCATATCCACGGTATACTGTTAGGTGAAAAGATAGGTTACCAATAGTATATGTATATTATGATAAAAACAGAAATATCTGATATTTTGCCAAATCTGGTATCATGGACTAAAAGTGAATTAACAATTAAAGGATGACAAAGAAAGATAAACAAAACAAAGAACAGCAAAGCCTCTAAGCCCCCAAAAGTTCAAAACTTTTTTATTACAGTTTCTTCTATTGTTTCCTTATTATAAAAGCAGTATATTCTCATTGCAGAAAATAACAACAACAACAACAAAAGAAATCCTATCAGGAACATTCATAATCGTGCTAATCCAAAGGTGGGAAAAAACTCACAAAAACAACTTTGTGTGGCAATTTCAAATACTAAATCCTTTTCTACACAAATACACACACACGCACACATACACACATACACACACACACACACACACACACACACATATGGATGTTAATGAATGCTCTTTTTGTACCTTTAGTTTTATATCCACACTATGTTCTATTATCTGGATAAATCATAAATTAGTCAACCAGTCTCCCTTTTTAGTCATTAAAAATTATTTCCAGCTTCTCCCTAATTCATGTCACACAGGGCATGTATAATTGGCTGCAAATCAATTAGAAATAAGAAGGCAAAGAAATTTTTGTAGCAAAATAATTATCAATATGTAGAAAATCCAGTAACTGGGAAAATTCATTAGTGACTAATTTTTCATTTTCTTAAAAGAAATTTCATTTTTCACCAGAGTTTTTCTTGACCATTAAAATAAGAATAGCTAGCTAGAAGTTCTTAGGCCTTTATATGTATCAGTTTCAGAATTTAAACTACAGCAGGCTTAACTGAATTTTTTTTTAATGTTCATTTTTGAGAGAGAGAGTGAGAGAGAGAGAGAGAGAGAGAGAGAGCGAGCACAAGTGGGGGAGGGGCAGAGAGAGAGGGAGACAGAAGATCTGAAGGGGTCTCTGTGCTGATAGAGGTGAGTCTGATGTGGGGCTCGAACTCAGGAACTGTGAGATCATGACCTGAGCCGAAGTGGGACGCTCAACTGACTGAGCCACCCGGTCGCCCCTTGACTGAATGCTTTTTGACTAAGTCGCTTTCCACCAACTTGTTGGCCACTGGCAAGTAGGCGTGTTTATGGCACCTTCTCTAATTAACAGGGCCTTTCCTCCTAATCTGTTCAGATACAATTCATGAAAGATTGTCATTATTTTCTGTTTATGCTCTAGTCATACGAATAAAATTTTGTTTCCTTGCCTGTGGGTATCACCTACTTAGTAATATATATTTTCAAGTTCTGTGCTAATGAATTAAGGAGAAACAATCTGTGTTTCGATGGAATCGAGTGTTTGGCGTGAACCCTCTGCTGCTGTGTCGGTGGGGAGCAGCGGAGCAGGCCTGGAGAAAGACACAGGGAGCTGCAGGGGCCTCAGGAGCCTGGAGAAACGGGAAGCGCGTGTGCTGGAGCGTGTGATGAGGCGTTTGACTGAGATACGGATTCACAGCAAGAGGGAGGAATTTCAACTTTTGTTTTCTTTTATTTAAACTCAAGTTAATTAACAGACACTGTAGTCTTGGCTTCAGGAGTAGAACCCAGTGATTCTGCTCTTACATCCAGCACCCAGCGCTCTGGCACCCCTGTGCCCTACTTTGCCGAGAGAGCAGGAGCCGTCAGAAGAGCACTTCTACTAGCTCTGCCTCCACGCCTTCCCGCCTCCCGGCTCCTGTGTCCCTCTACTGGCCCTGCACTCATGTGACTCTGTTTCTGTGGTTCTTCCATTTCCTGCAGGGCACCACTCCAGGATGCCCCCCTCTCGATTCTGCAGTGTTAATTTCTCTGCTTCCACTGACTCATTCCTACCAATTTGCTAGCATACTGTCATTTTCCCCATCTTTAAAACAAAAAGCCTTCTCTTTCTCTTCAGTTACTCACCCACTTTCCTCTTTTCTTTACAGCAAAATTCTGAAAGGGAGGGCTTGGCATGTATTAGGTGCTCAGTAAATATTTGTTCAGTGAGTGAATGAGTGAAAGCACTTAAAGGAGTAAAGCTTTGTGATTGTCCAGGTGTGAGCTGTTTTGGACCTGCTGTTAATGGAAATAAAAGAGAAAGGGGATGTGGGGGCAGGGGGTAAATGGGAATTCTCCATACCTTTCTTTCAATTTTGTTATGGACCTAAACCGGCTCTAAAAAGATCAAGTCTTTTAAAAAAGGGAAAGTAGTATATAAATTTCAAAGGAAAACTTAAAATCCGTGGTGACTTATTTTATGTGTATGTAACAGAGGAGAAAAAAAAATAGACCATAATTTTAGGATTCCATGTTGGGTGATAAGATTAATTAGTGGTACAATGGATGGATATACTTGATAGAAGTGATTTGTTTTCTTGGTTCAATATTTTCATTTTCATTTTTTCATACGTCTTTCCTTCTGTGGATAAAAACCCTATCATCTTAATGTTTCAGATATTTGTTGACCAAGTAACGTTCTCTTTCAAGATTTCTAACTCATGGTTGATGA
The DNA here is from genome assembly GCF_007474595.2 of Lynx canadensis. Lineage (NCBI taxonomy): Eukaryota > Metazoa > Chordata > Mammalia > Carnivora > Felidae > Lynx > Lynx canadensis. The sequence goes on from NC_044311.2 coordinate 15,301,842, forward strand.
ATAACATTGAGCTGAAGTGGAATTTGCTTCTGTTCACTTTGAGTTTTAGTTCCTCTGTGAAGTTGGCTGAGAGCTGGAATGGGTTCACCCAGAGTCAACGCATTTAGCTCACTTTGCCTGAGGCATCCCAGTATGTCTGTGACCCCAGCAGCAGCCGTTAGGTCCGCTCCCAAAATGGCTAGTGCTCACCCCCAGGCCCAAGCATCATGGACTATTGGACACAACATATCCTTTACAAGAATTCCCTCCATAGGTAGATTGCTCCCCAGCTCCTCTTTTCTTTTTCTACCTTTCTTTTTTATTTGCAATTATATTTTATTTGGTTTGCAACAATTCCTCAAACAAATACAGAGTGGATATTTATCATATTTTCTGGCTGTCCAGATGACTTTTGAACACACGTTCTATATTTGGAGAATGTCTCACCTTATGAGTATCCTCTCCTTAAGTAAGTCACCGGAAAAGTGTTTGCTTAGCCTTCCTTGCTGCTATAGCAATTGACTACCACATGGCTCAGACTCCATCACTCAGATAACCTCAGCAAGTCTTAGATTTGCAAGTGAAAATGGGAGAGGGCACCTGCTGGGCAGAGTCCCATTTGGAGTGAGGGCAGAGGTGGTGGTGGAAGACTGTAATGTTGGGATCCTGGTGACCGTAGCCTTGTGTCAGTGGTGCTAACTGTGCCAGTGGTGTTGTTCCTCACTCTACAGTCCCCGAGGCTGACCCTGGGGTCCCCCCAGAGACTCTGTAAGCTTCTTAATGGCCTTTAACAAGTGCCTTTTCTGGCATAAATGAGCTTTTGTGCCTCTGTGGCACAGGTGTAGTAGTAACAGTTTTTAAGGAGCACAGTAAAGATTAAAGAAAAGAGGGGACATCACATGCACACTTCTCCAATTTCATCTTCCTCCACCAAAGTGAGAGAGGAATGCAAAAATGGTAATGGATCTTGTATTTATAAGTAACATTTTTTTGAGCACTTACTATTTCAGGCATCGTCTCATATACTTTTAGCGGTCTTTTGAGAAGGACCATTATCTCTACTCTTAGATGGGAAACATGAGATTTAAACAACTTGCTGTCTTGCCCTGGGTTCCATAGAAAATGGAGCATAAATGCTGGCTCTCTATTGGGAATGGGAGGTGGTATCCCAATCCCAGTTGGGATTGGTGGTAATCCCAACTGGCCAGAGCTTCACTAGGAAACAGCCAGTTACTTGGTCATGTGGGATGTCTCTGGACAGATCTTGAGAAACATCTGTGTATTAAAGGAGCCCACTGGGGGAAGAAGTGAGAATAATTAATCTCCTGTCTCTCATTGGTCAAAGATATCTACAGGACTTAATTTCTCCATGCTTCTGCATTGTACTCCTCTACCCCATTGGAAGTGTTGCGAGGTCAGTGATATCCTGCCAGTCTCCCATAGCGCAGTTGGCTGAGGCTGGGGTGCAGAAATGCCTGTAGCTTTCCCCAAGACTGCCATGAGGGGATTCATGACAGAGGCCAGTCCTCACTCTGGGTTACTAGACAGCTGTCAGTGTTAGGAAATGGAGCTCTGTAGTGAACAAGCTGATGAGGGTCCAGGAGGACAGGACAGATCTGGGAATGGGCGTATGTGTAGACACATCACTCTAAATTCTGCCTCCATCAGCTTACGACATTCTTCCTGGGCACCTATGTTTGTGTCTGTGCTTTCTCTTATCAAGACCCTAGTCATATTGGACTAGAGCCCATCCTAATCAAGTATAACCTCATCTTGATTATATCTGAAAAGACCCTATTTCCAAATAAGGTTACATTCACAGGTACCAGGAGTTATGACTTCAACACATCTTTTTGGGGACACAATTCAATCCACAGTAGCATCTACATGGTTAGGGAAGACATAGGGATGAATTTTCAAAGAAGGGGAAATGAATAATTTAGTTTTGAAAACGTTGAGTTTGAGTTGCTGTTGAGGCTGTAAGGCTATCATATCCAATAAATAACCCAAAATATGTTTGAGGAGCCTCAGGAGAGAGTTCCTGGCTGGTGAGGAGACACAGAGTCATCAGCATCTGGGTGGGATGCTGAAACAGACAAGTGCTGAGCAAGATCTTGAGGAGCCACAACATTTAGGGGGTAGGCACCGAGAGAGAAAGCCTTGGGGGAGAACTGGAAGGAGTTTGCAGAAAGGAGGTAGAAGAAGGAAAGCCAAGAGGAAATAGTGTCAAACAAGACATGAGAAAGTTTCTGAGAAGGAACACAATGCTTTTCCAAGGTCAACAGCATCCCTTTCTACAGAAGATGTAGAAAAACCAAGTACTGAAAATTGTCATTTTTGTACGGTGAAATCATCACTCAGTGGAAAGAACTGAAGGGTATCCCTTGGATCTGTAGATAGGCAGTGATTACCAAGAGTGGTTTCAGAGGGAAACCTGAAGAACAATATCCCTTGGATTTGTAGATAGATGGATTTCAGGGGAGTGGTAAGGGCTAATGTAAGACCTCAGAGAGGACAGTGATAAACAGTGGCAGGTCGAACTTTGGCAACAGCCAGTAGAGAAAACTGTGCTGTGGAAAAATGTGAACGGGTGGTGGTGGTTAGAAACCAGGAAATAAAGGATGTTGCTGTTCAGAGGGGAAGGAGCCATTGATGGAGAGAGTTTAAAGTGGGTGTAAGAGGGGGCCATTATCTGTGGAGCAAGCAGCAACTCAGGACTCAGCCTCCTACTTCAAACACAGGGCCTTTGTTTTGATCTCTTCTGTTCATTGGGCATTTGCACATAATTTAATAAGAAGAAAGTGTGCTAGAAAATCTTTATAAACTATTGAATTAGATGTTCCAGCTCTAAAAAAGAAAAAAAAAACTATTAATCATTAACTATAGGTCTATGCAGAGTAATTTACAAGTAGTGGTTTGAATAAACACATTCAAATAATCCTGGTTTATTTAAGGTCATGTTTTCAAAAGGATCTTAACTGACAGGAATAGGGAATAACTATTATAACTGTAATTATTTGCATTTCAGTTCCTGACTAGCACTTATAATTTGGATATGTGTAAACTTCAGCTTTTAAATTTTGACTTGTATTTTTTTTAAGTTTTTTTTTTTTTTTTTGTTCCATTATAGTTAAAATACAGTGTTATATTAGTTTCAGGTGTATAATACGGTGACTCAACAATTCTATTCATTACTCAGTGCTCATCATAATAAGTGTACTCTTAATTCCCTTCACTCATTTTACCCACCTCCCACCCACGTCCCCTCTGGTAACCACCAGATTGTTCTCTATAGTTAAGATTCTGTTTCTTGGTTTCCCTCTCTCTCACTCTCTCCTTTCCTTTGATCATTTGTTTTGTTTCTTAAATTACACATATGAGTGAAATCAAATGATATTTGTCCTTCTATGGCTGACTTATTTCACTTAGCATTACACTCTCTAACTCCATCCATATTGTTGCAAATGGCAAGATTACATTCTTTTTTATGGCTGAATAATATTCCACTGTGTGTGTGTGTGTGTGTGTGTGTGTGTGTGTGTGTGTGTGTGTGTATCTCACCTGTTCTTTATCCATTCATCTACCAATGAATTGCTTGGGTTGCTTCTATAGTTTGACTAATGTAAATAATGCTGCAATAAACATAGGGGTGCATGTATCCCTTTGAATGGGTGTTTTTGTATTTTTTGGGTAAATACCCAGTAGTGTGATTACTGGATTGTACGGTAGTTCAATTTTTAGCTTTTTAAGGAACCTCCACACTCTTTTACACAGTGGCTGCACCAGTGTGCTCCCCACCAACAGTGCATTAGGGTTCCTTTTTTTTCCACATCCTTGCCAACACTTGTTTCTTGTATTGTTGATTTTAGCCTCTCTGACGAGTATGAGGTGAAATCTTATTGTAGTTTTGATTTGCATTTCCCGGATGATGAGTGATGATGAGTATCTTTTCGTGTGTCTGTTGGCCATCTGTATGTCGTCTTTGGAGAAAAGTCTGTTCATGTCTCCTGCCCATTTTTTAATTGGATTATTTGATTTTGGGGTGTTGAGTTGTAGAAGTTATTTATATATACTAATAGATACTAATTTTGGCTTACATTTTTTTTTAAGCATTTCTCAGCCCTGAACTGTTAACATATGTCCATAGAGACTTTTACACCAAAATGAGATTTTAATGCTGGTTCATTTTTAAACTATTTTTTAAAAGTAATTTCTACACACAACGTGGAGCTCAAACTTATGACCCTGAGTTCAAGAGTTGCATGCTGTACTAACTGAACAAGCCAGGCACCCCTACTACTCATTTTTTAAAGTTCTCTGCTTAAGTAAACTTATTGGTAGTGATATGTTTTTGAAAAACATGTGTGTTTTTTGTTACTATTATAAAAGAAATTTATTTGGTTGGAAAAACTTGAAAAATATATAAATATATCAAGAAAAAATTATAATCACCCCGAACCCTACCATCTAGTGCTATTATTTCAATATTTCTTCTCATCTTTTACTATGAAATATTTCAAACATTAATAAGTGCCTATATATGCACATTAAATTTTAATAAATTTATTATATTTATTTAAGAAAAAAAATCTTTAAAGAGATAATGTTAGGGGCACCTGAGTGGCTCAGTTGGTTAAGTGTCTGACTCTTGATTTTGGCTCAGGTCATGATCTCACAATTTGTGAGTTCGAGCCCTGTGCTGACAGCACAGAGCCTACTTGGGACTCTCTCTCCTCTCTCTCTCTCTGTCCCCCCGCCCTCAAAAAAATGGAGGAAAAAAGAAGAAATAATGTTATGGATTCAATTGGAGGCCTTTCTCAACTCTATTTCTCTGTCCTCCCCAGAAGTAACCACTACCTGAAGTTGTTGTATATTCTTCCATGTTTTTATACATTTACGATGTGTGGAGCTATTCATTGGTAGTATGTAGAAATGTTGCCAGTACCTGACAACCCTGCCTCAGCCAAGGCCCCCCATCAGGTGGTCTCAGCCGAAGCCCGTAGGAAAGTGCCCCATTTAAGGCCTCTGGTAAGGAAGAGGCCTCCGAATGGAGGTGCCTGGGCTAGAAATGCAGCCGTGCATATGAACATGGCTGGTTGGGGTTGGGGGGTGGGCTCAGTTCTTGACTGCAACTCCCACTGGGAACTGTAACACACTGGCAATGCACTATGTCTGGTGTGGGGAGGGCAACTTCCCCTTCCTGAGATCTGCTAGTCAAAGCCTGGCAACTGCCCATGGTCAGACCTGAAGGATCACACACAGGATTTTGGCACAGTTTGGAGTCATACTCCTTAATATGGTAACCATGTTTAACTCTTTGGCTAACTGCTAAAATGTTTTCCAAAGTGTTTGCACTATTTTATATTCCCGCCGGCAATATATGAGGATTCCAATCTCTCCTTATCATCAGCAGCACTTATTATTATTTGTCTTTTTGACTCTAGTCATCCTAGTGAATGTGATGTATTACCTCACTGTGGTTTTGATTTGCATTTCCTTGTGATTAATGATGTTGAACAACTTTTTTTTTTTTGGCCCATTTTTAAATTGGATTACTTTTGTTATTATTGATTCATAAGGATTCTTACTTAATCTGCATGCCAGGCCTTTATTAGATATATGATTTACAAATATTTTTCTCCCATTCTGTGGATTATTTTTTCACTCTCTTGATAGTGTTCTTTGAAGCACAAAAGTTTTTAGTTTTCATGAAACCCAACTTATTGATTTGGTTGCTGTGCTTAAGTATCTTATCTGAGAAATCATTGCCTAATTCAAGGTCATTAAGACCTGTATCTATATTTTCTTCTAATAGCTTTATAGTTTTAATTCTTATGTTTAGGTCTATGATACATTAGAGTTAATTTTTATATATGATGTGAGGTAGGGTTTTAAGTTAATGCTTCTGCATGTGGATATCTGGTTGTCCCAGCACTATTTGGTTAAAAGACTATCCTTTCCCCACTCATTGTCTTGGCATTGTTATAAAAAATCAATTGACCATAAACATAAAGATTTATTTCTGAACTCCCAGAAATATGCCACCCTTAGGCCTGTCACACAGTCTTGATTACTGTAGCTTTGTATTAAGTTTTGAAATCAGGAAGTGTGAGTTGTCTTTGTTCTTATTTTTCAAGATTGTTTTGACTGTTCTGTGTCCTGTGTGTTTCCATGAATTTTAGGATCAGCTTGTCAATTTCTGCAAAAAACCCCAGCTGGGTTGAATCTGTACATCAACTTTGTGAATGTTCCCATTGTGATAAGCAGAAAAATGAACTCCCCCACACCCTACCTTCTGCCCCAAGATATTCACAATCCTGATATAATCCCTGGAACCTGTGAATATGTTGTTACATGGTAAAGGGGAATAAGCAGATGGAGGTGTGTTCCCAATGTAATGATGCCTTTAAATACAAAACAGAAGGAGAAGAGTGTCAGAGTGATGTGCTGTGTCAAAGACTGAACTGGCTCATTGCCACATAGTATTCTATTGTGTATATAAACCACAATTTCTTTATCCATTCACCAGTTGATGGACATTTAGGTTCTTCTACGTGGCAATAAGAAAGAATGAAATATGGCCTTTTGTAGCAACATGGATGGAACTGAAGAGTGTGATGCTAAGTGAAATAAGTCATGCAGAGAAAGACAGATACCATATGTTTTCACTCTTATGTGGATCCTGAGAAACTTAACAGAAGACCATGGGGGAGGGGAAGGAAAAAAAAAAGGTTAGAGAGGGAGGGAGCCAAAACATAAGAGACTCTTAAAAACTGAGAACAAACTGAGGGTTGATGGGGGGTGGGAGGGAAGGGAGGGTGGGTGATGGTATTCAGGAGGGCACCTGTTGTGATGAGTACTGGGTGTTCTATGGAAACCAATTTTTCAATAAATTTCATATTAGAAGAAAAAGACTGAACAGGCTATTGCTAGCTTTGAAAATGGAAGGGACCATAAGTCAAGGATTGGTGGTAGTCTTTACAAACTGGGAAATTCAAGGAAAGAGCCCTCAGAAAAGAATAAGCTTTATCAAAGCTTTGATTTTAGCCTAGCAGAATTATTCTGGAACCATCTAGAACTGGAAGATAATACATTTGTGTTTTAAACCATTAAGTTTGTGGTAATTTGTTGCAGCAACAAGGGAAAATTAATTCAGCTATCTTAGCAATATTGAGTCTTCCAATCTTTGAACACAAGATGTATTTCCCTTTATTTAGGTTCTTTGTTTCAACAACATTTTTATAATTTGCAGTGTACAAGTAGTGGTGCATTTCTTTTGTTATTTTTATTCTTAAGTATATTATTCTTTTATGATGCCCTTTTAAATGAAATTGTTTTCTTAATTTAATCTTGGATTGTTCATTGCTAGTGTATAGAAATATAATTGATTTTTGTATATTGATCTTATATCATGCAGCCTTAGCTGTAATTGTTTTTGTATATTTCCTAAGATTTTCTACATACAATATTATGTCATCTGTGAATAGAAATAGTTTTTCTCCTTCTTTTTTTTTTTTTGAGTGTGAATGCCTTTTATTTTCTTTTCCTGCCTAATTGCCCTGGCTAGAAACTCCAGTACAGTTTTTAATAGAAATTATAACAGCAGACATCCTTGTCTTGTTCCTGATCTTAGGAGATGTTAGGGAAGTATAAACTAAAAAGAAAGTCTCCTGCCAACCCAGACAAACTCTCCACAGAAGTCAAAGAGAAATAAAACAGTTTTATTATTGAATAAGCATTGAACCAGAATGGGATCTACATCACAGGTATTCACTAAAGAGAATGTACAGATAGAATGGTAAAACTAAGCAGATGCAACCCAAAAGATACATGTTCCCCAAATAAATGAAAACTAGTCTTCAAGTAAGAGGACTTGACAACAGCATTTGTCACACATAGTTCATCCTACATTCACCTGGTAGTTGGGGTGGCCACCTGTGTTTGCTAATTGCCTTTATCCAAAAGAAAAACAAATTACTCATATCTTTATGAACGGAGGTAGATTTGTAACTTGGAACCAGGTGCTAGCTGAAGTTAGACTCATACCCTCCCATGGAAACCGGGGGTAGGGGTTCTGAACTCCTTGATGATTACATTTCAAAGAGATGGCTCCCAGATCCTTAAGAAAAAGACTCCTGGTTGTAAAACTGACCAAGAGGCTTATTTAGGTACATCTTCAAGGGACAGAGAAGGAATTCACAATGACAAGTTTTCTAAGGTAAATGCATTAAAAAGAATGGGGGGGGAAGGCATTGGAAAGTTAATCTTTGCATCAGGAAAAATTCTGGTTTTTTTTTTCAAATATATTTGTATTTACAGTTATGGGGGCACTCTTTTGGTTTTTATCATTAAGTATGGTGTTGCTTGAGGATTGTGTAGATGCCTTTTATTAGGTAGGGAAGTTTCCTTCTGTTCCTAGCTTGTTGAGTGCTTTTATCATGAAAGAGAGTTGGATTTTGTCAAATGCTTTTTCTGCATCTGTTGAGATGATTTCTCTCACTCTGTCAATGTAGTGTATTACATTGATTGATTTTCGTATTTTGAACCAATCTTGATTTCTGGGAGAAATCCCACTTGGTCATGGTGTAGAATCCTTTTTATATGTTGTTAGGTTCAGTGTGGTGGTATTTTGTTGAAGTTTTGATGTCTATATTCATAAGAGATATTGGCCTATAGTTTTCTTCTCTTGTTAGGTCTTTGGTTTTGGTATCATGGTAATAGTATCTTCATTGAATGAGTTACAGTGTGTTTCTTCCTTTTCTATTTCTTGGTACACTTTGTGAAGGATCACTGTTCCTTCCTTACAATTATAGAATTCACCAGTGAAGTCATCTGGTCCTGGCTTTTCCTTGTGGGTAGTTTTTTGGTTATTAGTTTAATTTTTTGTTATTGGTCTATTCAGATTTTCTTTTTCTCTTTCATTCAGTTTTGGTATTTTTGGTATTTTTGTGTGTTTCTAGTAACTCTTCCTTTCTCTCTAGGCCATCTAATTTGGTACAATTGTTCTTAGTATTCCCTTATTTATTATTATTATTATTATTATTTATTATTATTATTATTATTATTTTACTTCTATAAGGTCAATTCCTTTTTTCATTTCTAATCCCCTCTTTCATTACTAATTTTAGCAATTTGAGCCCTCTCTCTCTCTCTCTTTTTTTTTTTTTTGTCAGTGTAGCTAAAGGTTAAAGGTTGTCAATTTTGTTGATTTCTAAAAGAACCAACTTTTGTTTTTATTGCTTTTCTATTCTCTATTTTACTTATTTCTGCATTAATTTTTTTACTACCTTCTTTCTGCTTGTTTGGGGTTTTTAGTTTGCTCTTCTTTTTCTAGTTTCTTAAGGTAGTAGGCTAGGAAATATTTTTAAGATTTCTTCTCATTGTATGGGCATTTACAGCTATAAATTCCCCTGTAAGCACTGATATAGGGACATCCCATTTGTTTTTTCTATGTTGTATTTTTGTTTTCATTCATCTCAGAGTATTTTCCAATTACCCTTTAATTTCTTTATTGTTTATTTAGGAATGTGTTGTTTAATTTTCACAGATTTATGGATTCCCCAGTTCCTTCTCTTAATGCTGCCTAATTTCATTCCAGCATGGTTGGAGAACATACTTTGTATAACTTCAATCATTTTAAGTGTATTGATTTTATTAGTTTTTATATGTATCATTCTCATTGTCTTTATTTCCTAAATCATTTTTTTTAACGTTTATTTATTATTGAGAGACAGAGAGACAGAGCATGAGCAGGGGAGGGGCAGAGAGAGGAGGAGACACAGAATCCAAAGCAGGCTCCAGGCTCCGAGCCATCCGCCCAGAGCCTGACGCGGGGCTCGAACTCACAAACCGAGAGTCATGACCTGAGCTGAAGTTGGACGCTCAACTGACTGAGCCACCCAGGCGCCCCATTCCTAAATCACTTTTAAAATTTGATCTCTTTCACGTATAAGTAACTTATAAATTTTTTTTTTTTATATCTCAGTGTTTTGGGGCTTTTTCTTTGAAGATTATTTTTTTATTTGATTTTATTATGTCATAGAATATACCTTACATAGTTACAGTTTTTCAGAATAAGTTAAGAAATTCTTTATACCTTAATGATTCAGATAATCATTCACCCCCAAATTGGTGGATTGATACAATAGTTATTTGCTCAAATTCTGCAATTTGGCCAGGTCTTTTTGAAGGGTAGCCAAGTGAGCAGCTCAACTAGGGTGGGAGAAATCTCTTCCAATGATGGTTGGTACTGGTCATTTGCTAGGAACTTACCTGGGCTATTGGCTGAGTCCTTGGTTTACGTCCATGTGTTCTCTTTACATGGCTAGATCAGGCTTCATCTCCTACATTATGGTGGTTGAGAGCTGAGAGGGAGTGTCTCAAGAGTTAGAGTTACAAAATAAAGCCTCCATATACAAGCATTCACCCAGGATCTGTTAGCATAACACTTGCTAATATCTAATTGGTTAAAGCCAGTCACATGGCCAAGCCCAGAAATATTGTATGAAAGGAGTACACAAGGGCATGCTTATGAGTAAAAGTATTTTGTTGACAAGTTACCAAGAGAATGGTCAGTCTGTTACACATGACATGTAGTTAAGTTTATGCAAGCTTTATATATTCTTTGAAGAACATGTGTTTTATTTTTAGGCCACAGAGCTCAATAGATGTTTATCCAACTATATTTATTGACAAATTATTCAGATCTTCTATATCCTAATTTAGGTCAATGATAAATTGGTGTGTAAAAATCTCCTACTGCTATTGTTTGTTTTGTTTATTCTTTAATTGAGTGGATGTCTTCCTCAGTTCAGGCTTATAACAGAATGCCATGGACTGGGTGGTTTATAAGCAACAGAAGTTTATTTCTCGCACTTGTAGAGGCTACAAAATCCAAGATCAAGGTACTGGCAGATTTGGTGTCTGGTGAGGCTTGCTACCTGGTTCACCGAGGGCTGTCTTCTCACTGTGTCCAATGTATGTTGAAGGGGCAAGAGAGCTTTCTGGGGTTTCTTTTAAAAGGACACTAGTCTCATTCAATCCCCTTCATGCGAGCTCTGCGTTCATGATCTAACCGTCTCCCAAAGGCCCCCCTCTTAATACCATCCCATTGGGGATTAGTATCTCAACGTATAAATTTTAGGGGAGCACACATCATTCCATAATAGTTGTCTTTATATTTCTAAAACATTCTATTTTGTTTATGTTTATGCATTTTACTGTAAATATGTTATGGTTCATAAATCTTTATTTTCAATTGTACCTTTCATCCGTGACAAGTGGCTGTCATTGAACTAAATACTTTTTTATTTGCTCATCCCAAGTGTTTCCTCTGTTTCATATTAGTATTGTAAATTATCATTTTTGTTGTGGCCCTCAGTCACATTTATTATTTCTTGCTGTTGTATTGAATTTGTAATGACTCCGTCTGGAATTCTTTGTGTTTTCATTGACTATCAAGAACCCTCCTTTTGTGTATGACCTGTTTCTTTTCTTAGACAATGAACCCATTGGTATGCTTGTTAGTTTATAGTTTTCATACGTTTGAAAAAAGAAAGAAATTGAGTTATCAATTTAAAACCACTGAATCTTCCAGTGTTGGTACAATAAATTAAGGTGACAATCTCTAAATGTGGTAAACAAAGCAAAGTACAATCCTTATTTCACTTTTTCTGTTTCTCCCTTTCTCTAATTTAAACTGCTAACATTTGAAGAAAAGGGCGGAGTAGAAATTACTTGAGTGACTATGGTATCCCTGTGCCTTATTTTTAAAATATGTTGCATCTGGCAATCTTTCTAACATACTTGACAGGTCATTTTCCTGTTGTATTGGGAAATAAACAAAGCATAAAGAAGATAGCTAATTTTCCACAGTCCCATGGTGTCAAGATGTCATTCCATTCAGCCACACCAGGTTCATTGCAAAATTGATTTATTTTCTCCATAAAGAGCTGGCATCCCATGGACCACACAGATAACAGTTAATTCCTAAATGGAACACAATAAATTTGGTACTGAATGAAGTGCTTTATTTCTTTCTGTTTTGAAAGCCTGCAGCTATTGTATTTAAAAGAGAAGAAAGGATTATTTTTATAAACTTTCAGATTGTTAAAATTTTTTTTTTTTTTCAACGTTTATTTATTTTTGGGACAGAGAGAGACAGAGCATGAACGGGGGAGGGGCAGAGAGAGAGGGAGACACAGAATCGGAAACAGGCTCCAGGCTCCGAGCCATCAGCCCAGAGCCTGACGCGGGGCTCGAACTCACGGACCGCGAGATCGTGACCTGGCTGAAGTCGGACGCTTAACCGACTGCGCCACCCAGGCGCCCCTCAGATTGTTAAAATTAATTTCCGTGGTGTTGGAAGTTGGGAATGTGGAGATTTTAAAGGTTAATGCTTCTAATTAAAGTATGAAGCTGCTTACCTTGCATTTCACTGACTTGAAAAAGAAACGTTTAGGTAGACCATTTAGCTCCTTGCTTACAGGAGGGAAACTAGCAATTCAGTGCAGATAAAATGGTGGTAAAAATTGACCCTCATTCTTGAACTTTTACACAGAAATCTTGGAGTCATACAGTGGACGATTGCTTTTATTTTAAACTTTAATTTTAGTCAGGTTAATAGAGACAATAATCAATTATGGCAGACCAGAATGTCAGCAAAACCAAGTATTAAGGAAAATAATTTCTTTTGTCATGTCAGGGTTACAGTCAGCCAGGAACAGTTGTAAAAAGTGGCTTCATTCTTTCTCCTTTACCCTTTAAAATCTCTTTCTTCTTTACTCCTCTTCTCCTTTTGGGGTTCACATCATTCCATATTAGTGGTCTCTATATTTCTAAAACATTCTATTTTGTTTATGTTTATGCATTTTACTGCAAATATGCTATGGTTCATGAATCTTTATTTTCAGTTGTACCTTTCATCAGTGACAAGTGGCTGTCATTGAACTAAATACTTTTTTATTTGCTCATCCCAAGTGTTTCCTTTGTTTCACATTAGTATTGTCAATGATCATTTTTGTTGTGGCTCTCGGTCACATTTATTATTTTCTCTTCTTGCATTGAATACGTAATGACTCTGGAATTCTTTGTCATCGTCAACCAGTCTGTCAATACTCTGGCCATTGATTCCCTGTGTTTTAATCTTTTCTCTCTAATTTCTCCTCATCAATTTCCTGGGAACATCTACATTGTTCAACATAAAAGAAGAGATCACTTATTGTGAGATGCAGACATCGGCCTCAGGGAAGATACCGTGGGTGGAGGCTTTTCTGTCCTCCCCAAATCACACTGAATCTGGTTTTACTGATAGCTTTCTTTGTTGGGGTTTAGCAAATGATTTACTTACCAGGAGCAGGGAGACAGAGTGAAATCCATGGTGAGAAGGCTGCCAGAGGCCTTGGCAAAAGTTTTTCGTATATTCAGAGCTATAGAGTTTCTGTTTTAGAGGTGAAAGAAGAAGACTTTTCTTTTCTTCCTCAGCCACATCAGATTATGGATTTAGGATCTATTTGCCCAGCATTTTGTGAGGAAATACAGTGAGGATTCAGTCCTAAGACATCTACAATGAAAAAGAATGAATGAGTTCTTACAAATGACTTGAAATATGTGCTAGTTGCCTTTTGGAATAAAAAACCTTTGTTTTGTTTAAAAATCTTAAGCAAAAAACAGGCTTTACTTGTGTAGCAAAAGTAATGTATCATCAAAAACTGTTTATTTGCTCACAGATTTGCTTTTGAGTAGCAAGTGATCTAATTTTGAACGTAATGTTGATTCTATCCTCAGAATTTAGGTCATACTGAAAAATAAATTTTAGTTTTGTTACAACACTGTATAAATATATATGTCATCAAGATGTTTTTAAACTTTAATTGACGGACACAGCATTTTAAACTAAGAATAGATCTCACAAATCTCCCTTTCTTACAGAGATGAGAAATTCGAGACCTTCCAAAGGTCAAATAGGTGCTTGATGCCACAGAACAATTAAATGCTAATTAACTCATGAAATCTACTTTTACTCTAAATAACGAATCTAGCTTCTCCATAGCACTTAGTATGTTTTTATTCATTTACGTATAGGTTAGTTAGTTGCCTCCCTTGGTATAACAGAAACTCCCGTGAGGCCAGGGATTTTTTGGTGTGTTTCATGCTGTGTCCCAACATCTACAGTAGTTCCTGGCACAGAGTAGGTGTTCCATTCATATTTATTTAGTAGATGCAAGTGTGATTAGGGAAGAGTATGGGCTGTGGTGCTGCTACGATTTAGTGTCAGGCCATCTGTGTTTGCTTGGTAAGAGAAGATTTCATGCGATAGGGAGAACTTGATCTGTATGTGAAAGGGTGACATTGCTTGGTGGTGAAGGGAGTGAACACCCTAGGTAAGTGTTGCCATGAATGAGGAGCAAAGATCTGGAGGGAGGTTGGCATAGGTGAGACCGTGTGAGAGTAGGCAGCCACTAGTGTTTCGAGCTCACGCATACTTTTTTCAGATCGACCTGGTCGAAAACATAGCCTGACAGCACGGTCAGCACTACCAATCTTTTTCACCGAGTGTGGTGAAAGTCCTTGGCCAATCTGACTTTGACTTGAATAGGTCAAAGGTCAAATATTTGTTTTGTGTAGTTGTCCAGTCAGACATCTGTCTTCAGGATTCAGAAATATGATGGTCCCATCTTCACTACCATGTCCGTTGGGGTGCCTGTTGTTTTCTAAGCCACTTATTATAATAATCCTCATGAAAAGTGCCAGATTTCTCTATATAAATAATAATGATAGTGATGATGATGATGATGATGGTGGTGGTGGTGGTGGTGGTGGTGGTGTCACTTTGCATTTGTATAGCACATAGAATTTTTCATGACACTTGCACATATACTATCTCATGGACAGATCCTAAAGAATTAATTGCAGTGTCATATAAAATGATCTGAAATCAATTGTGCCACCTGGGCAATGTCCACTGATCCTAGTGGGCAGATGAAAATTGAATCTAACTTAACTTTTCATTTTCCAGTTAACACAACACATCAATTAAAGCAGATTGATGTCCACACTGATATTCACAGGTCCTATTTTGCATAAGACAGCATCAATCTATTCTTTTTACTATCATGAGTTTTATCCATATTACATATAAATGCTTCCCAGGTTTAAAGAAGTACTGCATTAATCAGTGAAATGATGGGTCAGTTTTAGTTTTAAAAGTCATCTCCTACTCGTTAATGGAAAATATATTGATAATTCTTCCAGTGAGTGTCTTGGCACTCTAGTTTAGAAGATGTTACTGAAGGTCTGAATCATACATCTCCCTGAATGCAATCCACAGGAGGCAGGTGAGCCAATATGAAGGTTTGGCATCTAGAAACTGGTCATGGCCTACCTTGACCTTGGAATTAATGAGGCTACTATGGATGAATCATAGTCCAGTGTATTTATTATTTAACTAAATCACTTACAGATAAGATACGCTCCTTGTAAAAATTGGGCCTGGATTTAACATTTCAGATATTCATATGTGTTTTGTACTTTAAGATGCTGCTTATATTTAAAAGAACTTTTTAATCATCGATTTCACTGGTGTTAAAACCATTAATACATGTGTCTATGCAACATGAGAGAAATGTGATGCCTTTTGAGAAATGTCCCCAATACCCCATAAAAGTACACTGCTTTCATTATTTTTATAAAGTAAGTGAAGAAAACCATACTTAGTATGTAAATAGCTTTTTGTTTGCCTTTCTATAAGAAGGACTACTTGAACACTAACAAAGGAGAGTACACAAGTAACATTGCAACTAGGATTGCCAAATAAAATGTGAATTTCAGATAAACAAAGAGTTTTTCAGTTTGTGTCTCAAATATTGTATTTTTAGTGTAAATATGTCCCCAAATACTGCACGTTTTAGTAAACCAAATTCCACTGAGTATCCTGGAGTTTTATTGGTTACATCTGCCAGCCCTAGATGCAACTAGGGGCCAGCATGCCCTAAAATTTATGATCGAAGTGTGGCCAGTTTTCTTCAGGCATAGTATATTTTTCTGTGGTTCTTGACCTGTCGTCTAATTCTCTTTTCTCTCTGTAAGAAGTTTGTATTTAAAACAATCTTGGAACTGTTCTGTGTAACTACCTGCTTACTGGCAGCAGTCTTCTATGAGCTGAGAACATTTCCATGATAGCAGGGTACATAACCTCAACAGATAAAACTTTAAGAGACTGTTAACATCCAGAATGGTATTACCCATTGGCTCTCCTCAACTGTGGGGCTCATAGGCATGAATTAATATATTCCAAATTGATCAGTTTCTTCTCCCACACCTGATCCACTTGTATCTATGTTAATGATACTGATTCCCACCCCATCATCCAGGCCAGACACTTGGGAGCCTGGAAATGAGGGGTCTTCCCTTCCCTTATGCTCCTTCTCACATCCAGTTACTTCTGAGGAATCTCTCTTCTCCCTATTTCCTTAACTACCACATTAGTGGCAGCTCACCCCGCTCTCTGCCTCTCCTCCAGCTCACTTCTTTCACCCTTCCGTGGTGGGGAACGCACTGGATGGACCAGAATGCACTTTCACGTCTGTGGTCTAGTGAAACTGGACCATATTCTCTCTATGCCTGTAGGTGCTTAATAAGTAGGGTCTCACAGAAAAAAATTCAGAACATGGATGGATCCTCCAACTGCATTCACCATTCTGCCTAGAGTCCTTTTTGCTAAACTCTGCTCATCTCACTGAATATCTGAGTATCACATTGCTCACTCTCTCCAGAAAATGTGCCTAGCCACTTACTCCCTCTGGCTTCTCCCAGCTCCCCTCATCTCTATTAATTTTCATTGACTCCCATCCCACCATAGTGGTTGTTTTTTGAGCTATTTATCAGAAATATTATACCTACCTCCTGAAACCATAAACATGTGCCCCAACATGTGCACAACACACGTGCACGCGTGTGCGCGCACGCACACACACACACACACATAGATATGCACTTACTTGTGTGATTGCATGCACTTTATCCATCCCATTACTGCTATATTGAATCATTCTAAGATAGAGCATGATTTGCTTTTCAGTCTCAACAAACTATAATTACTGGGCTATACAGTTAATTATGTCACTTCAGGTCAGATTTTTATCCTCATGAATTCATATGGACTTTTGTCTCCTGGATTGAGCAAATAATGGACCTTGTGTTCCCAGATAGATAGTTTGTATTCTTTTTTTTTTTTTTTAATTTTTTTTTAACGTTTATTTATCTTTGAGACAGAGACAGAGCATGAATGGGGGAGGGTCAGAGAGAGGGAGACACAGAATCTGAAACAGGCTCCAGGGTCTGAGCTGTCAGCACAGAGCCCGACGCGGGGCTCGAACTCATGGACCGCGAGATAATGACCTGAGCCGAAGTCAGCTGCTTAACCGACTGAGCCACCCAGGCGCCCTAGTTTGTATTCTTTTAAAATGTATATTTTTGTTTCTTTTTCATTAACATTGACAAATTCTCTTTTTCCTTTTTCTTTCAGGTAGTCTAGGGAGATGAAAGTTTGATAGCCAGAACCTGAGAATGTACTTTTTTAATAGACTCAGAATTAGTACATTGCAGTGTGATACAAAAATTCTTTTTCTATCCTTACCCACTGAAGCAAATAATATTGGGCGAATTATTTCAATAAAAGAAACCTATCTCTAAAAATTTAGCTTTAACTGTGTCCCAAACTTCTCAACATTCTTTTATTAGTAATTTCTAACATTTGCTAGGCAAAATTTTCTTTTATGATCTCTCCCAACACCACTTCTAAGATGCTACATCATTATATTGCTGATGAGATACTTTCTCAATGATAGTTTTTCGATTTCTCTAAAAATTCTAATTTCTTCTCCAATTTCATGTACCCTTCAACAAATGAATCTGCTTCAGCTCTAGTATTTCTTTCTGCTCATTAGTGCTGTATATAAGATCGTTCTTATGAACTCACAGCTGTCACATAAGTTTATCTTCTGGGGCAAGAACTAGCATTTGGAAGGTTAAGTTTATCTGTGGGTCACTAGTATGATAATGGTGGGTACACCAAGAATTGGGGATAAATCTGAAAAGGCAGATGCTGTGGAAACATTGGCTCTTGAGATCGGAAAGGTCCAATGGGATGCAGAGTAGTCAGCCCTGAGTCTCTCAGATTAAGGAAAAGCTCCCATGCACATGCATGCACACACACATCTTTAAAAGCCAAAGGATTGTTTGAAGTATAAATGAAAGTAGAGGCAGAAGTAGAAAAATGAAAAGAAATGTTTGCCTCGGGAGGTAATATCAGGGCAAAGATAGTCACAGGTCCCACCAGGCATTATGAAGAAAACAGGCCCTAGGGTTTAAGATGGCTCCCTGAAGGGACTCTTAAAAACTGAGAACAAACTGAGGGCTGATGGGAGGTGGGAGGGAGGGGAGGGTGGGTGATGGGTACTGAGGAGGGCATCTGTTGGGATGAGCACTGGGTGTTGTATGGAAACCAATTTGGCAATAAATTTCATATATTAAAAAACAAAATAAGATGGCTCCCTGGAGGTGACTATTTCCCTGACAGCAGCATCTGCAGAGGTGTCTTGGCCCTTTTGCTATACCTCAGAAATAGCCCTTGGAATTCAAAAAAGCATGAGGGCTGTTGACCTTGGATGGGTGGGTTCTCGGCTCTGATTTGTAAACTAGGCAAATCATTCAGAGTTCAGCGCTTTAACCCTAAGAATCAGTGGTTTGTGACAGAGACTCTACAGGCCCCCTGTGTGCGCCTGAGGGGCATGTGGATGGTGAGTAGATCTGGGAGTTGTTCCCATATGGTTTCAATGGAAGCCTTGGGTGTGAAAGAAATTATCCAAAAAGAGAGTGAAGAATGAGACTCAAAACAGCATTTAACACGTGGGTGAAAGAAAGAAGTGCCATTATATGGGAACTGCGAGGCAGGAAGGGACTACCCTTTCTAATATTGCAACCTGCCTCCCCACATCCATTCCTAACTTCCTTTATTCTAATCTAAGTTTTCTATTTCCTATAGCATTTATCACCTACTAAAATAGTATATAATTTACTTTTTAATCATTGTGTTGTGCTGTGTTTTTTATCTTCCCTGCCTCTTCTTACTGGAAGGTAAGCTTCATGAGGGCAAGTATTCCAAGCAGTTAATGTATTCCAAGCAGGTAGAACAGTCCTGGTACTTTGGAGGTACTTTGTAACTATTTATTGAATAAATGAAAAAAAATATATATCTCAACAAGTAAGTTTCAGTCAGTAGTGTCAGAAACTGCAAGGAAGTCACCTAAAACAAGTGAGGCAATTAGTAACCCATTGGGGTTCTAGGGAGAAGTTGTATCAATGGCAAGATAGGAATAGATGCTGGGCCACAGTTGGGTTGAATGATGGATGGTGTGTGAAGGAGTGAAGAGGGCCAGCAGGAATTACTCTTTCAAAAAACTTTGCTTGGAAAAGAGGAAAACGGTGGTACTTACAGGAGGACTTGGGATCAAGGAAGGATTTTACATGTTTTGTTTTTGCTGTTTTTAATGGGTTAGACTCACAGGGCAATGGCAGAATGTGATCTGGTCCTCAGAAGTGATGAAGGGATCAGCTTTCCATTATGGGAAGGTCTCTTTAGTGGCTGTGGAGAGCATGGCCTAGAGCAGGAGACACTAGGGTCAAGGACACAACTGGGCTGTGGCTTTCAGGGATAATAGCTGGGAATGCTGTTCTCCCTGATCGTGCCCTGGGTCTCTTCTCCACTGGCTTTCATTGACCATCATTCCTTCCCCTCTGCCCTGCTCTTCCACTTCAACCCCATGGAATGCCTTCTGAGATTAGCAGTCTCCTCTTAATCTCTTCTCTTCACCTCCTGGCTTTAGGTGAAAACTAGTTGTTTCCTGAAGGTCCTGTGATTATGTTTGGGGTTGGGCCTTTGTGAAGTGATTAGGTTTAGATGAGGTCAGGAAGATGGGATCGATCCTTTTATAACAAACACCAGAGGGGCTCCTGGGTGGCTCAGTTGGTTAAGCAACTGACTTTGGCTCAGGTCATGATCTTGCCATCAGTGAGTTCGAGCCCCTCGTCAGGCTTTGTGTTGACAGCTCAGAGCCTGAAGCCTGCTTCAGATTCTGTGTCTCCTTCTCTCTCTGTTCCTCTCCTGCTCACGCTCTGACTCTTTCTCTCAAAAATAAATAAACATTAAAAAAAATTTTTTTTAAGAAACACTGGAGATCAATCACCCCTCCGTGCCATCTTCCCCTCCCCCAACCTCACCCAGCCATGGGAGGATACAGCAGGAAGGTGGCCATCTGCAGGCCAGGAAGAAGGCCCTTATTGGGAAACAGAACTGGCTAGTACCTTGATCTTAGACTTCCCAGCTTTCTGAATTGTGAGAAATAAATTCCTATTTATTCCTGCTTAGACATCCCATCTTTGGCGTTTTGTTATGGCATCTCAAACTGGATAACACACTCTTTTATTTATTTTGCTGTTCAATTAAAAAAATACAAAATCTGGTGCTAAGAGTGCTCATTGCTACTGGGGCATTGTCATTTCCAAGCATTTTCAGCTGATAGAGCAAGGAGATAAGTGTGTATACTAACCTGTGTACATTCACATATCTTTATCTATTTCTGTATGCAATCACCTGTATCCATAATAGGCTAAACACAAGTTCACAGTGTTGTCTCTACCTCTGTTTTATTGCCTTGTGATAGAGTACACCTCCCTTTTTCCTTGCTTACCAGTAGACTCCCTCCAACAGTGAGAAGTCTGGCTTTCGCCGTCTGCTAATTCCAGACTGCATGAGTAGCAGTGTCAGAATTGTCACTCTTTACTCCTATAGGACATGACTCTGTTGACTAGAGAATAGTCCTAATGTATAATCCCAATGAATAGTCCTAATGACAGTTTTCCCTGTCATCTCACTGCTTCCAAAATATGGAATGTTTCACAGATTCGCATGACGTCCTTGTGGAGATGTCGGGCTAATCTTCACTGTATCATTCTAATTTTCACATACGTGCTGACAAAGTAAGTGCCAATGATCCAACTTAACAAAGACGACTGTATGACTACTGCAGGAAAAAGGAATATACTTATTTATACATAAAACCTTTTAACATCTGTTATCTAACTTCATTTACTTTGGTCCATTTAAAGGAAAAAGTCTCCCCTCCAAACTTATATGAATTATCATATTACTGAATTACTTAAGAGTTATAAAAATATTCATATTTTAAAATGTTTTAAAAGACATCTAGATCCAATACTCTTCTTGTTTAGCTCACTTAGTAAATAAGAATCCTTGGCGGGGCGCCTGGGTGGCTCAGTTGGTTGGGCGTCTGACTTCAGCTCAGGTCATGATCTCACACTCCGAGAGTTAGAGCCCCGCGTCGGGCTCTGTGCTGAGAGTTTGGAGCCTGGATTCCGTGTCTCCCTTTCTGTCTGCCCCTCCCCTGCTCATGCTCTGTATCTCTCTGTCTCAAAAATAAATAAAAACATTAAAAAAAAATTTAAAAATAGAAATAGAAATAAATCCTTGGCAATTAGCAATTTAATTGTTCATATATCAGGGAAGGACTAGTAGTGGAATTTTAAAATCTGAACAAAAAGTTTATGTTTTTAAAAAATTAAGCATCCTCTCAACCTCATCTATCTTCTACATCGTTTTTACTATCAATTTGTGAATTTATGACTTATTAAAACAGAGGTAGTGGTTAGTGTCCAGCCCCATCTGAAAGGCTACTCAGTCTATATGAGTTATGTTTACTTATTTATTAGAATATTTATAATAAATGCACATTGTTCCTTGCCATCCACCTAACTCTTTACTATCCCTGACTTCACTTAAAATTTTTTTCCAGCACTATTGAGGTATTAACAAGTAAAAATTGTATATATTTAAGGTATACAATGTGATGTTTCAATATATTTACACATTGTGAAATAATTACCACAATCAGGTTAATTAACATATTCATCACCTCACATAGTTACCTCTTTGTGTGTGTGACGAGAATATTTGTGATCTACTCTTTTAGCAAATTTCAAGTATATAGTACATTATGATTAACTGTAGTCACCATGTTGTACATGGTAAAAGTAAATACATTTTTATTGCCATATAACTGACTATGGCTGTGATTTTAACACACATAATTGTAAACATTTTAATCTTTGTCAGAAGAGCCCCTGTGTTTGTTTAATATTGTCTAAGTTATGTTTTCTTTGATCATTAAAAGATTTTAGTGATTGGATCATATAGGAATGACCGTTTTTTACATGCAGCATAACCTTTTTGTTCGGAAAAATGAAAACCCATTTTAAATTGTGTGTGCATACTATTTAACTTTTTTCTCTTAAAGGAAGCATTGCTAGCTATAAATCTCTGTATTTTTCTAAATGTAGTTGGGCTCACCTTAAACAGAGAAATTGGAAATCATTACAAGACAGCAAATTATTTTACAATGGGTTTCAAATAATAATCACCAAAAAACTTATATGATATTGGTAAGATGTGATTGAATCAATGACTTTAGCCATATTTCCAAAAGGCTGGGTTCTTTTGAAGGTGAAAAACACATAAGTAGGTTTTCTCATAAAACCTGCATTAGTTTTCTAAGTCTGCCATAACAAAATACCACAGACTGGGCGGCTTAAATTTCTTTTCTCACAGTTCTGAAGGCTGAGAGTCCAGGATCAAAGTGTTGGCCAGTTTAGTTTCCTTTGAGGCCTGTCTCCTCTGGCTTGCAGATGCCAGGATTCCACCCTCTTGTTGCCTCTTCACATGGTTGTGGTTCTGTCTGTGCACACTCATGGGGAGAAGGACACCAATCAGACTGGAGTAGGGCCCATCCTAGAGGCATCATCTTAACTTGATCATCTCATACAGAATTTATTGTAAAATATGGTCACATTCCGAGGTAGTGGGATTGGGACTTCGACATATGAATCTTGGGGGACACAACTGAGACCATAACCACATTTTGTTGTGGCTTCTCGAAATCAGATTCTGCGTTCTATTTGTCGTTGCTTTTGGCTGTAATTATGAAACTCTTACCTCAGAGGATATTTGAAGTTTATCCCAGCAGCAAAGTGATATGAGAGTTGGCAGTTGTATTGCGTGTCTTTCATTTCCCTTTCTTAATTCTTTTCCGGAAAAGGAATTCTTGGTCTTTTTTCAGGGGCTCACGCACAGCATTGATTCAAGGGCTCATGCACAGCTTTGAGAATCTGATGAGATCTATTATAACAGTTAACTTCAACAGACTGCGTCAAAACTTGGTGGCCTAATACAATAAACTTTTTAAAAACATCAATACACTGGGTGCATTGGGCAAATTGGGCTGGTCTCAGTGAGGACTGCTGATTAGAGTATTGGCTGGGCTCAGTATGTGTGGTCACCTGGTTTCCAGTGGCTTCCCGCACAGGTTTGATGGTAGGCTGGCTGTGGGTAGTGGGTGGAGGTAATTGGGCCACGCGTTACCATCATCCAGCAGGCGAACCTGGGCTCAGTCACCTGGTTGTATTCGTAGGATTCTCTGGGGCAGGAAGGGAGAGAAAGCCCCAAAGAGTATTTTCTAAGCCTCTCCTTATATCACTTTTGCTTGTATCTTCTTGGCCAAAGCAAGTCACATCAAGTGCAGTTTCAAGGGGTAGAGAAATAGACCCCACGCCCTGCTGGGAGCTGCAAAGCCAGAGTGCAAAGGGGAATGCCTGTTGGAATGAGCAGGGTTTGTGGTCTCCAGTGAGAAGGAGGAGGTGGAATGATGAGAACAATAAACTGAGTAAATTCTGTTCCTACAAGTGTTTTCCCCCAGGTTGAGTGATTGTTTTTTTGAGAACAAATGAAGGCTATTTTCCAAAGAAGTACAGATGCTGGCTGTTGAGAGTGAAAGCATAGCGGGAACAGGAAATGGAAAAGGGGTCTAAGGGGAAATGGGCGGAACACTCGTAGCATCTGCTTCATGAGCTTTTGGAAATAGGAAACAAATCCTCTGACTTCTCAGTAGATTAAAACGTGAGAAATTTTTCTGTGGGGGGCCAAGGACATTTTTTTTTCTCTGGAGGACATTATTTCTTGTTAAGGCATTTTCTTTTAAATGTGAACAGTTGACAGGTGACAACAGGAGACACTTTTTATACAGTTAGAACCAGCAGAGTCCTGGAAATTTCATTCCCATTTCCCCCACTGCCATGCTATTGAGCTCAAAAACACCAAATATGAAAATGCCCAGCTGAGAGCCCTAGAAATCATACCTTCCTCTGCAAGCACATAACATAAATCTAAAACTAGGAATTCTTCTTCATAATCTCGCAAAAATAGCAACTCCTTGGATATTCTTTTTTTTTTTAATTTTTTTTTTAACGTTTATTTATTATTTTTGAGACAGAAAGAGACAGAGCATGAACAGGGGAGCGTCAGAGAGAGAGGGAGACACAGAATCGGAAACAGGCTCCAGGCTCTGAGCGGTCAGCACAGAGCCCGACGCGGGGCTCGAACTCATGGACCGCGAGATCATGACCTGAGCTGAAGTCGGACGTTTAACTGACCGAGCCACCCATGCGCCGCCTCTCCTTGGATATTCTTAATAGTCAACGTTGATTTATGTTTACTCTGGTTGTTCTAATATCAATTTATCAGTTTCTTTATACCTTAATCCACCATCAAAGCTAACCCTTAATCCCTACTCTATTTATGTAGAGGGCTGAGCACAGTCCTAAATACATACAGAAGTGAATTGCTAAAGGACTTAATTTAGGATGTGTGGGTATTAAGTGCTTTAAACCCTTTCCTGAGTTTCACTCTACAAATATGATAGAGGAGACTTCTATCACTCCAAAATATCCAGGAGAATTGCACTCCCCTCCACTTAAAAAAATGTCAAAACCATAAACTCTCACACCTTAAATTCATTTAAAGGCTGACAGCATCCATGTCCAGATTGGAAATGTGATTTCAGAAGAGATGAACAGGTTGGATGTTGTCATTTTCTGCAACATGTTTAAATGTGGTCTTCCTTCTACTTTATAGGCTAGAGTTGAAGAGCAATGGGAGGGGCTTTATCAGTCAGTTATCCCATACTAATGCTGTATGACAAATCACAAAAATTTCAGTGGCATTCAACAATAAGCATTTATTGGGGCACCTGAGTGGCTCAGTTGGTTGAGCGTCTGACTTCAGCTCAGGTCATGATCTCACAGCTTGTGGGTTCGAGCCCCACATTGGGGCTCTGTGCTGACAGCTCAGAGCCTGGAGTCTGCTTTGGATTCTGTGTCTCCCTCTCTCTATGCCCCTTCCCACTTGCGCTCTGTCTCTGTGTGTGTCTCTCTCTCAAAGATAAATAAACATTAAAAAAAATTACAAAAAAAACAATAAGCATTTATTGTTAGACTCATAGGTCTCGGTCTTCTGGGCAAGCTCTCCTTCCTTCGGGCTGTAGGTTTATGCAGTGTCTGGGGCAGATCTCCTCCGTGTATTTTATGCTGGACCCAGGCTGGTGGGGCAACAGCCACTGGGATATGTTCTTCTCTTGGTAATGGACAGAAGCTCCTCAAAGGACAAATGAAAGCACTCAATATTTGCTAAGACAAAGGCTCTGGTCTGGTTCACTGTCATTTCCATATTCCACTGGCCACACCAACACAAAACAAAACCAAAGGCAGAGGTGGGTAATGACCACTTCCCAAGAGACCATTGTAAGGGTGAGATGTGCAAAATCTTCAGAATAGTAAAGATCCAGAGCCAACAATCCCTTCTACCACAGAGGGGTGATTGTTTCTGGAAATAACTTCCTTAGGCACTTAATAGGCAATATTTATATGGTTCATTGATATTTAGTGCTTAAAATGGAACTGCTTGATGGTGCTTCTTGATTCATCTGAGTCTGGGAGAATTCAAAGATAGTTTTTAATATATTTATTTGAATTAGTGATAAAGAGTTTCCATTTTTTCCCCTCATATCTCCAACTATTGCTTGAAAATTGGACTTCTTTCTGTGCTGATTTCTTCTGCCTTTTACAGTATCTATTAACAACCTTATTTTAATTCAGCCCCGAGGTACTGAAGAGCGAGCCGTATGGGGAGAAGGCTGATGTCTGGGCGGCAGGCTGCATCCTTTATCAGATGGCAACTCTGAATCCTCCCTTCTACAGCACCAACATGCTCTCCCTGGCTACAAAAGTAAGCAGTGTTGGGAGACAGAAGGGTCTTGTGTCGCTAAAAATGCCATTTCTTTTCTCCCTAAATAGATCATTTGTGGTTTTTATGAAAATGTCAATTAAAAGCAGGCACATTGTTTTATTAACCACGTGATCTAGTTCATTCTTTCCCCCCTTTCTTCTAAATATACATCATGTGCTATGGCACATTTCCCCCTATAATTGTCTTCATTTATCATAGAAAATTATACAAATAAATCTATCAAATTACTTTTGGTCTTTTATTTTTAATTGTGGTTTGGATTGCCTACAATTGGCATATTATATTATCCTACACATGATTTATTATGAATCGGAGGCTAACTTTAACTCAGCTTGAAGAATACAATCTGTGCTCGAGAACTGTTTACTTGATGTTAATTTTTTATTTGTTGGGATGTTTTTGTTTCTGATTAAAATGCGTGCATGGTCATAATGCCTATTGAGCAGCTTTCATGTTGTGGCCAAGTAGTGTAGATACTCGTGGCCTCTTTATGTCCATCACACTAGTCTGTCTGTTTTGCAGATAGTGCAGGCGGTATATGAACCAGTGCCAGAAGGCACCTACTCTGAGAAAGTGACAGATACCATCAGCAGGTAATTATCCCCACAACTCTGAACCGACAGGGATCGTCAAGAAAGACCTCGCGTCTCTCCGAATTTACTGTGTCCATATTCATGAAGAAGAAGGGCTGCCACATAATCCAAACCCAGAAAAATATTTGTGTATCATCAGTAATGGTGACCATTTGGAAGCCACTGAAGTGTCCAAGAGGAGGTAGTGTCTGCACTTGCAATATTATGCAGCCATCAGAATGATTATTCAGAGGGCTTTGTATCAGGCCGTAAAACAAATACGGTGAGAAGCTAAGTAAAGCAAACAGGATGTAAAGCTGTTTGTAACTCTGAGAAAAACTGTAAATATATGCACAGATGTGAGAAAAGGCTAGACAAGGACATAGGAAACTGGCAAAGGCCATGCAAAATGATAAAATCGCAAGCACTTTTTCATTTCTATTTTTAAATTGGTAATGTTATGTTGTATAATAATTCTTCAAAGAAAGTCAGAAAAGAAGCGCTCCGGCCGGCAGTGTAGTAGGATTTTAATGAAAGTCATTTCCCGTTGCATTCACAAAGTTCTGACCTCACAGGGCTTGTCCCCGCTGACCTGTCACCCTTCCGTCCCACTTTCCCTCTGCTCCCTTGGTGCTCCCTCCCTCCCTGCAGCCACAGGGAGCTCCCTGCGAGTCCTGGCATGCGACTGCCTCTGGACCTTTGTCCTCCCTCTTGCCTTTTCCTGGACTTCTCTTCCCTCTGGTATGGGCATGGCATAGGCCCCATTTCATTCATGTCTCTGATGTTATTTGCCATCATCAGGGAGCCTGCCTGATCTCCCCACAGCCTCTCTGCTTTCTGACCCTCTTGCCTGCTTTACAAAGCTCATGGCACCCATCCCTTGACATGTTAGACAGGTCCATGCAGACTTGTTTCCTTATTGTCTGTCTTGTCCCCACCAGAAGGAAAACTCTCCAGGAGCAGGGTCTTCTCCAGTCTCATTCATAGCTCTTGAGAGCCCAGAGCAGTGCCTGGTACAAGACAGACCCTTAACAAATACTGGTTCTATGAATAAATGACTTGTTTTCTGGCTGCTATTTATATACGAATGTATGCTCCTAAGTTGGCTCAAGACTACTTATCGGCCCCATCAAGCTCAGTCAAATCCTCATTATGATCATAGAAATCCCAGACTCCTCCAAGATAGAATATCTGTCCATTCTCCTGCCCAGTTGCCTTTAAACTTGGTTCTGTACCCGCCCCAGCACCTAGCACCACCTCTGATGGAATGTAAGAGATGTATTCCCTTCACTTTCTCCTCTGAGCCTGTCGTTCACATTAATAGGTACTCTCACAGTTTGTAGGATTACATATTGAAACTTTCCTTGTTCAGCACAGTGCTGTCCTACAGTTAAGGGGCCCAGGCCCAGCTGGGGCTGAGTTTCACTAACTGTAGACTCTGAACAAACATTGGACCGTCTTTCTGCATCTCTGTTCCCTCATCCAGTTAAAATGGGGGCTGTAATAATACCAAACTCATCAGGCTGGTGTGATAATTATACAAAGTAACTATGAAAATCACTTAGCATAGAGCTTGGCAAATGGTAAATCTTAAGCAATATTGGCAATTATCATTGTTAATATTATGGGAAATGAGCTGAAACCCCTTTCGGAATAATCTGAATTCTGCATATATTAGATCATGCCCTGTTGCTAATGAATCCAGACAAATGTATTTAAATTGCTCGTCTCCACAATTTGATCCTATTATCTGCTATTTGTTTTCTGGAAAGTGCCTTAAAAATTCAAGAAGTCTCCGGAGATGTGAAGACAAGAATACCAGATTTAGTCATTTAATTTCTCCTTTTCATAGGTATTTGAGTGCCATAAAGACCAGGGGAGGGGTGGTGCAGAGAAAATGTACAGAGACATTATTCTGAGTTTGTGGCACTGGGCAAACTCTGAGTTTGTGGCACTGGGCCATAATTTGCTTCTGACAGGCTCCCTGGCTACTGGTATCCATGTGTCTTGGGGCTAACAGGTTAGTGGAGGAGTCAGTTACCAATATTACATGTAAAGTTTAAGAACATCAATAGATTCTGCAATCAGCTGGATTTTATTGATTGATCGATCGATCGATCTATTTTTTAACGTTTATTTATTTTTGAGAGAGAAAGAGAGACGGAGCAGGGGAAGGGCAGAGAGTGAGGGAGACACAGAATCTGAAGCAGGCTCCAGGCTCCGAGCCGTTAGCACAGAGCCTGACGCGGGGCTCCAACTCACGAACCGTGAAACCATGACCTGAGCCGAAGTTGGCTGCTTACCCAACTGAGCCACCCAGGTGCCCCTGGAATCAGCTGGATTTTAATCCCTGCTCTTCCATTCAACCCCTTTTCTCATCTGTGATGTACAGGTAGCAATAGTAACTACTCATGGGCTGGTTCCAAAGCCTAAATAGGATAACGCTTCTAGTGCTTTTCGCACAGTGCCAGCATCAAGTGAACCGTCAGTAAAATTAGGTATTGTTATTAATAATATTAGTGTTACTATTTATGGGATTAAGTATCTAAAATAAGTTCTGATAAATTTGATGAAGAATGGTAAAGGAAGCAATGAGAGAGTCCAGAAGGACTTGGCCTAGTCTAGCGACTTGGGGGAAGTTTCTATTTAGAAAGAACATGTAATCCGAGACCTAAACAACCACTAATTCTCAAATAGTAAACAGAGTAGAGAAAACATTTCATAGACCATAGAGCTTATTAGTTTGAGGAACTAAAAGAAATTGGAGATGTAGCATGTCAAGTAAGGAAGAGAATAGCCAAAGAATGCTGAGGGCCTGGGGAGGCTGACGGGGGCCAGATCAACTAGGCCACGTGGAGGACTTTGAATTTTTATCTCAAGTACTGAGGAGAAAGTTTAAGGTCATTTATAGGCTGGCATATAGTGAAAATTTCTTCTATAGGAAAGATCATGCTGGCTGCCCCGTGGGGAATAGACAGAAAGGATTGGGGGAAGGAAGGGAAGCGGATCTAGCTATCTCCCGAGAGATGATGGCGGATCTGACTGAAATAGTGGTGGTGTTGATGGAGAGAAGTGGGGCTGTTCCCATGGTGAGTTGGAGGTTGGGTCAACAAGTTTGGGATACAAGCATGAAAATGGAATGGCACCAAAAATGTGAAAACAACTGAGTTTATTCTCTGGACTTCAGAAGAGTGGAGCCACAGCCACGGAGTGGAGTTCCAAGGAGGCCCAGGTCAGCTCACCGTTAGAAGTATGTGCCGGGGGCATCCGGGTGGCTCAGCCAGTTAAGTGTCTGACTCCTGGTTTCAGGCCATCATCTCATGGATCATGGGATCAAGTCCTGCGTTGGGCTTTGCACTGACGGTGTTGGAACCTGCTGGGGATTCTCTCTCTCCCTGTCTCTCTACGTCTCCCTTTCTCATGCTCTCTTGTGCTCTCTCTCTCTCTCTCAAAATAAATAAATAAACTTAAAAAAGAAAAAAAGAAGTGTGTGTCAGGATTAGAGATGCCCATAGTGAGGCAGGCTGCTGGGTGGGGAGTGAGTTCCCTGTCACCAGAATGTTTAAGAGGATGAATGATCACCATCAGGGGACTCGGGATGAAATGTTCATAAGGACACCTTTAATTCAAAACACTGAGATGCTATAATAAGTAAGAACTGATGATTTAGTTTTAATTTGGTAACTGATCATACATTAACATGTGTGCATTCTGTAGCAGATGTGGTCTTCATTTAAGTTATTCGAGACTCGTTGTCTGGGTTCACATCACAAAGTTTTATCTTTACAAAATTTGACATACATAAAACCAAATTCAGCCATGAATTTTATGCAATTACATATTTAATTTGCTTTGGATTTTTAGTCTTTAAAAATTAAGTTCCAAAAGAATAAGGAAGCAAATTCAATTTTCTATTTTTTTAGTTTCCTATTTTCTTTAGGAAATTGATGCAAGGAATATATAAAGGTAAAAGTTGGTCTTAATAATCATTTATGACTCAGCAAATTAGGCTCCGAGCTGATCAACAACAACATGATAGAGCCTTTGGAATATAAAATAGCCATTAATGGGAAACTTTACTGGACTCATTCTTAATTTCATACTTGGTGTTGTTTCCAATTATATTATCCTTCTGCTTTCCCATCTCATTTTCACTGTCTACACCCGGTCTCAAGTAGAGTTCATGCAGTTGTGTTTCTAATGTGTAGAATCTTTCCTTTTTCCTGTCCGTTCATATGGCATACAAGCACATTCTGTCACTGGAACTTGTCTTTCCTAGTAGGCTTTTACATTGGGAGGATAACTTAGCAACCCTGAAGAGTTTGGGCAGAAAATAAATCCGTTCTGTTGCTCTGCCCAGTACCAACATTACTATTTTTACCTTCCAGTACACTGTTAAGAGAGTATTGTCTGTTTACTTTTTTAAAAAGAAGAACATTTCCTTTTATGCACAAAATATTTCAATTGCCTTACATTTCTCTATCTGTGCCTGGTTGCATAAGCTGTCTGGTGCTTTGTTTCAGAGCCGGTCATGATGACTAACAAAGTTAATGCTTTCAGCTAGTTTTAAGGACAAAGGGATCTTTACATTACCCCCCCCCCACTCTGTTTTTTTTTTTCTTTCCCCCCCACCCCAAAGTAAATATGACATGTTGCATTTTGTAAATTTATGGTGTACAATGTCTCCATAATGATGTATTGTATATATTTGATATATTGTAATATGATTGCTGTTGAAGCAATATTTATCATATCATATAGTTACAGTACAGTATTATTATCTATATTCATTATTCGGTGCATTAGGTCTCTATGCTTATTTACTACTCATCACGAGTTTGTATGCTTAGCTACCATCATTCTTATAGCCCCCACCCCTCGTGTCCTGATAACCACCATTTACTTTCTATTTTTTTGTAGCTTTGATTTTTCTAGATTCCATATAAGTGATATCATACAGTACTTGTCTTTCTCTGAGCCATCTCACTTAGCATAATGTGCTCAAGTTCCATCTCTACTGCCAAATATGGGAAGATATCTTCCTTTTTCAAGGCTGAATAATGTCCCATTGTACATATACACCCAACTCTTTTATTCATTCATATGATGATGGGCATTTGGGTTGTTTCCATATCTTGGTTCTTGTGAATAAATATGGGAGTGCAGATACCTTGTTGAAATCCTATTTTCAGTGCCTTTGGGTGTACTCCCAGAAGTGGAGTTGCTGGATCGTATGGTAGATCCATTTTTTATTTTTTTTAAGGAAACTCCACATGGTTTTTTGTAGTGGTTGGAGGAATTTACATTCTCACCAACAGTGTTAGTGTTCCCTTCTCACCAAATCCGCACGAGCACCTTTTATCTCTTGTCTTCTTGATGATAACCATTCTAACAGGTGTAAGGTGATAGATCATCATGGTTTTTCTTTGCGTCTTCTTGGTGATTAGTGACGTTGAGCATCTTTTCATGTGCCTATTGGCTATTTTGATGTCCTCTTTGGAAAAATATCTGTTTAGTTCTGCCCAATTTAATCAGGTTATTTGTTTTATTGTTATTAAATTGTGTTTTGTTCTTGATGTAGATCTGATATGTGGCTTGTAAAAATTTTCTCTGCTTCTGTAGACTGCTGTTTCATTTTGTTAATTAAGGAGCAGAAGCTGTGAAGAAGCTTTTGAGTTTGACATAGTCCCATTTGTCATTTCTGTTGTTGTTTTTACTTTTGGCATCATGTTAAAAAAAAATCATTGCCAAGACCAATATCAAGGAGCTTCTTCCTTTCCTTCTAAGAGTCTTATGGTATCGGGTCTTATGTTTAAGTCTCTGATTTTGAGTTAATTTTTGTGAGTGATGTGAGATAGGGGGACAATTTCTTTGTTCTGTATATATTTCTTCACTTTTCCCAGAATCATTTGTTGAAGAGACTATCTTTCCTCCAGTGTGTGTTCTTGTCTCTGTTGTCAAATATTAGTTGAATATATATTCTGGAATTTAAATTTGGGGCTCTCTATACTCTTCCATTGGTCTATGGGTCTATTTTTATGCCAGGATGATAATGTTTTTATTAGTAGGGTTTTATAGTATAGTTTGAAATCAGGATGTGTGTCATCTCCAGTTTTATTCTTTTTTCTCAGGATTGCTTTGGCTAATCAGGGCCTTTTGTTGTTCCACACAAATTTCAGGATTGTTCCTTCTATTTCTGTGAAGAATGCCTTTGGTATTTTTATGGGAACTGTACTGAGTCTGTAGATGGCTTTTGGTGGTATGGCCATTTTTACAATATTTACTCTTTTGATACATGAACACAAAATGTCTTTCCATCTATTTGTGTCTTCTTCAATTTCTTTCAGCAAAGTCTTGTAGTTTTGTTGTATAGATCTTTCACTTCCTTGGTTAAATTTATTCCTAAGTATTTTATTATTTTTGATGCTATTGCAATTTGGATAGTTTTCTTTATTTCTTTTTCTAAGGCTTTATCATTAGTATAAAAGAATCCCCACTGGTTTCTGTAAATTCGTTTTGTAACCTGCCCCTTTCCTGAAATCACTGATTAATTTCAACAGTTTTTTTCGATTGACTCTTTGGGATTTTCTATATGTAAGATGATATCATTTGTAAACAGAGAAAATCTTACTTCTTTCTTCCTAATTTGGGTGTTGTTTGTTTCTTTGCCTTGCCTCATTGCTCTAGTTAGGACTTTTCCAATACTATCCTGAATAGAATGATGAGAGTGGGCAACCTTGCCTTGCTTGTGATCTCAGAGGAAACACTTTCAAGTTTTCTCCATTGAGTATAATGTTACCTGTGGGTTTGTTGTATGTGGACTTTTTAATGTTGAGATATATTCCTTCTATACCCAATCTGCTGAGGATTTTTACCATAAAAGAATGTTATATTTTGACAAATGCTTTTTCTGTGTGTATTGAGATCAAGTAGTTTTTTATCTTTCATTTTACTGATGTGACGAATTACATTTATTGATTTGTATGTGTTGAACTTTCCTTGTATCCCAGGGATAAATCCCACTTCGCCATGGTGTTTTCTCCTTTTAGTGTATTCTTGAGTTTTGTTTGTTAATATTTTGTTGAGAATCTTTGCACCTATATTCATTGGGGATATTTTTCTATAGTTTTCTCTTCTTGTGGTGTCTTTATCATCTGGTTTGGTATCAAGGTAATGCTGGTTTCTGGATGATCTATCCATTGCTGATAGTGGGGTCTACTATTATTGCATTGTCTATTTCTCCTTTAAGATCTGATAGTATTTGCTTACTATATTTTGATGCGAAGATCTTGTGAGAATGTATATTTATTATTGTTATATCTTCTTGGTGTATTGACCCCTTTATCATTATATAATGACCTTCTTTGTCTCTCGTTATATTTTTTGGCTTAAAGCCTACTATGTCTGATATAAGTATGGTTATATCTGTTTTCCTTTAGTTACCATTTGCTTAGAGTATCAATTTCTACCCCTTCACTTTGAATCTATGTTTGTCTTTGGAGCTGAGATGAGTCTCCTGAAGGCAGCATTTGGTTGGGTCTTGTTTTTTAATCTGTCTAGACATTCGGTGCCTTTGGATTGGTGAGTTCATCCATTTATATTGACAGTGATTATTGGTATATGGAGACTTACTACTACCATTTTGTCTTTTAGTTTCTGGTTGTTTTGTATCTCTATTGTTTCTTTTTCTTTGTGTTTCTGTTTACATTTTAGGTTGGCGACTTTCTATGATAATTTTCCCAGTTTCCCCTTTTTTGCGGTTTTGTGTCTTTGCTCTAGATTTTTGTTTTGTGGTTACCATGAACTTTATGTAAAACGTCTCATAGATAAAATAGTCCATTTTATGCTGATAACAACTAATCTTCATTTGTCTATACAGGTTCTGTCATTTTCCTTCTCCCATTTTGATATTTTTGTTGTCACAAATTATCTCTTTTTATGCTATATGTTTACTACTGAATTGTTGGCATGTACAGGTTTTTTTTAACGTTTTTATCCTTTAACCTTTATGTTATAGTTTAACACCCTCTTCTGAAATAGAAGTACAATTTTGTGTACAATTTTGTGATTCTTTTTATCACCTTACTTGAAAATCTGGGTACTTCTGTCTTTTTGTTGAAGGCAGAAGAGCTCCTTTCAACATGTCCTGTAAGGCAGGTCTAGTGGTGGTAGACTCATTCAGCTTTTGTTTGGGAAATCTTTTATTTCTCCTTCATGCCTGAAGGATAACATTGCTGGATAGTTTTCTTGCCTAAGATTTTTATATTTCAATACTTTGAGTAATCATTCCATTCTCTTCTGGCCTGTAGATTTTCGGCAGAGAAATCTGCTCATAGTTTAATGGGAGTTATTTTGTAGGTTAGTCTCTTTTTCCTGAGCTGCCTTTAAGATTCTTTCCTTATCCTTGACTTTTGACAGCTTCACTATAATGTGTCTCAAAGTTTTTTTATATTGAGACAGTAAGGTGATTTATTAGCTTCGTGGACTTTTATGTCTAGTTCTTTCCCCAGCTTTGGGAAGTTCTCAGCTATTATTTTTTTAACTGCCTCTCTGCCCCCTTCTTCTCTTTTCCTTATGGTATACCCATTATTTTTGATGGCTCTCTTAAAGCAGTCTGATAGCTCTCATAGGATTTCTTCACTTTGTAAAAGTCATTTTAAAAATAGAAGTTCTCTTCTCCTCCATATGAATCATTTCCAGATTCCTACCTTCCAGATCACATATCCTCTCTTCCATCTGATCTGTTGTGTTTACAGTGCTTTGTAATGCATTCTTCATCCCATTTGTCGGGTTGTTCAGCCCCAGAATGTCTGTTTGGTCCTTTTTTAGAATTTCAGTCTCCCTCAGTTCTGACACTTTATCCTTGGTTCTACCACCTCCATGAAGTCCGATCCACTCACCCTCGGTTATACGGATGTATGGATCACTCCAGCATCCTGGTGTGCTGTGAAGAGGAAACCTTGTTGGTTTATGGATGCCCTACTGGTTATACATTGAAGGAGAGAGACAAAGGGAACAACTCACACCACCATAATCCTCAACTCTTTGTTTCTTGAAACACAAAATGAATACAACTGAACATCACATCTTTCTAATTCTTTCCATCTGGTCTCTCAGAGCAGAGTGGGGACAAAGGGGGTGAGGTGAGTAGAACAACCTAGGTTTTTGCTACAACACAATTTTGTTTATTTTATTGGAGAATCACTGAAGCACTTGTTCACTCTTTTTTAAAATTGTTTTTTCATGTTTATTTGTTTATTTTGAGAGAGAGAGAGAGAACAGGAAAGGGGCAGACAGAGAGGGAGAGAATCCTAAGTAGTCTGCCTGCTATCAGCACAGAACCTGATGTGGGGCTCGATCCCCTTGAACAGTGAGATTGTGACCTGAGCTGAAACTAATAGTTAGACGCTCAACCGACTGAGCTACCCAGGTGCCCCGGCATTTGTTCACTTTTAAGAATTCTCTGAAATATCTAAGCAGGGATGATCTATGACCAATGCTCACTGCCTATGGCCTCATACTCAAAACTGCCCTGCACTTAGTGTTTAAGCCTCTGCATTAAAAGTCATGAGATTCTTAATAATTTTATCTTTAAATTTATGTTTTGGAAATTAAGTCTGAGGAGGCAAGGGGCATGTATGTTTGAGGCTGGGGAGCCTCAGTTCATAAGTGGTCCCTCCAACTTCCTACTTCTCTGACATAGATTCTCAGCCATCTGCTCCTGACGCCCTGGCCCCTACCTGGCCTCCGGCTCCCTGTTCCTGACCCTGTCCCTGTCCCATCATTGCTACTGTTCTCTACCTGGTGTGGTGATTGGGTGGGTCAACATCCTGTATTCTGCTTTGTGGATGCAGACAAGGAGAGGATCAGGGTGCAGCATGTGCCCTGCTGGCATCTTCGGGTGAGGCAAAAATGAGGCCATCCTTAACCAGGGTGGTAGCATCATGGTGCACTGAGTGGGTGACACAGTGGGGCCTCTTGCCCACCTCCAATTCAGGTATCAAGTACGTCATGTGGGCATGGAGGTTGAAGTCTCTTGAGGGTCTCCTGTCTACCATCATTTAGGACCCTGGACTATGAGAAGGGAGATTGATTTCCTCACTCCCTGCTGGGGCACCACACTTTGATTTTGCACTGGGAACTCCACAAATTATGTAGCTGGCCTTGTCTCTACTATCTCTTGCCTCTCTTTGTTACAAATGCAAAGACCGAACTTTGTTAAATATGAATTGAGCAGATGTGTAAAGTGTCTGTCATAACCAGAGGGCAAGACCACTGCCTTAGCAAGAAATAACACAAAGATTAAATATGAGATGATAATGTCTTAAAATCTAGTTAAAAGATGTATATTTTTCTCATAATCAAGTCTAAAAGAGTAATTAGCAAATTAACAAGTTAGAGTCTTATTTTGTCTTATGTTGTGAATAATAATAATAAAAATAAAATAGTTCCCCAATATTTCCTGGAGACATCAGTATAGGTGAAAGTTGTATGAACTATAGGTTGCTAAATCAAATACAGATGTGCAAAGTAGGTATTTTTCTCAAAGTCCAAATAGAGTAAAGTTTATTAAGAAGAACATGGCTTCAGTGAAATTAGAGAATTTGAATTAAAATATCATAGTGAGTACCAGAAGTATTTAAAGCATACTAACAATGATCATGATAACTGATTCCATGGTGTCTTGAATATCCGTGTATTACTGTTTAGCTGTGACATAAATAATACTCTCTTTAATAAGCTGGTTGCCATTTCCTACCTCCAAATCACAGAAAATATTAGCATGCAATGTGTCACATTAGCTACTTAAAAAAAATATTACAGACATCTTAAACCTCTGAGTAACTGGATTGCATTTTAGTTTTATGACTTCATGTTTTGTAAGGCTCACACTAATCAAGTTGGGTTGATATTGCTGCTGTACAGCTGGGAAAAGCCAATAAGTTGTGATCCCTTAAAAACCTTCCTTTCGTTTGGTGCATCAGGGTGGTCATCAGGGCCTACATTCTTGGGATCCCTCTTTGTTTCACTGAGTGATGACTTGGCAGTGATTATAGAAAATAACCAGTTCACACAGGAGTGGGTGACCGTATCCACCTGTCCTGAGACCTGAGGAACAATTCACGCTCAGCCTGTAGCCCTTGCCTGTCAGCCCAACTGCAAAGAGAACAGTGCTGCCTCCCTCGGCTTCCCAAACATTCCAAACACCTTTTGAGAAGTCATGGATTCAAAACTATGCTTGATGTCCATCTTATCTCAGGTGTTCTTGGGTGCAGACACCATGGTGGACACACAGTGGGGTTTAACTTTGACCTCCACACCCCATGGCCTTGGTCCCAACATTGACCAGAGTGCTGTAATTAGCTTATGTTCTCTTAGGTGCCTCACTCCTGATGCAGAAGCCCGCCCAGATATTGTAGAAGTCAGCTCGATGATATCAGATGTCATGATGAAGTATTTAGACAACTTATCTACATCCCAGCTGGCTTTGGAGAAGAAGCTGGAACGGGAGCGGAAGCGCACGCAGAGGTACTTTATGGAAGCCAATCGGAATGCTGTCACATGTCACCAGGAGCTGGCTCTGTTATCTCATGTAAGTGCAGATCTTTCAGTCTCTTCGTGATAAACTCTAATAAGGATGTCTGAAGTTGTTCAGACTTGTCTTACTGGAAGGTTATCTTAAGTTAGGAAAATATTAATTGCTACACGCAGTGTTTCACTATTATATAGTTACATATTTGCATCCTTTTCTAGATCTTACACTTATAGTTAAAATAAGTCAATATAAATTATTTTCCAAAGAAATACACCTAATTAGAGGCATCTCTTAGCAATTCTTTAAGTTTATATTATGCTCTTTGTATAGGTAGCAGTGAATGCATGTATTTTATTTCTTTAGCAATCTGATTTGGGGAAGATGGATGAAAATGTTGTGTGTTAATGCAGAGAAGGAAATAACAATTGCCTTAAAATTTTGTCTTATTAGTGTAATTGCTTTCATTACTGTTTGTGGTGGTAATAATGTTGCCATGCTTCAAATCAGAATATATCCTTTTATCTTTCTTGCCAGTAACCTTTAAATTATTTTGATATTTAAGTTTATTTCTAAGCATAGCTTGAAAAAGGGAAAAGCCACAGATGTCCACA
This sequence comes from Lynx canadensis, assembly GCF_007474595.2. Taxonomy (NCBI): domain Eukaryota; kingdom Metazoa; phylum Chordata; class Mammalia; order Carnivora; family Felidae; genus Lynx; species Lynx canadensis. Next base: position 15,340,749 of record NC_044311.2, read on the forward strand.
TGTGCAAGTGACCAGTGATGCTCTTGTTGCTGTCTCTTGCTTTCCCGTGGTTTTTGTTGCATTGTGACCCGTGATCTGTCCTTTGCTCGTGCTCTGGGCTCCCCACAAGCAGGGATCTCGTAAGGGACCCTGCAGCCTGGTAGATGTTCTTTCCTTCCCTCTTGGGCATGAGGCCCAAGAAAAGAGGGTCATAATAACATTCTTGATCAGAGTACTTATTCATTGAATTCCTTTCCAGGACCCTAAAGAACTGTTCTGCCTCAGTTGGGAAAATTATATAAAAAGTTGATTTCAGAGAAGATACAACTGGGTTTCTTTTCTTTTCTTTTCTTTTCTTTTCTTTTCTTTTCTTTTCTTTTCTTTTCTTTTCCTTTCCTTTCCTTTCCTTTCCTTTCCTTTCCTTTCCTTTCCTTTCCTTTCCTTTCCTTTCTTTCCTTTTTTTTTCTGATTTCTTGAACAACAGAGTTTCCATCAAACTACTTTCTATTAAAAGCAAAGCACTAATGTTTGGTGTGTTTGTCTTGACATACTTGGAATCTAGTAGTTGAAGGTTCAATATAGTTTTCTTTTGGGGGGAAAAGCTCATTTTTATTGCCTTGCTGAGTCCAGCTGTCATTTCACAGAACAATCCATGGTGATTATCTAAGGCCTTGGTTTATGTTTAGGAGCATATAACTTGGAGTTATAGCTCTTGCTGAACACAGTTAAATCTTATATACAGTGAGTTAGACCTCACTTTTCTTGTTATTTTACTACCTGACTTTGTAAAAAGTAGGCAACAATGAGAAACACACTATTCTACGGATGTCATGTTGCATTCAGAGTATAGTGTTCCCAGTAAACGAAAATGTGAGAGATTTGGCCATTTCTATATATCTTAAGTATTTGAGGCCTTCTATTAAGTTCTGCACTGCAAAGCTACTTAGCCAATTTCCAGTTGGACATAAAAGAGTCATTTTATATTAGATTCGTGTAGCTGATGTGGGGGTAGGTGGAGTTAGTTTAAAATCTAACAGCAAAAATCCTCTTATCTTTAGCAAAACACCTTGAGAATGACTGTTTTATTTATTTACTTTTTCTCCTTGGCTTTTTTTTTTTTTTTTCAAACTCTTAGTGTGGAAAATTTCATACGTTTACTGAAGTAAAGATAGCACTTTGTGTAGCAGCCCTCCAGCTTCAAGAGTTTGCTGCTTTGAGCCAATGACATATTGTCTTCATGCCCACCCCACTGCCCACTCCCTGCCATCCCTAGGTTATTCTGAAACAAACCCAAGACACCGTATCATCTCATCTATCAATATTTCAGTATGTATTTGGAAGGCCATTTTAACTGTAGAAATCTAGCTCTCCGGCCATAACCAGGTTAAACAAAGGGAGTGATCTATTATCGATGAGGGAGTTTTGAGGTTCTAGAGGTTCTGTACGCATCCATAAAGAGGGGGAAAATATTACCTATTGCAGAAGGCACTAGGATCAAATAAGTTAATGTGTTTGAATGAACTATGCAAATTAAAAAGTGGCACAAAATTATATAAAATGAACAGTGATTATGTAAAAAAAAAAGTTTTTGATGCAACTTGCTCATTTAGTCCATTAGTACTAAATCTGTGTGTGGTTTTCATGCAGTTAATATATATCTATTGAGCGCGTGCTACTAGCCAGCTTCAATGTCCTCATGGAGCATTCAGTCTCTTAGGGACTGTGGAGAAGTGCTTTACTTGTAGGCAAAGTTGATATTACTACTTAAAAAAAACCATAAAATATCTTCTCCTTTTGCACTATTTTATGCATATTGATAAGTTTTCATTTCTGGATTGATTGAAGGTTAACTAAAATGAAAAACGCAGCTTTATTAAGGAACTGAGAAGGATATGTGATTATATTTCATCAAAAGACAGCATGTAGCTAATTGGCATTATCCTTGCTAAGTACCAATTGTTATTTTTAAAAAACTTACATCCACACCATTGCTGATGGGAAAATTATAGGTATCGAATTTTATGTCTCTTTTTTTCTTAAGTATTGTTACAGATTATGATCGTTTCATTTCAAATGTAGTGGAATGCCTCCCAGAGCAGTTAATATCAGTAATATAATTACACAATCCAATGATAAGCAATAGTCAAAGGAAAGAAAAATTAGTGGGTGTGGTAGAACTTCATGAGTTTTCAACACTGATAAGGAGATCCATTATGAATTGCTGGATTTTGCAAATTAGTGGGTAAGCAAACAATTGATAAGAAACATTAAGGGCTCTTATGTCATGGGGTGTATGCTACTTACTTTTCCACACATTAGCTCGTTCTTAATTATGGCAATTTTCATAATAGGCTGGTAAAGACGAGTATTAATATATATTTCAAAAGGACAGAGAAGTCTTCATAATAAAGTCCACCCCTGTGTACTGTGGTTTAGACCCTGTGAAAGAGAAGCAATATTTTCTTTTTGAAGAATAAGCTTTCTAATTTTTAGAATTCAAAATAACAGGTCACAAGGAGAGCACAGGGTCAAGAACAATAAGAATCAAGCAGAGAAAAATGAGGTGTAACTTTTACTTAAATATGTAATAAAAGCTATCGTGCTACAGAGCATACTGTGGCATTGTAGTAGTCAAAATCATGATTGGTGTTTCGGCATTGTGCACAACGTGTTAAACACGCAGAATAGCTGCCCTTTGGGCGTTGTCTTATGTCACAGGCAGAAAAATTGGTTGCAGGCATTTCTACACAGTGCACTGCTTAGATCTTCACCAGCAAATGCGAGGATGAGGGTTAAAACCCAGCCTACAATAATCTGGATAATCAATAGAAAATTTCAGTTTCACTCAGATTATTGGGATTTTGTGGATACAGCTTTAGACTAATGTTAACATTGGTAAATAAAGTGTATTTCTATGTGTACAAGTGGAGCAGAGCTGAACGTACCAGGGGGACCGAAGGGTAATCATGAAAGAAGCGTGTTTTTAAAGGGTAAGTTTTGCAGGGATTCACCACTCCTCTTCCAGTGATATTTGTCAGGTACTTTTATCTTCATCATCTCTGTTTTATAGCTAAACGATTTTTTTACTAGTATGGTAAGTTCATTCAGTCTGGATAACTATTTTCGTATCCATAAACGCAACAGGGAACAATACAAAAAGAGAAAAATTGAAAGTGCTTACAGTTTATAATTAATAATAGAAGAACATGGGGTCCCCAGGTGGCTCAGTTGGTTAAGCGTCTGACTTCAGCTCAGGTCATGATCTCACGGTTCATGGGTTTGAGCCCAGCATTGGGCTCTGTGCTGACAGCTCAGAGCCTGAAGCCTGCTCCGGATTCTGTGTCTCCCTCTCTCTCTGCCCCTCCCCTGCTTGTGTTCTCTCTCTCTCTCTCTCTCTCAAAAATAAATAAATAAACTTTTTAAAAAATTTAACAAAACAGTGGAAGAACAAAGATCTGTTGAATGTCTTCTGAATGTAAGACATTGTGCTTGGTACTGTGAAGGTTATAAATAATTATAAGGAGTGGTCCCCGTTGTGAAATGACTTATACGGTCTACCTGGGAAGCCAAGACACATATGCAACTTGGGTAAATATCAAATGGAGGAAATTTGGGTAAATATCAAATGAGATCTATGGCTGATATAGTTCAGGGAGACTCCAAAGCAAGCAGGGTAAGTTTGGGCCTTGAAAAGTAGGTAAGAAGTCACTCCTGGATGGAAAAGAATAGCAAAAGTACATGAACTCCGGATATACCAGCTTGGTTTACTTAGGACTACTAATCACATTTTAGAAATGGTATTTGTTTTTAGTATTTTTTTTTCATTTTTTTTTTTAACGTTTATTTATTTTTGAGACAGACGGAGACAGCATGAGTGAGGGAGGGGCAGACAGAGAGGGAGACACAGAATCTGAAACAGGCTCCAGGCTCCGAGTTGTAAGCACAGAGTCCAACGTGGGGCTCAAACTCAAGGACCATGAGGTCATGACCTGAGCTGAAGTCAGAGGCCCAACCGACTGAGCCACCCAAGCGCCCCTTTAGTATTTTTTAGTGTTTGTTTATTTTTGAGAGAGAGGGAAAGACCATGAGACAGGGAGGGACAGAGAGCGAGGGAGACACAGAATCTGAAGCAGGCTCCAGGCTCTGAGCTGTCAGCACAGAGCCTGATGTGGGGCTGAAACTCACCAACAATGAGATCATGATCTGAGCCAAAGTCCGATACTTAACCGACTGAGCTACCGAGGTGCCCCAGAAATAGAACTGTTTTATGCTAGAAAAGAGAAACCAAGAGAAGAGGCTTGCCCAAGGTCACCAAGCTAGTGTGCCAGTTTGTCCTAGCACTGAAAGTTGGATCTCCTGATTTATAGTGCATATTTTGATATGTATACTTTGCAAAGTCTGGGAAAGCAAACTGGTGCTAAATGGCAGAAGTTTGTGAATACCTGTTAGTATGGACGAAAGCCTTGAACTTCTCCAGAATAACTGACAACAAATTATCAAACTGAGGGCTAATTCTTCCTTCTTGTTCATAACTCCTTCTTGAGCTTTTTTTTTTTCTTCCTGTGGTTTCAACCACACTCCTCTGTCCTGGTTTCCATCCTACATCTCTGAATACTCTTTCTTATTATATCTCCCTGGACTCTTAAATTTTTATGTTCTGCTTCTCTTCTTGCTCTTCCCTTAAGTGAGTTTTATCCAGTTCCATGGTTTTCCATTTCAGATGAATTTGGGTAAAAATTATACAAAATGGGAACTTTATTTTCTATAATATATATTATTTTGGCATAATACATATATAATAATAATATATATAACATATATATATTATTTCTGCCGGTGGCAGAAAATGGTGGGTATGACCATTGTCACATGTATCAACTGCTTTTGTCTAAAAGTTTGTCTCCCATTTCAAGGGTTCTCCTCACCATTTCCTCCTCCCAAGATGGCAGCTGGGTACAGGAGACTGCTCAGGCATCCTCACACCAATGGGAGGGGGCTCTGCATGTTGCCTTCTTCTTTTGGTCTCTTTGACTTTAGATGAGGTGAGCCTATCTCTATAGCTTTGGGGGACCTACTGTGGCACCCCTGATTTGAACTGTTTTCTCTGTGCTCCTCTCCATGCAGTGATAACCTGGTGGGCTCACCGGAAGCTCCACATCCATTTTCCACGTTCCCGTTGTGGTGCCTGGGAGCTTTGGATTCGCACCTCTGCCAGGCATAGTCCACGGGGAACTGAGAGTAAAGGGACATAGTATCAGTCCCATCTTCTCTTTTCTTCCCTACTCCTTTATCCCAGGTGCCAGTCATTCCATTATTCATTCAACAAATATTTACTGAGTGCCTATTAGTGTCAGATAATATTCTAGGGGTGGGGGATACCACAGTGAACACAGGGTATCTACCCTCATGGGCCTTCTACTAAATGCCCTTATCAACTACATAGTATATAGCGTTATGATGATCATGAAGCTTCTCTGAAGCTTCTAGTCTTTTCTGGCTGAACCTGAATTGCCCCCTCACACCCTCTGCTCTACTCCCAATGTTCACTCCTGCTAGAAAGGATGTGAGGAGGAAAAACATGGATTCTTGAACCTGACTTATCTTCTATCCTCCCATCTGGCTCCTTTTTTGAGCTTCAGAAAGACTTCCCTGTCTCCCATCCACACTGCCAGAAACTGCCCTTCCACCATGACCTTCTCTTTCCCCACGTGTTCTTCATTTAGGCCTTTCCTTGGGTTTGTAAGCCGCAGCCTCATGGTCTGGTCTCCATAGTATAAGGGCTCTGGGAGAAAAAGTACACAATATATTCTAAGAAGGCGAAATACATTGGATGTGTTTTACAACATAACTTCCACATCCATTTTCTGAAGACCTCCAAAACTGTGTGCCTGATCGTACCCTTTCCTATATGACAGACATAGATTTTGGGCTGGACATTTACCCTTATGTCTAATAAGTACCTTATGCTGAGCCATTCTCACAGTGAATGGAATCTCTTTCTTTAACCCAGTCATGTTCTCCACTTCATCACCTTAACTGAAACCTGAACATTTTCTTCAACTCACTCTCCCTCAAATCCTACATCCATTTTATTAGCAATCTTTTACCAAATCTATTTCTGAAATGTCTGACAAATCCATCTTATCCTTACAATTCTCATTCTCATTATCTCACATAGGGTGAGATATCCAGCTTTCTTGCCTCTACTCTCTTCCTCATCCCTAGCAGTGATTCAGTATATCACCTCTGTACTGTCTACAGGAGGTCATCAGGAGAGCCATTTTGTTTATCACAATGATGTTGACCGCTACTGGTACTTAAGGGGAAGCAGCCAGGGATGCTAATATTATGTCGGATACAGAACAGTCCTACGCACAGTGTATAAAGCAGAACGAGTAGGAGATACATGTGAAGAGATTTATTGCAAGGAATTATACAATTGTGGGGGCTGACTAGGTAAGTCCATAATCCACAGGGTAGGCTGGCAGGAAGGGCAAGTTGAAACTCTTGGACATGGACTGAAACTGCTGTCCACAGAGAGAATTTCTTTTTCATCGCAAAGAAGCCTCAGCTTTGAAGACCTTCCAAATGATTGAATCCATTCTACTCAAGTTATCTAGAATCGTCTGCCTCCCTTAACCATCCTCTATGTATCTACCAAGATGATCTTTGAAAAATCACACTTGGTCTTGATAAATTATCTCATGCTTAAGATGAGTCAATGTTCCTAGGGTGCCTGGGTGGCTCAGTGGGTTAAGCATCTGAGTTTGGCTCAGATCACGATCTCACAGTTCATGAGTTCGAGTCCTGCATTGAGCTCTGTGCTGACAGCTCAGAGCCTGGAGCCTGCTTCGGATTCTGTGTCTCCCTCTCCCTGTGCCCCTCCCTCACCCACACTGACTATCTCTCAAAAATGAATAAACATTAAAAAAAAATAAAAAAGATGAGTAAATGTTCCTGTAGTGAGTCCTAGAAATTTACTCTAAACTTTCGGTGAATTACAAAAGATTTATGTGATCGTCTCATATTGTCAAACTGCTGACATATGGCACACATAATTATTGTACTAAATTCCATCTACCTTGTGCGGGAAACAGCTAGTAGAGTGCTTGTCAGCATAGACTAATTTCTAAATCCACAGTCCCTTCATAATTTCACTTCTTTACTCTGGGATTCTTATTGTAGCTTTCTAATACAATATCTGTATGTTCTTAGCAAATTTTATCAAGAGGCATTGGATATTTATCTTAAATTCTCAAATATCTTTAAAGTTGACCACTTGAGAATTGAACAGATATGCGAGCATGCGATTCTTATTTTCGTAGTGCAAATTTAAAGAACTGTTGTGCTATTTATTTATCTGAGTTGTTTTATTTTTATTATACCATATGTCATTTACAATTGCTGAGTACGCCACTAAAGGCGTGTGTCTGCAATCCTCTGCTAAGAGATTAAATTAAGCCATGTAGAAAATGATGTATTTTAAAAGGACAATATTTTTGTGAGCATCATTGCTTTTATTGTCTGGTTAATTGTTGGCTGAATTTCCCCCAAGGCTGTGAAAAGGCAACAAATAATGATGCAGTGAAAGAACTATCGGGAAAAATCATGACTTGTTTTGGAAATGTTCTATACTTGTTACGGGTTAAAAAAATAAAGCAATGCCTTTTAGGCTCCCAGACAAATATACACACAATTCTTACATCCACACCATAACTCCCCCCTTGTTTATTGAGATATGATCTACATATAGTATAATTTACCCTTAGTTTAATGACTTTTGACACAAGGTCAACTTGCACCTGAAACCAGACTCGCAACATTTACATCCCCTCAGAAATTTCCCTCATGCCCCTTGCCGTGCAGTTCCCTGCCCATGGACAGACTGCCATGATTTCTGACACTATGGATTACTTTTGCCTATCGTGTGACTTCATATAAATCACAGAGTATGTACGCTTTAGCATCTGGTTTCTTTCATATGACCTAATGTCTGTGAGATTCATCCATGATGTTGTGTTTGGCAGTTATTTATGTTGCTGGATAGTATTATGTTGTATGAATGTATCATATTTTGTTCTCCTGTTGATGAACACCACATCGTTTCCAGATTTGGGGTTTTATATAAGACTGCTCTGAATTTTCTTATATAAGTCTTCTTATGGAGATACTTTCATTTCTCTTCGACAAATACCTAGGAGTAGAATTTCCAGGTCATAAGGTAGATGTATGTTTAACTTTAAAAGAAACTACTAAGCAGTTTTCCAAAATTGTACTGGTTAGCATTTTTAGAAGTAATATATGAGGTTTGCTCACCTGTTCCACATTCTTGTAAACATTTGCTATTGTCAGTCTTTTAGACTTTAGCCATTGTGTTGGGAATAAAAGGGTACCTCTCTGTGGTTTTAGTTTGCATTTTCTTGATAGCCAAGGCTGTTGAACACTTTTACATTTCCTTATTGATCAATTATATATCTGTGTGTGTGTGTGTGTGTGTGTGTGTGTGTGTGTGTGTGTGAAGTATCTGTTCGAATCTTTGGCCATTATTTTACTGAAGGTCTGTTTTGTTGACTTTAGGAGTTCTTTAAATAGTCTATATATGACTATGTATTGTATGTATGTATGTATATGTATTGCAAATGTTTTTCCTAATCTATGACTTGACTGTTTTAATGATATTTTTTTGATGAGCAGAAATTTTGTTAAATTTTAATTTTGTTCAAGTCCCGTTTACTCATTTAGTTTTTCATTGTTGCTAGTGCTTTTTGCATCCTGTTAAAGAAATTGTGGCCTCTCCGAAGATTGCAAAAATAGGCTGTTTTTTTTGTTTTTTAAATTCTTTCTGGTTATAGATTTTATGTTTAGGTCCATGATCCATTTTGATTTAACTTCATGCATAGAATAATGAAGAGATTGAAATTTATTTTTTTTCCTTATGGGTGCCCAGTTTCCCCAGCATCATTTCTTAAAATGCCTAATCCTTCCTCACTGACTTTACTACATGTCTTTTTTGAAAATCATTTGACACTATATATGTGGATTTATTTCTGAACTCTGTGCTGTTGCATTAATCTGTGTATCTGTTCTTCAGCCAATACAACACAGTCATGATTATTTTGGCTTTTTAAGAAGTCTGGAAATTAGGTTGTATAAGTGCTCCAATTTAGCTCTTCTTTGTCAAATTTGATTTGGCCATTCTGGATCTGTTATATTTACTTATTAATTTTAGAATCAGTTTGTCAATTTCTTCAAAAAAATAATGTTGCTATTTTGTTTTCCTTTAGAATTATTTTATTAAATCATAAATGTACAACAGCTTCTTAACTCTACACATGCACTTAATTTTCTTTTAAAGAAAAACATTATGTCTTATTACACCATGATCCTGGCTAATAGCTTTTGAAACTTTGAGGAAAATCTTTAAAAAGGTTTCACATGTTACCTGAAACCTACAAGTTTAACATTATCAAAGAAGGAATGCTTCTACACTTACAAAACCACTAGAAAGAAATAACAATTGAAAAGCTCAGAAACTGTCCCGAAGGCATTTTTTCCCCAACTCCTGCCTCCATAGCCAGGTAAAGTTATTAAATTATCCAGCGCATTCACAAAATGGCTCTCTGCATCTGCTCTGGTATCTTCTGCTATATCACTGCAGATTTATGCATGACTTAGATAAGAGTTCCCTTAACGTTATTATTTTGACAGCCTGGAACTGTTCCGTTACCTCTGGGCTCTCATCCTCTCCTATTTACACAACGAAGCCCAATATCAGCTTCTCCCTCCATATCCCCACTTCCTCTACTGCCTCCAGGCCCAGAGTTTCCTCCACCCTATGGTCCCCCCATGTTCCTGACAACACCACAGTTTCCACTTTTCATGGGACCACGGTTAGAAAGTTGCTGGTTATAATTTCCAAAATCATTGTAATTTCCATTTCCGTCATTTCCTCCTCCACGCTTGTCATAATCGCCTCCGTAGCCACCCCTCCCCTGCCAGGCTGCCATATCCAGGTCCTCCACCACCACTTCCTTCTCTTCCTCCTCTGTAACCAGAGCTGTCTCCAAAATTGCCACGTCCAGGCCCTCCTCTACACTCCTTATTAATGCTGCTCTTTTCATTTCTACTTTCTGTTTTAATATGGGGAAGAGTTTTGCAGTACTTTGAAGAATCGGTCTTTTATTTCATTTGTTTATCAAAATTTATTGAGCATCTATTCTCCTCTGGGGAATATTCTAGCCTGGTGTTTTATCAGTAAGCGGAATAGTCAAAGAACTCCATCTTTGTAGTAAAGAAAGACAAATAATAAATAAATTAATATACATTTAAGTACTATGGACACAAATGTGAGAAATCAAAGTGATAGTGATTGGTAGATGTGCGAACACAGGCTATTTTAAATAGGGATGTCAGGAAAAGGCTCTATAACTACATGACGTTTGAGCAGAAACGTGAATACATTAGAAGGGTGAACTTTGCAAATATCTGGAGGCACAACATTGATGTCAGAGGGAACAGCAAATCCAAATATTTGGAGGTGGGGCATACCTGCCAAATTCAAGGGGCAAGCAAGGAGGCCTGTGTGGCTGGAATTGAGTGAAGCAGGGGGTGAGAGGAGGAGATAAGGCTGGTGTGGTCCATGGTATAGACTTGAATGATGTGCGTTTTGAGCAAAGGGTGACATAATGTTTTAAAATGATATAGCTGTTGCTGTGTACCAGTTGACTACTGAAAGCTAAGAACGGAAGCAGGGAGATTGGTAACAGATGATGGTGATTCTTCTCCTTGATTTTTAACTCTTTGTTTACTGGCACTTAATCAGTTTGGTATTTTGATGTCAGGTACTAAGTGTGTGCTTTGACAAGAGGTAGACATTTCTTTGTGTAATTCCATATTAAAAATGAAACAGTAAGTAGAATTCTAATTTGTATGGTTCACTCATACTGATACCACCCATGTCTAATTCCATACTGTGTTCATGCCGTAAGCAGTGCTGGTTTTCAACCACATTTCTCGTTTTTGAGCAATCCGAATTAGAATGTCTTAAAACTTGACCACTTGATGATTCTCTGTGCATGACTTCTTCTATATGTCAAATGGAATTGCCTGCTTTTGGCCTCCTTTGAAATGATTTCAGAAGTTTTCACACATACATTCAGTTCTTTTCCTTTGGCAATGTGCAGTTTTGAAACAAAAGGGTGGTCAGTAAATGTTGATGTAGACTAAATCTTCGGTATTTTTAATAAGGGATGCCTTCAGACTATAGCACTGTTCTTCTCTTCTTCCTTATTAGTAGTATTACTTCTAGAAAACCTGTCTTTGAATTAGGAAACACAGAGAACCTATTACTGATACTAGATTAATTATGGGGTGGCAGTGAAACTTTATCAAGCATGGTAAATTTGATAGTGGAACTTTATACTGAATTGTTATAATTAATTCATTCTCTAATTTACTTATTTTGGTGATAGTTCGTTAGTATGTTCTTGTGCTCTTAAGAAGTTCTAATTAAGAGAGTGTCATGATAATAGTAGGATCATAATTATATGCATTTAATTATATTAAAGCCAAACATTTAGCTTTGTATGAATATTTTTAAGAAGTCCGAAATAAAAAATAATTAATATCCGAACTTGAAGATAATATTTTTCCTTTATTATATAATATTTGTAAATTTAGTTATTTCCAGCGCCTTACACACCGGTTTTTCTGGTTTAATTTGAACGTATTGCCCTTCTACTTGATATGTGGAACACAAGAGCAGGGAAATACTTCAGGATTTCATAAACAAAATAGACAGGGGTATCCACCAAACAACTTTGCAGCTAAAAGATGCTCAGCTGCCGTAGGAAGGGACCAGGCTCCAAGCTTGCTCCTGCAGCCCACCTCTCCGTGATGGCAAAACCAAGTGCCCCAGAGTGAGGTCCTGGACAGGAGCCTCTCACCACACCTGCTGAAGTGGCCAGTCCACTCAGCTATGGCCTGGGTCTGTGTGGCCCCCTCAGCCCTCTCGATCACACTGATTTTTTTAATACTTTGAAATTAAGGGACAAAACTTATGCGCAATAATATGCGGTAATGATCTGTCTCCTATTTGGACTTTCTTTGTGCCATCCTCCATGAAAAGCATAGAACGTGGTTTGCCATTAAAAAGAGATCACCTCAGCCAGGTGAATTGCTGTCAAGCCGTGGGTAGCCCTGAACTTATGTGTCTAAGGTCATGGTTATTACCTAAACAAATAGGAGAATCTAGGCAAAGACATAGCTCAAATAGAGTGACTATTTTAGAACAAAAGAAATAGTACATTCTTTATCGTGCTAAAGTAAAGCATCTATAGGATATAGTTAGTGTTATGTTTTATATTTATTTCTTGCTTTTCTCTCTCCTTAGAAAACATTCTGGGTAATTTAAAAAATTGCACTAGTTTTAATAAAATAGCTCTCTTAATTCTTTCCCTACTGTTGCAGTTAATTTAGGCAATGTCAGGCTGTTACTGTTAGAACTGCTATTCAACTGAAAATGTATTATAATGTGCTGCACACATAAAAAATTACATTATAATGAGCAAAACCGAGCTAAACATAATTGTGCCTATAACAGCACTGTGACAGGAAGTGTCTCCAGTAATGGTGATGATTTCCATATCAGTGATAATTGTATTGTCTCATTTGCATTGTCTTCTTCTTGCTGCCATATTGATGCACAGAATGTGTCCATCCGTTCCTGGGAGATATGTAGATGCCAAAAAAAATGTAGTTAACTCCCTCTTCTATTCCTAGAAAAATCTTAAGTAATCAAAAAGTAAAAAAGATGACAGCAGCCAAATTGCATCCCCCAAGGCTGCACCTCCCTGCTCCCCCCAGCTCCCTTTAATAGGTGTACTTGCGGGGCGCCTGGGTGGCGCAGTCGGTTAAGCGTCCGACTTCAGCCAGGTCACGATCTCGCGGTCCGTGAGTTCGAGCCCCGCGTCGGGCTCTGGGCTGATGGCTCAGAGCCTGGAGCCTGCTTCCGATTCTGTGTCTCCCTCTCTCTCTGCCCCTGCCCCGTTCATGCTCTGTCTCTCTCTGTCCCAAAAATAAATAAACGTTGAAAAAAAAAAAATTTAAAAAAATAGGTGTACTTGCTGGAGGCAACTTTCAAAAACATCTTAATGGCCTCAACTCTCAGGTTAAAAACAGTTAACCATTTCTGCCTTTAGCCAGGGCCTGCTGGGTTACAGAGGAGCCGGATTGTCATTGCCGGGCCAGCCATCTCTAATACAGATGAATCGAGCTTTACAACTTCTCAAACATGCAGAGGGGAAAAAGGAAACGAAGCATTCACTCTTATTCATTGGTGTATCACCAGATAGTCTCTTCAGCTCTTAGAGAAACAGCACGATGGATTCTGACCCAGGATTCTGGATAAACGGGCAAGATAAACAAAAACAAAAAACAACAAAAAAAAAACAACAAACAAACAAACAGAAAACAAACACAGACGTTACAAAACCTACTTATCATGTAGTGGAGTTCACCTTCTTCCCTGGCCCTTTTCTCCCTTCTGTCTCAATACAGCAACTACTTATTAAGCATTTGCTATGTGTAAAGCATCGTGCAAGGCATGGAGGGATTCAAAAGGGACTAAAATAGCCTCCAGTTCTTCAAGGGGTGAGTTGGCAATGAGTTGGGTACTCAAATATTCACAAGGAAAAAGTCTGGAAATCACATTTGGGAAAATGTGTCTACAGTGACGTATCTTTTATGTCAAGTTCAAGAACTATATAGATTTTTTTTTTTAATTTTTTTTTTTCAACGTTTATTTATTTTTTGGGACAGAGAGAGACAGAGCATGAACGGGGGAGGGGCAGAGAGAGAGGGAAACACAGAAACAGAAGCAGGCTCCAGGCTCTGAGCCATCAGCCCAGAGCCTGACGCGGGGCTCGAACTCGCGGAGCGCGAGATCGTGACCTGGCTGAAGTCGGACGCTTAACCGACTGCGCCACCCAGGCGCCCCGAGCACTATATAGATTTTTTTGAAGCAAAACTGCTGCAGGAGATTACAGAAACAGAGGGGTTTTTTTCAAACTAAAACAAACTATACATTCTACATTGCTTTATCGCTTTATTGCTTCCCCTCTTACAGAGTTTGAAAAAGCATCTCTCTCAGTATGTGAATTCCCCTTTTTCAGAAGTTAAGCAAACACCCAATTACTTATGGATGCAATTTTACTGGTTGCAAATGACTTGATTTGCAAGCCATCTGGTTCCTGGTTCTTTGGTATTGGTTACAAGTCAAAACTCCTCAAGTCTGGGATACCTGTGTCAGGACTCACAGCTTCTCTTCACTCTTCATTTGTCCAAAGAAAAAATGTCTTCCTTTGATGTCTTCTCCATGCCTGTTCTAAAAAGAAACAAAGCCTTTGCTGAAGTTTTGCCAGTTTTCGAGATATGTGAATTCCGACATCTAATTGCATCAATGCAATAGAGTTTTGTCAACTCAAAAATTATCTCTCTCTTTATTTTTTAAACATTGATAGCAACTGTTGCATCTTGGGTATAGAGTCCCTACAGGGTCGTAAATCCAGTTGTGGGCTTTAGAATAGGGCAGTAAATGATTTCGAATAAAAAGTCATAAGGATGTGAAAGCCCTAAATTTATTTCTGTGTGTATTTCTGACTTCACTTGAAGATGTTGGAGGAAGAAGGATCTGTGGGTTGGGACAGAAAAAGGAGGAAGACACGGAAGGGGTTGAGTGAGTTTGGAAGGAAAGTTGTGAGCCTTAGAAGGAGCTCCTGAATTTGGTGTCCGGGCTGAGCTTCAGCAGCGCTGAGGCTGGCATTGGAAGCTCCTTACGAGTCTTAAGCATGGGGAAGATTTCTGAGAACACATGAGCAATCCAAAGGGTGTCCGAAGCATTTTCCATTTTAGGTTCTAAGGTAGTAGACAGGAGTAGACCCAAAAAACAGGAAGGAACAATGCTGAGTCACAAAGCAGTCACTGGATGGAGGACTCGACAAAGAAAATGAAGACGCTTCAACTGCACATTAGCTCCAACAGAGCAAGAAAGATCTCCAAGCATCTTGGTGGAAGCTTGAGGAAAGTACCGTGAAAAAACTCTTAGGAAAAAGAGATAACATTGATGGGACAGTTTGCATTGCACAAAATGTCTTTGCTATTCTTTTCATGTTTTGTCTTGTTTAGGGAACAGAAGCACGCGAGAGCTTTCGGAGGCAGACTTCTAACACCCGTCGCTCATATGGTCTTAGATTTTCTTTACCTTCAATTCTGTCACCATGGAGTTTAGAAACTTGCCTCTGGTGGCTGTGGGTGTCAATTCAGTTTCAGAAAGAGTATCCAAAACAAAACAAAAGTAAACCCTTGGACCTGTCTCGAGCAAGCGTTGGTCACCACTGGAGCCTGTGCTGGTCTCTGCACCTTTCAGAGGACGGCGCCTTTCTCTCTCCATGGCCTGGTGGCATCCACTACTGCTGCAGAGTTTCCTGAAATTTGAAAAAACTAAGTCCTACTCGCCCACTGTGGTGCTGAGATTTGGTAGCATTGTTGTACTTTGCTAAGTATAGCCGGCACGTGAGCTCACATTAATTTCAGGTATAAGACACAGTACGGGATAGTGTAGTATACACCCGCAATTCCCTACCTTAGGCTTTGCTCACCACAAGCGTGGCTACCACATGTCACGATCCAGTGCTATGACAACACCATTGACTGTTCTCCTTATGCTGTACCTTTTATTCCCATGTTTGTTTGAGACGGCAAATGTTATTAAGGTGACAGTAATTTCCACTTAACTGATACATATCTTTCCCTTAGCGCTGCATTTTCTTTTGCCGCATCGCACAGACCTTTGTCATTGAGCATCTTGGCACCTCTGTTCTTGTCTGTCCCGTGGTAGCCTGCAGGGATGCATTTTTTTATAGAGAGGGACTAAGTGAACTCAGCCACAAATGCGCAGATGGAATAACCGGTGGTACGTTAGCACAAATATATATGCTTAGCACGCATTTTAATGTATGTTCTAATAAGCGTTGGGTCCTAGCGGAGGAAGGAAGAAAAGACAGCTGTGCGTTGAATTTCCCTCGCAGGACACCTTTGAGAAGGCAAGCTTGAGTAGCAGTAGCAGTGGAGGCACCAGCCTGAAGAGTGAACTTTCAGAAAGCGCAGACCTGCCCCCCGAGGGTTTCCAGGCCCCCTGCGGTAAGGATGAAGACAGGGCCTGTGATGAAATCCTGTCCGAGGAGACCTTCAACTTGGAAAATATTGACAAAGGTATTTCTAGTGAAGTGGTGGCCACGTGAATGCGCTCTTCAATGTTGTCTGTTTCAAGGCTCATTTGCTCTCTTTCTTTGTTCTGTTACTCTTCTGTTCATGTGCAGACATGTACTCAGAGCTAGATGAGGAATTGGACATTTCGGACAACTCCAGCAGCTCCAGTTCGAGCCCTGTGAAAGAATCTACATTCAGTAAGTTTTCTTTGCCGGCTTGTGGGGTTCCGGTAGGTCGTGGTTTGGGAATCACGCTTGGGAGTCGGGTGACCGCCATCGTATGCGTAACGCAGCGGTTTATATTCTAGGTGCAGTGCTAATTAGGACAGGTTTGTCTAGCCTTCTGGCAGGCCCAGAGGCCAATCGGCACTGTGGTCTGCTGTTGCCTTAGCTGTCAAACGAATAGTTAGTTTTATTATTTCTACTGGCAAATACACCTTGTAACTGCGGAGTGGAGATAACTAATTTGGAGAAACACTAAATAACCACAGGAATAATGGAAGTGACCTCTTGTGAGTCTGTTCTCTAAGGGTTAGAGACCTGGAGAAGAAGTTAGTCTTGGAGTAGACTAAGTTTTGTATGATTTTATTTATGTTATGTAAGGGATAGATTATAATTTCAAACACTAAAGTAGAATAAATATTTTAATTGTTTAGTACTATGAAAAATATGTTATATAAATTCAGTCCATATGTTAATTTTGCCTCTTACTTTAAAACAGTAAAGTAAATAGTCTGGGGTATGGGGTATGGAAAAGAAAAGAAAAGATATATTTGGATAAAATTTGTAAGGAAAGATAGGATTCAATTCATTCAACAAATCTGAAACTGAAAGAAAAGAGCAGTTAAAATAGAATATGGAGAGGAAAGAATAATTCTTTTAAAAGAGTAAGTTGAAGGCATATTAATTAGGGTAGAAATATTTTGAAATTTTTTTAATGTTTATTTTTGAGAGAGAGAGAGAGAGAGAGAAAGTGTGAGCAGGGGAGGGGCAGAGAGAGAGGGAGACACAGAATCCCAAGCAGGCTCCAGGCTCTGAGCTGTCAACACAAAGCCTAATGCGAGGCTCGAACTCATGAACTGTGAGATCATGACCTGAGCTGAAGTCGGACTCTCAACCGACTGAGCCACCCAGGCATTCCAGGATAGAAATATTTTGAAATAAAGTTAGTATAAATAAATTTCTCTCATTAAGGAGTATACTATGAAAATCTCAAAAGAAGGTTTAAAATAATCTCCCTGAGGATCAAAGTTAAACCCTAAGGATTGAACTTCATTTTTTTTTTTTGTTTCTTTCCGAATTTAATTGTCCATCAAAATAGTGACTACGTGTTCCAGATTTTCTGGAACGATCTCAGTTTCCAACATTGATTTTTCCCTGCAAATTCCTGCCTGCTAGATATAATATCCTGATATGTGATTGGGAAAACATGAATGTTATACAGGAAAAATATTCATTCATATGTAGCAAATTCTAGAAGAAGTTAATTACTGGCTGTTTGGAGATGAATTCAGTTTTTTATATTCTGGGTAGCAACAGTGGTCAGTGGGGAAGCAAGGAGGAAAAGTTGAACATTTAAACTTGCATGTGGCAACTTGTAGCTGTCTTGGCAAGGGCTTTAGGATAATTATGACATGGATATTGTATTTTCCTTTATTAGCTATTAGTAACAGAGTTGCCTTTTTAGTACCTTTTCTTTGGAAAAAGGACCTTGCACAATCCCATTAAGTAAACAGTAATTCGAAACATTATATTTCAGCTGATGCTTTTATAAATGATGACCATCTTTAGAGTATGTAAAATTGCTCATATTATAGGATGGAGCATTTTTTAAATTAATAAATAGGTAAATAAATGAAAGGTTTGTAGAGGGAAAATATAAAGATATTTTTATGTTCTTGTTCCAGGCATTTTAAAGAGAAGTTTTAGTGCCTCGGGAGGAGAAAGACAATCCCAAACAAGGTACGTACACATTGAGCTCCCAGAACTCTGCAGAGCTGAGCTATTGGTGGTAAAGTGAAACCTGATGGCTAGAAGTCGCCATGGACATGTGGTACTAGAGGCTGTGAGAGCCCACCCTCCCAGCAGTGATTACGGTTTACCAAGCAGCCTACCATAAAGAGTACTAAGCTTAGGGGTGCCCATGTGGCTCAGTTGGTTGAGCGTCCAACTTCAGCTCAGGTCATGATCTCACTGTTCTTTTTTTTTAAAATTTTTTTTTTTTTTCAACGTTTATTTATTTTTGGGACAGAGAGATTCTTGAGTTCGAGCCCCACATCGGATTCTGCTGTCAGTGCAGGGCCCACGTCAGATCCTCTGTCTCCCTTGCTCTCTGCCCCTCCCCCGCTCTCTCCCTCACTCGCTCTCTCTCTCAAAATAAATAAATAAACATTAGGAAAAGAGTACTAAGCTTAGGCCAGGGTTTAATTCTAGCTTTGTGACCTTCAGCTAAGCAGTTAGCCTCTCGGAGCTCAGGGGTGGACCAGGAAAGCAGGTGGTTGTGCTTTATGGGCTCCTCTGGAGCCCTGGCTCCTTATATCTTGTTTTTCCACCTCCTCGGGTGGGCTATATGGCTCATCCTCATGGCAAATGTGGCAAATGTGGACCACATCACATCCACACCCCAGCCAGCAGGAAGTGGAAAGGACAGGACCCGACATTGTGCTCATCCCTTCTATTCATATACCATTGGCTGGAAGGTAATCATAGGAGCACATCTCCTATGGGAGGGATGAATATGTTTGGGGGATTCTGTTTTAAAGGGAAAAAGAAACTTATTTGGGGATAATCAGCAGTTTCTGCAAGAGTTATCTTTTGGGCTAAAACTAAAATGAAACCATTAGGTTTGGCCTAGTGAAGTCCCTGGTGACTGTCATGAGGGCAGTTTCCATAGCATTGAGTGAGGTTGGCAGCAGTAGGATTGTGGTGCTTTTAGAAGTTACAGAGGCAGTGATGGGGGGAAGAAAGCTAAGAGTGAGCAAGGTAGTTAGCTGGTAGGGGACGTTTGGTGAAAAGGGGCCTTTTTAGAATCAGGATGACTTCAGGGTGACTGGTACTAAGGAGAGGCAGCCAGTGGAAAGGAGAGATAAAGAGAGAAAAGGAATTGATAAGACACAGGCACAGAGTAGCTTGAGCCTAGAGAGTGGGTCTGGGAAAGATGAAGGGACAGCTCTTTCTCTGTGTCTGAAGAAAAGGGGGCAAAGACAAAATTAAGCTAGAAAAGCAGAGAAGATTATACTTGGTGGTTTCTGTCTACTAGATGATTTTCAAGGTCACTGCTGTGAAGATGGTCTAGATTTGAGGAGTGGTCACCTGGGAAGAACCAATATAAAGATGGGCAGACAACTGAGTGGAGACAGGCAGAAGGACTGCCAGACAGCTCTTAGTCAGAGACACCAGTTGAGGCTACCTGTGCATAAGCGCGTAGGTGGTGATTCCAGTCAGTGGTCTGTGGCACTGTGGGTGACCCTGGCTAGGGACGTGGCTGCATGCAATGTGACAAAAGGGTAAGGCTATGGTGTGCTTTCTCAGCTGGGCTTTCTGGATGCCAGCAAATGAACCTGACTTTTGTTGACTCATGCAACAGAGGTTCATTAAAAGGCTCTATGGCGGGGGGTGGGGGGGGCAGTGCTCATGTAATTAGAAACCCAGAGGTTCTAAACTTAGGAAGGAATAAGGGCCAGATGAGCCGCTGAAGTCTGTGGAGGAGGCACTGCTGGCAGAATCAGAAAGGCCCTGATGCTGGGATAAAGGATCTCCCAGTTTGCTTTTGGCACCCATGTGTCACCTTTCTCAGGACTCAGTGTCTTGCTAGAGAGAGTCAGTTGGCCTGGATTGAATCAGGATCCTATTTACCGCTGCCGGGAGAGCTGAGTTCCGTGATCGACTGCCCCCTCCAAGTCCGTCGGGAGGTCCTTGCTGCAGGGAGCACGGTGGGTACTGGGCAGCCAGAATGGAACTACTGTCCACTGGGAAGATGAATTTCAGAATGAGGAAGCTGCCTTGCAAAATCCTGAAGGGTTCAGTTAGGGGACAAAGGAGGGTTCATGTAGAAAACTACTTTTTGTCTAGTCAAAGATACAGCATCACTAATTACTTATTTTTTTCCAAGTAAGGCTCAGGAAGGGTTAGCACGAAGCCTTTTAATTTCCTAATTCATTTCTAGTGTTGCTAGTGACAAAAACCCAAGGAAAACCTATCAGAGTGCATAAAATACCAGAAGGGCCATTGAGGGAATCCTACACATTTTTTTAGTGGGCCGATGTGCCGAGAAGTGATGGTCAGACGTAAAGGAGAGGGCAGGGAAAAGAGAAACAGTCCCGAACCCCAGGAGAACCAGAATGGGGGATTTAGAGGACTTGGGACTTGAAATAGAGGATCGCCCAAGGAATTTGCTGGGCTTGCAGTTCCCTCCAATTGCCTTCCTTCTAGCTTCTTGTCACTAAGCCACCACCTCTGCTCCCACTTTCCACAGACAAGAAAGCCACACACAGGAGCCTGGAGCCATGGGAGCTCTTGCTTGTTGGCCCAGCAAGAGAGGGGACAGGGTTGGAAGATGTGGCTGCAGAGCTGGGGGTCTGATGCTACCACAGAGTAGGATGTCCTCCTCAACTCCGGTATCAGGGCTTCTACCTTAGCCACATCACCAGTTCAGTGGACTTTTGTGAGCTGATCTGGAAATCTAGCCAACTGCTTGGAACAGTATTTGATTTGCATAGGGAAATGTCCAACGAGTTCTCCCACAACATAACTAGCAAGCGCGCTCTGGAATCTAGCCATTACCGGGTTTGTGACTATTTATGTTTTTAAGAACATCCCTAAAAGGCTTTTTTTTTCCCCTCCTATTATTGGATACTTTATTCAGTGATATAAATGTGCTTAAATGTATAAAATACGTGCAAAACAAGTATTTTAGTACAAAAATGCCTCATGACATATGGGTCTAACTCCCCAATTAAAAGAATTTTATATTAAAATTGGAATTGCCAATCAGATGAATTTAAGCATCTTGAAGTTGTTAAATAATTCTGGTCTTTTTTTCTAAAAGGATTCATGGAAAATTGTCTTATTTGAAACAGCCCAGTTAAGTCCAAACCTTCAAAAACAAAAGAAACATAGGTTCTATATATTTTAGAGCTTGAACTGGCTTTTAAAACTAGTCATTATCTGAAGATTTTATAGTGAATTGGCTAAACTAGAACCAACAGAAAGGAGACGTTCAATCTGAAGCTCATCGAAAAAGGGATATTACAGAGTGTAATTACATTAACCCTTTTAACTTGAGGTTAATGACCAAGCCAACAGGTGGAAAATGGAAAATGGCGCAGATGTTGAGGCTGATGCATCAGAAGGTGCATAGGTGAATAGGACGTGAGCTAAAGTAACATTTGAAAGCTGTGCTGTGTGTGGTGCAGTGTAACATGCCATCAGGAACACAGGTCGGTTTAAGACGAGCTCTCTTCCCTCAAGGAACTCTGAGTGTAACAGGGAGACAAGGACAGACTTCAGAAGAAGATGAATGACAAAAGACAGCCTGTGATTCATGCCAACTAAGAGGAGAGACAGTTAATGACTTTTGACGTCCTTCCAAGTAACCCCCAGGCCTTCTCTGAATTAAAAGGAGACAATTTGAAAATGTATTTCTAATTCTTTAAATTAAAAGACATTAAAGGTAAAGTTATTTGCCATCTCATTTGTTTAGGATTTTTCTGGGTTTCTTGGTTTACTGAAGTGAAATGTGAAACCATTCTGCAAAATATTTAGAAGCTAAATGAGAAGTTAGAATCTAAAAGAAGATAGCCAAGTTACATAATAGAAAATATTTAGAAGCTAAATGAGAAGTTAGAATCTAAAAGAAAATAGCAATGCTACATAATAGAAAATATTTAGTTGCTAAATGAGAAGTTAGAATCTAAAAGAAGATAGCAGAGCTATAAAGTAGAATAAAAATAAGTAGAAAATCAAGCCTGCAGAGATTTTTGGGTATTCTGTGTCACATATGAAACAGTAGACCAGTTACAGTGAGACCTTGGGCAGCTCTCCCCCTTGGGGATCCTTATTGGCTCTTAAAACAACAGAATTGGTACCATTGAGAAAAAGCCACAGAGTTTAGAATTCAAACTTGGTCCTGGCTAAATAGCTCAGAGAGAAAACTTGAGCATAAATTCTGAGATTCTATCACCCCCGATATCAGGGACCAGATTTAAGCCAATTGCCTGTTGAAGGACCAATGTACCTCCCTAATAATTTGCCATAGACTTTCAAATGGAGCTAGGCAAATGGAACTAGAGGGACAGCTTCTGCCTCCTCAGAGAAATACTGGTCTCAGGGCTGGTGAGAGGAAACATCATATTAGAACTGGAAGGCATCCTGGTGAGCCAAGTCATCATCAAGTTACGAAATTTTTTCCAGACTCTAATAGCAAGACCAAGAGAGAATGAGTTCTCAACTCTTAGAAGTATATACTTGTTCTATGAACTACTGAGCAGAAGTGACATGAAGCCAGCAAATAATTCCTGTGGGCTCCTTTTTTTGACATATTCCTCCCTGTATCTCCTCCCCCATCCCCAAATCACCGAAAGTCCTGGAAGCCAAAGTCAAAGCTGAGGTTCCATATCAGTGGAGAGAGCCCCATTCCTCAGTTCTGGAACTGTAGCATTCATGAAGAGAAAGTGAATCTCCAAATCTCCATTCTCAGATCTCCAGACATGAAATCTCCCTCAGTAGGATGCCATCCAGGCAGCAGCCATTCCCAGGGCTCTCCTACCCCTTCCCACCCCAAGAAAATCTGGAGATGTCAGGATAGCATTTTTGACATTATACAGGCAGACTATGGGGAGCTTCTAGATGACCCGCATTTCCTAATGATGAACAGGTCCTTCACACTATATGTATATTCACTGAGTACAATTTGCTTTTAGACTTTTGACTTACTAGAATAGACATTTGATTTTACATCTTCATTCTTTGCATGTTATTGGAGAGTCATGAACAGGAGTGTCACTTGGGACACTCCTATAAATGCTTATCGATCTGAGTGTCACCAAATAGCTGCTTTGGTTGTGATAAACTCATACTCTACTGAGGGCTAACCAGTTAGCTCTCTTGAAGATGCCGAACCATGAGATAACTAGAACTGACTTACATTTAGCTTCCGTCTCGTAAGTAACAGAAGGCAGACAAAAGTGAACTTAATGGAATATTTTTTATATATTGCTTTTAACACATGTACAGGTCATGTGATGGTCTATTTGAATAACTTTTCTTGAATGAGATTGTGAAAAGTTATTTTGTTTTAAGAGCTTCAGTGAGATAATTCACACAAAATAAGCTGCACATATTTAAAATGTGCAATTTGATAAGTTTTGAATATGCATATCCCTGTGAAATAACAATTAAGATAGAGAACATATCCATGTAAAAGTGTCGTCATGTCTGTTTGTACCCTCACTTCTCCTCACTCCCCACCCTAGGCAACCATTGAGCTGCTTGTTGCACTCTAGATTAGTTAGCATTTTAGACTTTCATATAAATGGAGTTATATAGTACATACTCTTATTTGTCTGGCTTCTTTTAGGCAGCATAATTATTTGGAGATCTGTCCATCTTGTTTTCATAGTCTATCAATAGTTCATTCTTTTTTATTGTTAAGTAGTAGCCCATTGTATGGATATATCATGGTTTGTTTTCTATTCATCTGTTACTGGACATTTGAGTCCCAGTACTTGGCTGCTACAGATAAAGCTGTGATGAACATTTGTGTCTTTATATGGATACATACTCTTAAAAATCTTGGGTAAATATCTAGAAATGAAATGACTGGAACGTATGGTAGGTGGTGCTTAACTTTCTAAAGAAGCCTGCCCAACTGTTTTCCAGAGTGGTTGTACCATTTTTAAGTTCCCAGTTTTAGAGATTTGAACCGCACACATATATTGAGAAATGTTGAAGTGCATGATAGTGTTTGTGGAAATCATCTTTTATTTTGATGTGGACATCTCTGAAATTGCACAGAGTAAAAGAGCGCAATTCACTCTTTATAGTCATCTGTCACAAAACATTACCTGTTTTGAAATAATCATATTAAGTAATTATCCTTATTGTTTGATGTTTTGCGAACATTGATAGTTAGTCAAAAGCTGGATTAATTACTGTCTGTGTCAAGAAAAAAAGCACAAATTCAATAATTAGGACTTTTTTTTGAAATTTCTAATTTTAATCATTTTCAGTGATCTAAATAATCTAAAATTTCCTGCCTCCATTACTAGTTAGGAAGGAATTAAGAATGGGCATGACTTTTACCAGTTTCTATCTGGATTTTATAGTCTCAGTACATAGATAGATAGATAGATAGATAGATAGATAGATATAATCCACTGCATTCTAACTTTTATTTCAATTTATAAATTATCTTGTATAGTGGAATTTGATAATGCACACAGGGCCTTCAACTTCTCTAACTACTATATACACTGACTACAAAGTAAGCTTTGGTCATTGTATTATGATTTTCTTAAGAACATTCATTCATTCATTCAATTAATATTTATTATTGTACACTGGCACATACCAGACAATGCCGGGTCCATCTTTGCATTTCCCAGGTGGCAGTGTATTGTGCATAGGTGCCAGCCCCCAAATACTTGTTAATTAATTGATGAATGACTGTTATCTTAGCATAAATTCTATATCTCTCTTTGGAATAGGACTAAAATCCCACCTATTGACTTGAACCTACAAGCCTTTGCCATAGTCACAGCATAAGTCCCCATTTTACTTTATTTTTTTCTTAAAGATTCTGTTGCTCAGGCAACGAGATTTCTCCATGCCTGCTTGCATCCTGTCGCCAAGGCAACAGGGTGTAGTTGGCAGGTTGGTTTGAGATATTGGATGTTTGCGGTCTTGGAGATGCGTTTGGTTCACAACTTCTTTGATAAATCAGGATATGCATAATTTGTACTCAAGGATGTGCACCTGGCATTAGTCTTTGAGTCACATAAAAGATGATTGTGGACATTTGAGACCATCCAGCATCATATATGTGACCAGAAAGACTCTTGTAGAACCTCAGGACCTATGGGTTTTGCCTCCTTTTAGCAGAAGCCTTGCTTATTTTGACTTGTTGGTGTTCTCTACTCGCCCTTTTCATAATCCATATCTTGTTTTACTTAAATTGAATACTTGATCACTACTGGCCAGAATCAACCTAGCCTATCTGCCAATGTCACAATCAAGCAGCCTCACAGAAACAATGATCAGTAAGACCACTTTATTTCTTTTCTGTGACAGTTCTAAACTTTTCTGGCTAATTGCTTGTTTGTTTCTGGCTGTTATTGGAGTAAGGACGGAGAGCCACAGGGTCACTATTCTCCTTTCCTGTAGTGACACCACCTCTGTTAACATTATAGATAAGTGAAAAGCCCATATTGAACAGGAGAACTCAATCCTGCATAATGCCGTGTTTTCACACAGGACATGTTTATGAATGTCACTACCAGAAAGAGACTTCTAAGTGGTAAAATGCTAGTTAGCTCAGATGGTATGATTGCAGTAGCCTCAGACAGCGTTATCTTAGTACTGTAAGTCAACCTTCTCATTTCAGAAGGTTAAATATTTCTTCTTTTTACCCACATCAAATAGTATTGACTACTTTTCACCACTGAATTAAGTTATGTAATGTGCCTCCTATGCGTGTGAAAATATTTCCTTGGTTCAGAAGTATTTGAAACAGTTTTACAAGGTATAAAATTCTAGAACTCCATCTCTTTATGGCCAGGACTCCTCTAAACACAATAAGTATCCCAGTAATTTACTCTGAACTTGAATTCATTCAGCGGAAAGTTGATTTAAAAAATTACAAAGCTAAACCTTCAATCTCCACCTTACCTGTTATTGGTTTGGGGTGGAAGTTGTAGGCTAACACTCAGATGCAGTGCTTCAATTTCTGCTTTAGGTTATAAATTCTGGATGAAGTCGCCCCGGATCTGAAGAGAGCTGGAGGCATGACCTTTTGGAATCCTTTGAAACCTTCCGTTTCTCTGCAATTCTGTTTTAATCAGCCTGAAGTTCTATTAGTCAATGCCCATTTTAAAAGTTTCAGAGGACACAAGCTTCATTATATTAAGCCTTTTCACCAGAAAACATCTCTAGACTGTTCTCTTTGTGTTAAGTCATCTCTGCCTGTTTTCCAGCTTACACTCTCATGGGAAACCATCATCTGCAGCCATAATGTTCTATTGCGCATAAACATTCAATCCAGTCCTAGAGGCAGACTTCCCTCAGGCTTTGCATAATTTCAATCTTTTGTCCATCTGGACCTAATGATTGTGTAGTTAAATGTTGTCCCTTCTGGCTACAATTAGTCTGTTCTATTTGGCAATTTCAGATGAGTATGCTTTCTTGTGATCCATGATATGATTTGCAGAGAAATTAACAGTTTTTCTGCTATACGTATATAATCTTGTAAGTTCCAAGGCTAAGGATTGTTTCTTTTCACCATCCCGTCTCTAATGTCTGGCACAGTTTCTACACGTAGTGGGCACTTCATCGATATTTGTTGAATGAACGTGTGATGTTTATTTTTAAAGATCCCCTAAAGTTCATTTAGAGCCCCTAAAGAAGAATTTAGAATTATATTAAGGAGTAGCAAAGTTGGCAGCAACTCAGCATCGTCAGGATAGTCTATTTCACATATATGACTAGCCCATTTTTTTAACATATAAAAATGTTTGGAATTTTGGATTCTTCAGGACAGCTGGAAGATTCATCTAGTTAACTCGACCTGTGAGTGCTTATGATCTATCAAAAGTACCTGTAACCTTAGGAATAAAAGATTTTTGCACGTTACATTTTTTCTAATTTTTAAAAAAATATTTATTCATTTTTAAGAGAGAGAGAGAGAGACAGAGAGAGAGAGAGAGAGAGAGAGAGCGCGAGAGAGCATGAGCTGGGAGGGGCAGAGACAGGGAGACACAAAATCCGAAGCAGGCTTCAGGCTCTGAGCCCCCAACGCAGGGCTCGAACTCACGAGCCGTGAGATCATGACCTGAGCCGAAGTCAGATGCTTACCTGACTGGGCCACCCAGGTGCCCCTCGCAAATTACATTTTAATTCACCATTTAGGATAGTCCAAGAAGTATCACAGGCTTTGCAGCTATGTGGCATGACTTTTAGCCTCAGTCGTAATTTCTGTGAAGACAGCGACTCTGGAATGCACTGTTGAATATGGAGGCCACTGGCCACGTGTGACCCTTGAGCAGCTGAAATGTAGCTGGTGTGACAGAGGAACGAAATTTTTAATTTCATTTTAATATTGATTTAAATACAAAACTGAATGTCGAGTATCTCATGAGTTTTGTATTTAGTGCATGCTGAAATGAGAATATTTTAAAGATAAAGGGTTAAACAAAATATGTTCTGAAAATTAATGTCACTTCTTTATTTCTACTTTTTAAAAATGTGGCTACCAGAAGATTTAGACTTATGTCTGTGGTTTGCATTATATTTCTATTGGGCTGTGCTAGACCCACCCGGAAGGCTAAGGGGCAGGGTTATTCATTGGCACTTGCTGTGATAGAGCAAGTATGTCATGGATGTGAGGGTATGAGGTGCTGAAACAGATGGTCTGCTCCTCAGCCGGGAGGCATCCTGCCCATTTTGGACACTGCTGAGATTATGCCCCTCTTTCTGAGGGCGGGGGCTACCCATTTTCTTTCTTTAAACATGCCGCTTCTCCCACAACTAGGCAGAGTGTATTAACCGTACAAGTCTGGCAAGTTTCACTGACTTTTCCAGGTTCTGAAAACTTGGGCTGGGAAAGGGACAGAGAAAATAATGCGATCAGGAGAGTGCTGGTATGGTGGGGAGTTAGGAGCGGGAAAGGAAGGGAAGGAACTTGCCATCAAATGCAAAGATTTTGCCATTAATCTAGTACGTCAGCTGGTCAGTGGGTAAATGAGTGCCAGTTTTGTTTTGCTTCGTAACTTAAGGTATGTGTTGCATTTATGTATCAAGAATTCTATGCTTAAAATGAAAGTGTCGGTGTAAGAGATTTATTAACCATGTTTATTTGTATTTAAATCCCGGGGCACCTGGTTGACACAGTCGGTTAAGCTCAGGTCATGATCTTGCAGTTCACAAGTTTGAGCCCCTCATCGGGCCCTGTGCTGACAGCTCAGAGCCTGGAATCTGCTTTGGATTCTGTGACCTCCTCTCTCTCTGCCCCTCCCCAGCTTAATCATTCTGAGAGTTTCTAAACCACTGTGATGAGATAGGGTTTTTCCACGTGCCGGTAAAATGTCAGGTCTGCTGTGGGCTTGCATGGGCTTATTCTTCTGTTTGTTAAGCTCTCAAGAACATCTTGAGGGAAAATAATCTTCTTTCAATTTTTACACTATAAAGCATAGTGGGGCATAGGCTTTCAGTCAATGTTAGTCAAATCCAAGTTGAATGAGTCCTCGTAACGGCCCCTAATTCTGTTTTCAGGGACTTCACTGGTGGAATAGGATCCAGACCAAGACCAGGTAATTTCGTGTTGGCAGTAACAAGATCACACTTGCCTCCCCGATACTCAGTATGATTTATGTTACAGTTTCATATCTTTCCCCCTTTTATTTCTTCAGCTTTGCTGCCTCTTGACCTGCTTCTGAAAGTACCACCCCCCATGCTCAGGGCCCACGTTAAGGAGCTAGAGGCCGAGTTAGTGACGGGGTGGCAGTCCCATAGCCTTCCCGCCGTGATTCTTCGCAATCTCAGAGATCATGGTAGTACTTATTAGATCAAGTCGATGTCCAGCACACGATGGGCGAACACAGAATTCTAGTTGGGACTGAATGGGTCTGAATGATGCTTGGGAGGTAATTTTAATACAAGCGGCAGGAGAATTTGGTTTGTTTGTCCACCGTTATTAGTTTGGCAATTTAACAGTATCAAAATGCTTTCTGTGTTCACTTATTTGATTGAAATATTACAGGCTGTTTTTCTAAAATTTACACTTCTGCTTTGGTGGGGATGTTAGCCAATTAAACTATTTGTGCTTAAAATGCATACCTCCTAGCAAAAAATAGTAACTGTTTTATATTCATGTTTCTATAAGCTCTATGCCTATATGATACAAAGGAGTGAAGTTTATCTTTGTCTGGCTCCTTTATTCTGACATAGATAGTCCTTTTTAGTTATTTCTATTTGTATCTGATTAAAACAATACTGTATCCTGTTTTTGTTAATAATTTAAAAATTATGGATTCTTAAAACATAAAAGTTTGTAGTAATGGTTTGGGGGGGGAGGGTGAGTGTATCGCTTAATGTTTTGAATTTCCATTAAAGAGGACCAAAGTACGACAGTAGTAGTAAAACTGTTAGCTAAGTCTGGACAATTCAGGGAAAAAGTATAGCAATTGTGCTCTTAACATATGTATGAATGTATGACTCTTGAGTTCTAATTTACTACTTTGGTTAATTTGAAATTGTTGCTTAATGCTGTTTTCATTTTGGCTTCCTTAACTCACATTCTTTTGTAGAGTTAACACCTATGGTGAACATAAGTGATGGGAATTGATTTTTGGTAACATTAGTCCATGTCTTCACATTTATTAAATTTGCTTTGGAAGAGTTATTGACAGTCTGGGGCCATTTACACCATCAGCATAGATGCAAAAAAAAAAGGTGGTTTTGTTATTGAGATGTCCATAGTTATCATGCTGACCATGCTGTCTGGCATAAGGTAAGTTCATACGTAACATAATCGTGAAGCTGAAATGATTGTTGTGGATTGACTTTATAATAGCAAGAGCAGAACACGTATTTATGTAAGCAATTCACAATTCTGTTCTGATTCATAATAGGAATTCCTTTTCCTAAAGGGCATGTTGAATTGGCTCAGTTTTAGACTTATTTTATATCCATGAAATTGATCAGATCTCTTGACCTTTAAACAAACTAATCACATTATAGCAGTTTACATGTAATATATTGTATTTTTAAAAATTTTTTTTTCAACGTTTTTTATTTATTTTTGGGACAGAGCGAGACAGAGCATGAACGGGGGAGGGGCAGAGAGAGAGGGAGACACAGAATCGGAAACAGGCTCCAGGCTCTGGGCCATCAGCCCAGAGCCCGACGCGGGGCTCGGACCCACGGACCGTGAGATCGTGACCTGGCTGAAGTCGGACGCTTAACCGACTGCGCCACCCAGGCGCCCCTATATTGTATTTTTTAGACTTACAGTCTGTTGTTCCATCCAGTTTTTAAAAGTTCACTGACATATTTCTTATTTAAAACAATATACTACAGTGTTGTCAGTGAATACAAAAGTTCACCCATAAAGGGCAATGTTTCTATTAATATTGTAGACACATCAGAAGTTATACTTTTTAGCGTTGTGGGTAAATTTGGACTATTTTTGCTTTATCAGATCACAAACAACTGATACCAGCCCCATCCACTTAGCTCACCTCACCTGCAAGTCATGCTCCATTCCAGTTGTTTTCTCTGTGTCTCTAGCCTAACTCAGAGAATGAAAAGGTGATTTGTTTTTGTTTTAAAGTTTGTTTTATTTATATTGAGAGAGAGAGAGACAGAGAGAGAAAGAATGAGTGGGGGAGGGATAGAGAGAGAGGGAGACAGAGAATCCCAAGCAGGATCTGTGCTGTCAGCGCAGAAACCGTCGATCCCACAAACCGGGAGATCATGACCTGAGCCAAAATCAAGAGTTGCCCCCTTAACTGACTGAGCCACCCAGGCACCCCAGAGAAGGTGCCATAAATAGAGCTCTCCAACAGTAGGGAAATAAGTTCGGACCACGGTGTCATGAGACACTATTGGTCTGGGCAGTTGTAAGTTATATCTTAAATATTCGTTACTCAGAATAGGCAAAACACTGAAATGTGTGGATGATTAATTTTTTTAAAGCAGATTGTATTAATGTATTTTCACTTAACGTTTGATTTAGCTTTTTTGGATAGAAAGGAACATGCTTGGATGAAAGGAACATTATGTACAACCAACAGCCACAGCCTGTATTGTCTAAATGTCCTGGAAAAAGTTGTCAGGGCGGGAAGAATTTTGTCAAAACCTGGTATGCTTCCAGGACTCTGTCTAGAATGTAAACATCATTTTCCATATGCTATGGAAGAAAAAAATGGTCAGAACTATGATTTTAGAGTACCAAGTGACTGTATTATAACATGATCTTTTCTATCTGGTACTCCTTTTTTGTTGTTGTTTTCTTAATTTACATCCAAGTTAGTTAGCATATAGTGCAATAATGATTTCAGGAGTAGAATCCAGTGATTCACACCCTACATGTAGCACCCAGAGCTCATCCCAACAAGTGTCTTCTTTAATGTCCCTTGCCCATTTGGCCCATCCCCCCACCCACAACCCCTCCATCAACCCTCAGTTTGTTCTCTGCATTTAAGAGTCTCTTATGTTTTGTCTACCTCCCTGTTTTTATATTATTTTTGCTCCCCTTCCCTTACGTTCATCTGTTTTGTATCTTAAATTCTACATATGAGTGAAGTCATATGATATTTGTCTTTCTCAGGATGAGGCTCCATAGCTCAGGGGTTAGAGCTCTGGTCTTGTCTTTCTCTGACTGACTAAATTCGTTTAGCATAATATGCTGTAGTTCCACCCACATTGTTGCAAATGGCAAGATTTCATTCTTTTTGATTGTCGAGTAATACTCCATTGTGTGTGTGTGTGTGTGTGTGTGTGTGTGTGTGTGTGTCACACCACATCTTCTTTATCTATTCATCTGTAGATGGACATTTGGGCTCTTTCCATACCTTGGCTATTGTCAATAGCATTGCTATAAACATTGGGGTGCATGTGCCCCTTTGAAACAGCACACCTGTATCCTTTGAATAAATACCTAGTAGTGAAATTGCTGGGTCGTAGGGTAGTTTTATTTTTAGTTTTTGAGGAACCCCCATACCGTTTTCCAGAGTGGCTGCACCAGTTTGCATTTCCACGAGCAGTGCAAAAGAGATCCTCTTTCTCCACATCCTTGCCAACATCTGTCATTGCCTGAGTTGTTAATTTAGCCATTTTGATTGGTGTGAGGTGGTATCTCATTGTGGTTTTGATTTATATTTCCCTGATGATAAGTGGTGTTGAGCATTTTTTCATGTGTCTGTTAGCCATCTGGATGTCTTTTTTGGAAAAGTATCTATTCATGTCGTTTACCCATTTCTTCACTGGATTATTTGTTTTTTGGGTGTTGAGTTTGATAAATTCTTTATAGATTTTGGATACTAACCCTTTATCTGATATGTCATTTGCAAGTATCTTCTCCCATTCTGTCAGTTGCTTTTTGGTTTTGCTGATTGTTTCCTTCAGCGTGCAGAAGCTTTTTATCTTGATGCGGTCCCAATAGTTCATTTTTGCTTTTGTTTCCCTTGCCTCCGGAGATGTGTTGAGTAAGAAGTTGCTGTGGCCGAGGTCAAAGACGTTTTTGCCTGCTTTCTCCTGTAGGATTTTGATGGCTTCCTGTTTTATGGGGTTTTTTTGTGTGTTCATCCATTTTGAGTTTATTTTTGTGTGTGGTGTCAGAAAGTGGCCCAAGTTCATTCTGCATGTCACTGTCCAGTTTTCCCAGCACCATTTGCTGAAGAGACTGTCTTTACTCCATTGGATCCTCTTTCCTGCTTTGTCAAAGATTAGTTGGCCATACATTTGTGGGTCTGTTTCTGGGTTCTCTATTCTTTCCGTTGATCTGAGTGTCTGTTTTTGTATCAGTACCATACTGTCTTGATAGTTACAGCTTTGTAATACATCCTGAAGTCTGGAATTGTGATGCCTCCAGCTTTGGTTTTCTTTTTCAGGATTGCTTTGGCCATTTGGGGCCTTTTCTGTTCCACAAAAAATTTAGGATTGTTTGTTCTAGCTCTGTGAAGAATGCTGGTGTTATTTTGATAGGGATTGCATGGAATTTGTAGATTGCTTTGGGTAGAATCGACATTTTAACAATATTTGTTCTTCCGATTCATGAGCATGGAATATTTTTCCATTTTTTTTGTGTCTTCTTCACTTTCTCTCATAAGCTTTCTATAATTTTCAGTGTATAGATTTTTTACTTCTTTGGTTAGGTTTATTCCCAGGTATTTTATGGTTTTTGGTACAGTTGTAAATGGGATTGATTCCTTGATTTCTCTTTCTATTGCTTCATTATTGGTGTATAGAAATGCAATCAATTTCTGTGCATTGATTTTATATGCTGCGGCTTTGCTGAATTCACGGATCAGTTCTAGCAGTTTTGTTGGTGGAATCTTTTGGAATCTTTCCATATAGAGTATCATGTCATCTGCAAAGAGTGGAATTTTGACTTCCTCCTTGCCAATTTGGATAATTTTTATTTCTTTGTGTTGTTTGATTGCTGAGGCTAAGACTTCCAATACTATGTTGAATAACAGTGGCAAGAGTGAACATCCCTGTCTCATTCCTGACCTTTGGGAGAAAGCGCTCAGTTTTTCCCCATTGAGGATGATATTAGCATTGGGTCATTCATATATGGCTTTTATGATCTCAAGGTATGAACCTTCTATCCCTACTTACTTGAGGGTTTTTATCAAGAAAAGATGCTGTATTTTGTCAAATGCTTTCTCTGCATCTATTGAGAGGATCATGTGGTTCTTGTCCTTTCTTTTATTAGTGTGATGTATCACATTAATTGTTTTGCAGATATTGAATGAGCCTTGCATCCCAGGTATAAATCCCACTTGGTCATGGTGAATACTTTTTTAATGTATTGATGGAGCTGGTTGGCTAATATCTTGTTGAGGATTTTTGCATCCATGTTCATCAGGGAAATTGGTCTATAGTTCTCCTTTTTAGTGGGGTCTCTGTCTGGTTTTGGTAATCAAGGTAATGCTGGCTTCATAGAAAGAGTTTGGAAGTTTTCCTTCCATTTCTATTTTTTGGAGCAGCTTCAAGAGAATAGGTGTTAATTCTTTAAATGTTTGGTAGAATTCCCTTGGAAAGCTATCTGGCCCTGGGCTCTTGTTTTTTGGGAGATTGTTGATTACTAATTCAATTTTGTTACTGGTTATGGGTCTGTTCAAATTTTCTATTTCTTCCTGTTTCAGTTTTTGTAGTGTATATGTTTCTAGGAATTTGTCCATTTCTTCCAGATTGACCAATTTATTGGCATATAATTGCTCATAATATTCTCATATTATTGTTTGTATTTCTGCAATGTTGGTTGTGATCTTTCCTTTTTCATTCTTAATTTTAATTATTTGGGTCCTTTTTTCTTTTTTCTTTTTAATTTTTTTTTAACGTTTATTTATTTATTTATTTATTTTTAAATTTTTTTTTTTTCCAACGTTTATTTATTTTTGGGACAGAGAGAGACAGAGCATGAACGGGGGAGGGGCAGAGAGAGAGGGAGACACAGAATCGGAAACAGGCTCCAGGCTCTGAGCCATCAGCCCAGAGCCCGACGCGGGGCTCGAACTCACGGACCGCGAGATCGTGACCTGGCTGAAGTCGGACGCTTAACCGACTGCGCCACCCAGGCGCCCCACGTTTATTTATTTTTGAGACAGCGAGAGACAAAGCATGAACGGGGGAGGGTGAGAGAGAGGGAGACACAGAATCTGAAACAGGCTCCAGGCTCTGAGCCGTCAGCACAGAGCCCGATGCGGGGCTCAAACTCACGGACCATGAGATCGTGACCTGAGCCGAAGTCGGCCGCTTAACCGACTGAGCCACCCAGGCGCCCCTCTTTTTTCTTTTTGATCAAACTGGCTAGGGGTTTATCAATTTTGTTAATTCGTTCAGAGAACCAGCTTCTGGTTTCACTGATCTGTTCTACTGTTTTTGTTTTGTTTTGTTTTGTTTTGTTTTGTTTTGATAGCATGGATTTCTGCTCTAATCTTTATTATTTCCTGTATTCTGCTAGTTTTTGGTTTTATTTGCTATTCTTTTTCCAGCACTTTAAGGTGCAAGGTTAGGTTTTGTATCTGAGACCTTTCTTCCTTCTTTAGGAAAGCCTGGATTGCTATATATACTTCTCTCTCATGACTGCCTTTGCTGCATCCCAGAGGTTTTAGGCTGTGGTGTTATCATTTTCATTGACTTCCATGTACTTTTGAATTTCCTCTTTAATTTCTTGGTTAACCCATTCATTCCTTAGTAGGATGTTCTTTAATCTCCAAGTATTCATTGTCTTTGCAAATTTTTTCTTGTGGTTGATTTCAAGTTTCATAGTGTTATGGTCTGAAAATATGCACAGTATGATCTTGATCTTTTTGTACTTGTTGAGGGCTGATTTGTGTCCCAGTATGTGGTCTATTCTGGAGAACGTTCCATGTGCACTGGAGAAGAATGTGTATTCCGCTGCTTAGGATGAAATGTTCTGAATGTATCTGTTAAGTCCATCCAGTCCAGTGTGTCATTCAAAGTCATTGTGTCCTTGTTGATTTTCTGCTTAGATGATCTGCCCATTGTTGTAAGTGGGGTGTTGAAGTCCCCTACTATTATGGTAGTATTATCAATGAGTTTCTTTATGTTTGTGATTAATTGCTTTATATATTTGGGTGCTCCCACCTTTGGAGCATAAATAAATCCCACATTGGGATTTATCCTATCTTGGGGGGCATAAATGTTTACAATTTTTAAATCTTTTTCGTGGATACACCCATTAATTATGATCTAATGCCCTCCTTCATTCCTTGTTACAGTCTTTATTTTAAAATCTAGATCATCTGATATAAGTATGGCTACTCCAGCTTTCTTTTGGCAACCATTAGCGTGATAGATGGTTCTCCATCCTCTTACTTTCAATCTAAAGGTGCCGTTGGCTCTAAAATGGGTCTCTCGTAAACAGTGTATCGCTGGATCTTGTTTTCTTATCCATTCTGTTACCCTGTGTCTTTTGATTTCAGTGTTTAGTCTATTGACATTTAGAGTAAGTATAGAAAGATAGATATGAATTTATTGCCATTGGGGAGTTGGAGTTTGTGGTTGTGTTCCCTGTTCTTTCTAGTCTTTGTTGCTTTTGGTCTTTTTTCTCCCCTCAGAGAATCCCTCTTAAAATTTCTTGCAGGGCTGGTTTAGTGGTCACAAACTCCTTTAGTTTTTATTTGTCTGGAAAACTCTTTATCTCTCTTTCAATTTTGAATGACATCCTTGCTGGATAAAGAATTCTTGGCTGCCTATTTTTCTAATTCAGTATGTTAAATATATCCTGCCACTCCTTTCTGGCCCGCCAAGTTTCTGTGGATAGGTCTGCTGAAAACCTGATCTGTCTTCTCTTATAGGTTAAGGATTTTTTTCCCTTGCTGCTTTTATAATTCTTTCCTTTTCTGTGTATTTTATGAATTTGACTATAAATGCCTTGTTGATGGTCGTTTTTTATTGAATCTAATGGGAACCCTGTGCTTCTTGGATTTTGATGTCTGTGTCTTTCCCCAGGTTAGGAAAGTTTTCTGCTAGGATTTCCTCACGTAAACCTTCTACCCCCTTTTCTCTCTCTTCATCTTCTGGGACTCCTATGATTCAGATGTTGTTCCTTTTTTTTTTAAATTTTTTTTTTCCAACATTTATTTATTATTATTTTTTTTTAATTTTTTTTTCAACTTTTTTTTTTATTTATTTTTGGGACAGAGAGAGACAGAGCATGAACGGGGGAGGGGCAGAGAGAGAGGGAGACACAGAATCGGAAGCAGGCTCCAGGCCCTGAGCCATCAGCCCAGAGCCTGACACGGGGCTCGAACTCATGGACCGCGAGATCGTGACCTGGCTGAAGTCGGACGCTTAACCGACTGCGCCACCCAGGCGCCCCTAACGTTTATTTATTTTTAAGACAGAGAGAGACAGAGCATGAACGGGGGAGGGGCAGAGAGAGAGGGAGACACAGAATCGGAAACAGGCTCCAGGCTCTGAGCCATCAGCCCAGAGCCTGACGCGGGGCTCGAACTCCCGGACCGCGAGATCGTGACCTGGCTGAAGTCGGACGCTTAACCGACTGCGCCACCCAGGCGCCCCAGATGTTGTTCCTTTTTAATGAGTCACTGAGTTCTCTAATTCTTATATCATGCTCTTTTGCCTTAGTTTCCCTCTTTTTCTGCTTCATTATTCTCCATAATTTTGTCTTCTATATCATTGATTTGCTGCTCTGCTTCATCCATCCTTCCCGCTGTGGCATCAACTCAGTTATAGCATTTTTAACACTTTCCTAACTAGATTTTACTTATTTTATCTCTGCTGAAAGGGATTCTATGCTTTTTTCAACCCCAGCCAGTATTCATTTTATCATGATTCTACATTCTAGTTCAGATATCTTGCTTGTATCTGTGTTGATTAAGTCCCTGGCTGTCATTTCTTCCTGTTTTTTCTTTTGGAGTGAATTCCTACATTTTGTCATTTTGGAGGAAGAAGAAGAATTAATAAAATAAAAAATTAAAATTAAAAAGTTAAAACAACACAAAAAGAAAATAAATTAAGCTAGATCCTAGGTGTGTTTTGGTCTGCTTTTTGAAGGAAGCTTTATAGCATAGAGAAAAAGGGAAAGAAAAAAAAAGGTAAGAAAATGTTTGCAAATTTTAAAAAATGTAAACAATAAAACAGAATAAATGAAATGAAGGAAGTGAAATAGAATTTTAGAAATTACAAAAAATAAAACATATAGTAAAAAATTAAAATTTTTTTTATAAAAATGGAAAATAAAAATATTATTTTTTTCTTTCTGTATCCAAGAATGAGAAAAAGAAAAAAAATGAATACATGCATCAGCAAACATAATAAAATTACATTGAGTTTCCTCTAGAAGTAAAACTATGCAGCACTTTATAGTCTGTACACTAAGCAGGTGGAGAGACTTGTGTTGGTCCTTTTAGGACTTGGTTGTTGCAGTTGGATGGGGCTTGGTGTAATGGCTCTATTCTCCACTAGGTGGCGCTGCTTAGCTTATTGGGGTGGATCTATGTGTCTTGTGTGTGCACGTATGCACATGCGCAGGAGAGGTGAAAATGGTGTTACCCAGCTTCCCAGTCCGTAGCACCAGTACTCTGTGTTCTCACCAACCGACAATCGAGCACCCCTCCTTTGCTCTGGCTTCTGTCCACTCCCTGCTTCTACACTGTCTGCATCCAAGCTGTCAGACTTCTAGGCAGCACCTTCCTCCCAAATTTGATCTCAAATGGGGCTGTGTTTCCAAACCCCTCACTTCCGAAAGCCCTGCGACTTGGACCTTCCCCCACCCTCTGGAGGAGGGTCTCGCTGGGCAGTGGCCGATGCCGGCTTGCCCCTGGGAACATTCATGCAGTCACACTGCTGCAGAGGCTCAGAGATTGTGGCTGGGTGCTGGCTTGCCTCAGAAGAAATTCATGTGATCACAGTGGCAGCAGTGCAGGGATTATGGTAAATCACAACACACAACTGGCGCCGGATTTCACCACACCCTGGTGTCTTTGTTCCAATACCAACAATCGTGGCTGTTCTCTGGGGTCTGCTAGGACCTTTGCCTGTGGGGAGGCCATAGGGCCTCTACCACATGCCCTCCTATCAGGGGAACCGCTTCTCCCCGTGTGCCTGGCCAGACCCCTCTGACCCTGCTGCCTGCTCCTGGGGATTCACCCTTCCCACTAGATCACTGCCAGGTATTGAGCTGTGGAATTTCCAACTCTGCTGTCCCCTGTTTATAGAGTCCTGATGGTATTAAAACCCTCTCCTTTCTCCTTTCTCCCTTTCTTGTTCAGTCACTTGTGGGTGTTTCCATTCTTTCTCTTTCTCTCCAGCTACTTTCAGGGAGAGTGTTTTTCCTCTACTCCCCCCCCCCCAACTTTCTCTGTCCTCTCTCTGCAAAAACAGCTCCCTACTTTCCGTGGCTTCTCTCTTTCCCAGTTCACCTCTGTGCACCGTATACCTGCCAAGTTCTGTGGCTCAAGTTATGTGGATTATTGTGTTAATCCTCAGCTCAATTTTCTAGGTGTGCAAAATGGTTTGGTGCTGTTCTAGCTACATTTCAGGGATGAAAGAAACAGAGAACTTCCATGCTGCTCTGCCATCTTGGCCCCTCCCCCAATGAAAAATATCTGATACTCCTAATGTGAACTTCTAGGTTCATACTGTGGTGTTACAGCAGTATTTAATGCACCTCAAACTCCTGCAGAACAAATAACCATGGAACCATTTTAAGTTAGCACTATTAAAGTCTCTTGTTCTGTCTTTTAATACTAACTGTATTGGGTAAATAATTTATTATATACATATTTTATACATATTACATGTACATATACATTACATATACATGTTCTTTGCCAAAAGAAATGAAAACTTAAGAATTTCTATATTGCAACTGGTGCAGCCGCTCTGGAAAACAGTGTGGAGGTTCCTCAAAAAATTAAAAATAGATCTACTTCATGACCCAGCAATAGCACTGCTAGGAATTTACCCAAGGGATACAGGAGTACTGATGCATAGGGGCACTTGTACCCCAATGTTTATAGCAGCACTCTCAACAATAGCCAAATTATGGAAAGAGCCTAAATGTCCATCAACTGATGAATGGATAAAGAAATTGTGGTATATATACACAATGGAATACTACGTGGCAATGAGAAAGAATGAAATATGGCCTTTTGTAGCAACATGGATGGAACTGGAGAATGTTATGCTAAGTGAAATAAAGCATACAGAGAAAGACAGATACCATATGTTTTCACTCTTATGTGGATCCTGAGAAACTTGACAGAAGAGCATGGGGGAGGGGAAGGGGAAAAAAAAAAGTTAGAGAGGGAGGGAGGCAAGCCATAAGAGACTCTTAAAAACTGAGAATAAACTGAGGGTGGATGGGGTTGGGAGGCAGGGAAGGGTGGGTGATGGGCATTGAGGAGGGCACCTTTTGGGATGAGCACTGGGTGTTATATGGAAACCAATTTGACAATAAATTTCATATTAAAAAAAGAATTTCTATATTGCATAAATGAAAATATTAACACTCATTAACATGGACTGAATGAATGAACAAACATTTTTAGCATGTTAAATATTTTAGCTCTATTTCCCTAACTTTAGTCACTGATAGATTACCAATGCACAAATTTGGCCATATCTGAGTATCATCTGTACTACTATTTTCCTAATATATGTTTCTTTAATTTGATTCACTTTACCAAATTTAATTAAAGGAGAGTTTATACTATTGCTATAATTTATTGCTACCAGTATAGAATCACTCACCATAAATAGATGGCAATTGTAAAAATAATGAAATATAAGCAAAACAACATGATTAAATTCTAAGTAGATATTGTTGTCTGCTTATCCTGAAGTCTGCTTTCTTTGTTATGAAAGAACATTAGTTAATCTGAAAAATGGTGATGATGACATACTTGTTCCACACTGAAACTTATTGATGACATACTTGTTCCACACTGAAACTTATTCCTTGATAGAATCAATAGAAAGAAAAGAAAATTGGAAAAGTTTCATATCCAGTCTACTTACTAGGTAAAATTATCCTGTACAAGTGCCTCATGACTTAGAAGACTCAGTTCTTTAAAAATAATCATTTAGTTGTGTTGTCTATCAATCAAACAACAGGATATTTTGAATGGGGCGGAAGCATGTGGTAGGTTGTGTATAAAAAACAGACCTTTCCTCTTTAGGTAGGGAAAATGGTATCATATATTTGTGAAAATTAAACTATACCGCAACTTATTATTATGAGAAATCTATCCTTTGTCAAGTACTAGAATACGTTTTAATAATATGGATGCTGTTAGCATGGGTCAAATGTAAATTTTGGGGAGTGCCAGTTAAACCCAAATTTAAAGTGCAAATGGAATGTCAACTATGAATATGGCCTAATTTGACTGGATTGACACCAGTATTTCCCCCTCCCTTGCTCAGTTTTCCCATTTCTCAGCAGCGAACAGCCAGGCACTGAGCTGATGTATGGGAATTCTTATGCTCTGCATTCTGAATAGAAATTGTCACATCATGATTTCTGGGCTCTTAATTATGCTTTCTTACTAGATGGCTGAGAAGCTATTTTTATACTTGTCTTTTGTTCATAAAGGTCAGATCTAAATTAAGGAGTCAATATTTCATCCAAATGTTCCAGAGAGTATGGCTTAATATTCCAGTCCTTATTTTGAGCAACCTTCAGAAGCTTGCTTTCAAGTTAGTTATTGACATGAAGTAATTAATACTAAATTTTACAACTGCCAAAGTGATTTTGAGTACATGCCTTCTCTTATTTTATTGCATGGCAATTCTTTAGCATATAAAAAAAAGTGCTCACCAGACTTTGATCCAATTTATATAATACTAGTCTAAACCATACAATTTGGCATATAATTAGATACTTTTTTTTATATTGTTTGTTGGGATTTGGATATATTGGTTAGATTTTCCAACCAAATTGTAAGCGTCTTTAGTAAAGTTTGAATATGTCTTGAGTACTTCCTCTGAGGTCAGGCCCTTGAAAATTACCTCTTGAGTAACTGATACAGACTACCACTGTATAAATCATTGTTTGAGAGCAATGCTGTTGAGAGCAACTGCATAAATATTCTGATGATAACTTAAAGAGTGGGGAACAATGACATTTTAGTGTTAGATTTAAGATTGGGGAAGGGGTGGGAGACAACAAGTTTCTTTTACCAGTGGTGATCTGCTTCCTAGTTCTTCCTGCCAAGGGAGACACTGAGGGAGTATGGACCAGGTCCCAGGTGAATGCTTCCTGGAGATGTTGATTTTTTTCATGTTCTTTGTAGGATAAAGTCTTTCCAAAGAGATACTCAAGTCTCACAGAAGTTATTCATGGCTAGAATCCAAGACCAAGTGCAAAATTGCAAATCAGCTATTGAGTGGTAGCTCACAACCGTGTCCTGGGGGTTTCTGCCCTGGGGGGAAGGCTAAGTGGAAGGGTGGGGGAAGAAAGCTACACCAGCTTTATAGTAAGAATAAAGGGAGTTCAGTGTGGCGTGGATGGATTGTAGCAGTGTACAAAATAATTGATTCAATGGAGAAAGGCAAGGCTCTCAAATTCTAAACTGCTATTATTAATGTTTTTTAATGGAACTTAAAAATAGTTTCAGGGTGTTTACAATCCCCTTAAAATAATTTGAATATTGTGGTTAGTGACAGGGGAGCCAATATTAATAAGAGGCAAGAGACGCTTTCTACTAGCTGAGCCAACCACCTTCCCTCCTGTATAGCCAAGACCTCACTCATTCTCAATTGACATTCCTCACTATGGGTTCCATAGATTATTTGGGACATTTTAGACAAGGTGTTAGTTAATTTCTTTAAATGTATATAACTACTTATTGTTTTTTTTACTGCATTGGAATGCAAAAGCATAATTCTGCTTGAAGTCATTCTTTAGCAAGTGTCCTAGTTTTATTTAACCCATTATTGATGGAACCAGATGGAGAATCAAAGACCTGGTTCCAAGAACATTTGAAGAACAGGGATTTATAGAGTAGTCAAGAAAGAAAAGCTGAAATAACATTGTTAAATTGAGCATAAGACTGGTGAAATAATACTATATATTTTTGTGATTAACTTCTTGATCAGCCTATAAAGTCATACCAATATATCAATTTCTACAGGTTAATCATGAACTCTACAGGCTGTAAACTGCCTGTACCTTTATTGGTGTGGATTATTAGTTAAATATACTGGGACATTTCCCAACAATATTA
Organism: Lynx canadensis; assembly: GCF_007474595.2. NCBI lineage: Eukaryota > Metazoa > Chordata > Mammalia > Carnivora > Felidae > Lynx > Lynx canadensis. Next base: position 15,383,650 of record NC_044311.2, read on the forward strand.
GATTAGGATCAAGTGGAGTTATTAGAAAATGCTCTAGCGTGATGTCAGAGAACCAAGCAATGATCATTTTGCCTGTTCTTCATGACTGTGATAAATTCTTGTTTAGGTAATTGAATGGGAGTTGGGGTCCCATCTTTTCTTTCTGTGTTGTGTTGTTTTGTTTTTTAGTTTGATCAGCCTTTGCATCCATAGTGCCAAATAGACTATATTTTTACACCACAATATTTTCTTCTTGAAAATTGCGGGTTTGGGGCGCCTGGGTGGCGCAGTCGGTTAAGCGTCCGACTTCAGCCAGGTCACGATCTCACGGTCCGTGAGCTCGAGCCCCCGCGTCAGGCTCTAGGCTGATGGCTCAGAGCCTGGAGCCTGTTTCCGATTCTGTGTCTCCCTCTCTCTCTGCCCCTCCCCTGTTCATGCTCTGTCTCTCTCTGTCCCAAAAATAAAATAAACGTTAAAAAAAAAAAAATTTAAAACACTAATTAAATTCACTATTATAACAAAACTGTAAAAGGAAATTAAAATGGAATCAATTTTAAAGTTTGATTTTATTTAAATTTAACGGTACCGAATATTATCTATCTTTTGCAGTAGGAACCCTATAGATACGAATCATAGGCATACTAGGTATGACTGATATCGAAATCTGCTTACTTCTGTGATATTTTTTAGGAGAAAATTATCTTAATAAAAATACTCAGGACAAAGTTATCAATGTAAATATGTGTTGCATTTTTTTGGTGAATATTAGGAAGCAAAGTATTTTTAGTGTGCTAATCTGAAAGATGAGAGAGAACGCTTTAAAACTCAAAATGATATGGCTAACATTTGCCACAAACTTGGTAGTTATTAATATTTAAATAATAAAAAAAATTTTAAAAATTATCTATTTGAACTTTTATCACTTTGTTTTCCTGAAATTAATAAGGGCTAAATAAATATATTTTGGCACGAGGAAATATAAAAACTTGTGAGGATTTCATCAGGTGGAAACAGAGGAATAATTGGTTCTCATTACCAGGATTAGCTGAAGTATTTCAGTAAATCTTGCCATGTTACAGAAGCAGCAGGTATCTGAGAGACTGTTCTGGTGGTAGCTAAGACTAAAAATTACCTTTAGTCTAGGTGATAAGGATGGGAAATTGAAAAGCAGTAACAGGTTAGATAAAAATGCTCTTAACATATAAGGTACAATAAAATGATTAGCATTCAGTCTATATAAAGAGCATTTACAAATCAATAAGAAAAAGAAGCATGGGACACAAACAGGAAATTCACCAAAGAAGTGCAATAGTCTCACCAGCATTTAGATAACCACAAAATAAAACAAAGTCAGATTGGCGAAACTGAAAAGTTTGATAATATGTAGTGTTGATTAAGGTGCAGAAAAAATTGATTCTCTTCTGGTCAATGTGAAAATTGACTCAGCTACTCAGATATGTATTTGTTAAGATAAGAAACGCGTATATCCAAGGGCCTAACTATTTGACTTCTGCTTATCTACCCTAAAAGACCTTTTGTACTTCTATGCAATGTACTCACGCACGTTTGCTCGCTGCAACATCATTTATAATCATGAGAGACTGAAAGCAAATTAAGTTCCCTTCCAGACAGAAGTGGCTAAGTAATAACTATGATGTATGCTGAACATGTAGTACTATGTAATAGTGGTTATAAAGAATGGGCTAGAACTGTGTGTGTTGAGAAAAAAGAATCTCCATGACAGACAGAGTCATGAGGGAAAAAAAAAATGTAGCACAGCCTTACAAGGTGTCGTCATTTATGAAAACATTGAAAAGAAATGTTTCATGTTTCATGAAAACATGAGAAGAAAGAAAGAAAACATTAGTAATACTATAGATTTTCTACAGTAGTAGCTTTCAGACTCTTTTGGGAATAAGCGGACCTCAACACAGTACACGTTTTATATCACAACTGAGTGGACCTACTATGTTCAATGCACTCTGAAATTTTTCTGTTCTGTCCCATTTCATTCCATCTCATTCCATCCCATGTATCAAAATGCTGGTCTTGACGCATTAAACTGTTTTCAGGATTCAATCACCCTTGAAAAATACTGTTGTGAAAGTACCCAGCTATGTATGTAAATGGATAGAAAAGTAACTGGAAGCTGGTATCAGGTACAGCTGATCCAGCTCTGGAGAGGCGCTGAGGGGTGGTGGTTCCAGGGAACCTCAAGGCTTTTATGTAACGCCTAGGTTGTTTTTGTGTTCATTTTGGCTTGCTTTACATCGGGCATGTGTTATTCTTTATTTTTTGGTGAATAAATCTAAACTATTTTTAAAAGTCAAAGATTTACTGGGTTGGAGGGAGCAGAGGTCAAAAGGTCTTAAGAAAAAATTGTTAAGCTGCATTGCATAACTGAGTAGTTCAGAAGACAGGCATTCTAGCTAACTATTTCTGTTTCTGTATTTAGGGCCAAGATGAGCACATTCTTGTGGCAAGGTAGAGTCAAACCCGTGTGATATCCCACTCGAAATGTCGTCACAGTCTAAGAACTCTCTGCCACGCTGTGAGATTTTAACTTGTGAAATATATCCACAGATCGATAACATAAAGTAGTCAGCACATAGTTGATCAAAAAAATCAAACCCCTCCAGTTTCAGAAAATGTGGAAGGTAATGTTGCCGTAACAACCTTCTCCTGGCCACGTTACATGGTCTGTAGTTTTCAGTATTGGTCTGGAAAACAAATAGCTATGTTGTAAGAATCATTTCTGTAGGAAACACCACTGTAGAAAATAATAGGACATATGTAAACTTGGCTATCTCTATAGGCTGGAGCAGATACCTCCAGCCTTGTGTGTTCTATTTTAGAGCTACCTTTCTGACCTATATTCACACTTTTACCCTAAGGGTAATTTATTAAACCTCATCTTAATAGTCAAGTAATTGATGATTAAAGGAGTTAGACACACTGCCTAGGGGAGATAGATCCTTTCAATTTCAAACACTTAGTCAAGGTATTAAATGCAGATAAACTACAATTAGATTATTTTTTATAAGAATTTCTCAACTAACTCAGTAAAGATGCCTGTAAACAAAGTAATATTTCTTTAAATGTTCTGTTTATTTTCTTTTTTGCGTTTGTGTCTAAATATAAATTTTCACATGCTCATAATAAAATAGGTTGAATCTTTAATGACCACATTAAATTTTCTCTGCAAATGTTTTGAAAACAATTTTATGGTAAAATATGCAAGCTTCTCAGAAAGCATTTATATAAGACTCATTTTTTCAGAATTTTAGCTATTGCTAAAGCAATGATTATGTTCACATTTAATTTCATAGAGGATCAAGGTCGTATGGAGTGAAGAAAGAGGGACTTGGAGCTTTTCTTTTAAAAGGGGTAATTGGCAAGAGTATTATTGGAGCAATCATGCTATGGGTCAGAGGGAGGGAGAGCAAGAGGAGGAGGAACCTGGGAAGGTGGAGAGGATAATATATATCCACATATCTGAAGTGTCTCTTCAGTTTTTCTTTTTCTCCAATGTGGACTGAGGGTGAGAGGGGGCAGAGGTGGCCTTCTGGCCCATCTAGAGGTTAAGGCCATTTCTTTAAAGAGTTTTAAGTTAAGGATGGACTACTTGTGGCTATGATATATGAAGGTGGGGAAGCCACTCATATGCAGTTTGACACGAAGCCAGCCTCAAACTGTGAAAGTGGAGTGGCAGTATGATGAGAAGTCAGGATAAGTTACCAATGTGTCTTATTTAGAGCTAGAGAAACATCCAGGTGAAACATTATAATTTGTAATAATCCAGGGTTACAGTAACCTTTAAACCCTTATTACAAATTGTGTATTTTTTGTTTGTTTGTTTCTGGGTTTTTTTTCCTCTGTAAGATTGCCTATTCGGTGTTTGTGTTAGTAGTTTTACTAAAATTAGTTTTAAAATATGATATTAAGGGCATAATGACTTTAAAATGTAAAAGCCTGATAGTCTGTTAACTGCACATATCTGAAGCCCAGCTTTTCAAAGGCCACAGTATCCAAAGCACCACTGACTCCTGGTGGCAGCCTGGTGTAATCGCAGGCAAAATTTCCAGGAGTATTTTTAATTGTTATAAAAGGTACATTGTTATGTTACTCAGAAGTCATATAAGTAAAAGGAAGAAGTGCATACCATATTGTAAAATATGGAAGCGTTACAAGGTCTCTGAATATTATCTCATTGGTAGGATCAAGATTTTAGCTTAATTAGTTTTTCAGAATTTTACCCCAAGTTCTACTAATATTTTCTACTAAATATTTTTGAAAGAGAAAACCAGGATCTTGACTGACTGCAGAATTTATCATCCACAGCATCTGCAGGGATTGCTGTGTCCAGAGGAAAGTACGACAGATCAGTGATCCTATTCAGCAGATCTTAATTCAGCTGCACAAATCATCTACATCACACAGGTCAGTATGCTAGCATTTTATTTCCTTTTCATCTTAAGTACAAGTTTGATGGTAATGTCGTTGAAGAACTACTTTGTGGAATTTTAAATTGGAACGAATGCTCATTTTTATTATCTCCAACTGCATATATTTGGGAACGCTTTGGCTTAGCGGCAGAGCTAGAGCTGGAAAGGTTGTAAGGTATAAAAAGCAAATATGGCAGTTTCCCCCTATGACTCATAACCTACTCTTTTGTCCGTGTCCCACCAAAATAAATTTCAACACAATGGCCCTTCATTATGGGGGTGAAAGTGGGGACAGGGCTGGGTTTTGAACAGCCTCGCTACAGGAAAGAAAAACTAGTGCCCCTGAGGAAACCTGAGGATGCCGGGTTTAAAACTAGGACCTCTCAGAGGAGTCAAGATGGTGGAGAAGCAGGGGGACCAGGATTTCCCTTATCCCTCACACACAGCAGTATTGAGGTCAGAACACTTGGAATACCCAGAAAGTCTATCTCCGGAGTGACAGAAAAATCTCCACAGATGGAGGGAGACAGATTGGCGGGACAGTGGGTGCGTGTATGCAAATTGGGGGAGACAAAACAGTGTGGGCGCAGAGGGAGGGATCCCCTTCTGTGGAGAGACAAAAGGAAGAGAAAGAGAAGCTGTGGATTGCAGTTTTGTGTTAGGACAAGAGAAAAAGCGCTCTGGACCACGGACTGGAGAATGAGAAATACGGAGAGTGCCAGTCTCTACTTTGCAAACAGCCTTAGGAGCTGAAGATCAGAGTTTTCAAAAGTGCATGACTTTCTCCGGACTGAAGCCGCTAAGTGTGTGTGTGCCTGGAGGGGAGGGGAGCCAGCCCTGGGTCGAGGTAGTGATCTCAGGAGTGCGCTGGGAGAAAACGGTTCCCTCCCTGAGTACTGTGAGAAGAGGGTATACTGCCCCCCCCCCCAAGAACAAAAGACCCTGCAGGTGCCAGCCAAAGGCCCTTTATCAGCAGGGCTGATTGGCATTTCCCCAGAACCAGGTCTGCGTGGTGTGCGATCCTTTAAGACATTGGGTTTTGAATCCCTTCTGAGCGCCTAGGGGGTGCGGGAGACTGTGGAGCAGGGCAAGCTGACTGCCCCCCACTACTCTGTGAGGGCTGCCTGAGCAGCATGGTTTGAGACGCCCAGTGGGGAGGAGAGATTGGTGTCACCATTTTCTCCCCAACACCGACACGGTGGGGCTTCAGGGCACGGCGCAGCGGGTCCAGTGGAGGCTGGACCCCCTTACACCAAGCCCCCGCCTGTCCGTGCCTGGTAACTGCGCTCTACTGGAGTGAGACTGACACTGGGCAAGCCAGACGGCCTCGCCTCCAGACCGCACAAGCCACCGGTTCCAGACACCAACAGACAAGTGTCCTGCCATTTTGTACGTAGTCCGTTGCTCTTTTTTTCCCTCTCTCTCTCTTTTCTTTCCTTCTCTGTTCTCTTCTTCTTCTTTCTACCCTCTTCTTTTTTTTCTTTGGAATGAGGCTCATAGTTTCTGATTTGGTTTTTGGTCAGTTCTTCTTGTGTGTGTGTATACGTATATACACGAAGTTACCAAAGCTAATCAAGGTCTTAATGTTAATAAGAAAAGAAATTTTTGTAGATGACATGTAGGCATACGGATGAGAAAGTAACTAGCATTTTGGAGTCTAAGATTGCGTGTCTTATGCAGTTCATTTGTTCATTCATTCATTCATTTGACATATAATTATTAGGTGCCTACTATCAGATGCCACTGTTCTATGCATTTGTGACGTATCAATGAGCAAAACATATAAACATTTACTCAGTCTAAGATCCAGAGAGCCAATCTTATGACTCTGTCACTTGCCAATTGTAGCGATTCCAATTATATGTTCGAGGACTAAAGAGAAATGCCACCAGGTCGGTGGACCGAATGGGCCCAGTGTAAGTCACACTGGGCTAATACACTTACTCTCTCCCCAAAATCAACAAACAAACAAGCCAACAAGCCAACAAACAAAAATCCATGCTGGTTGGTGTATGACGGTGGCATTATGATAATAAATGGCTGTAGGTCTCTTTGGGCCTCAGACTTGGAGGAAAATGTATAGTGTATACTTATATCAGTGTTTCTGGGCCCTTCCTAAAGGAGTCCCAGCTATTCCCCCCTAATCAAGGGCTTTGGGTCTTTAAATTGACCTAGGTATAGAAATTGCATGAGAGGCTGTGACTGTCCACTGTGGCGACGGCAAATCAGGTCAGATTTTTGTCTACCAGACCCAGAGTTTCCTTTCTGTTATTTGGATTAAAGAATACTCCAGTATTCTGAGCCACCACCAAAGACCACTGGGGTCAAAGCACTCTAATTAACAGTGCATTCCTCCCACCCTTTCTGGTAAATGCTTCTAACTGTCACTGGTGGGTAAATGGCGTCCCTTGGCCTCTGCTTCTTTGGGATCACGTCATCCCCGTTGGGATCCTATATTTTCAGTGTTGTACCTGGCCTACAAAGGAAAGCAGCGGTAGAGATTTTTAAGGATGCTGGTGCTCCCGTCTCTAACGTACTTCTCCATACCTTAGTGACAGGAGTGGCTTCTGAGTATTTTTGCTGAACATAATTGGGGAGTGAGTGTGCAGGTCACACATGGTAAATGGCAGGTCCTCAAGCCTTTGGATTCCCTCCTCCACATGTCAGGGTAGCTCTGGCATTTTACCCCCATTAAACGAAGGTCACCATTGAGTTGGAGTGGTAGAGCATGCCAACCAAGTAAGCAGTTACCTTCAGCTGCAGGAACTAATACACTAAATCTGGACTCTCTAGTAAGAGCACCCATATGAATGAATTGAGCCTGATTTAGTGTCGTGTTTCACCCTTCTGGGCCTAAAACCCTTTGAATCTAC